>NW_026138079.1:1800000-2113184 GCF_025592945.1 Manacus candei
ATTCTTGCCATGGCCTTCAGGACATTTAATGGGACTTGAAATCAGAATGAGGGGATGGGGTAATTAAATATTCCACCCCCCCTTGGAGTTTAATTGTGATGACCAGCAAAGAACCACAGCCAAGGCCAAGGCCCAAATCTGCTCCAGAAGACACAAAATTCAGAAGTGTAGGATAGTTCCTCTAGATTTGGGATTTGGTTGTGGGCTTTTTTTTTTTTTTAATTAAAGATGGAGCCTCTGGGCTCATTCTGGGAGTTTTTTTGTCTTCTTATCTGAAATATTTCCCATCAGCTGCTTTGGAAGCTCCCCTGTTCCCATGAAATGTTTGTGGTGTTGGCACAGGTTGCACTGAGGGGGCAACAATGGCACCAGGAGCTTTAATATAAAGCAGAATTTTTGTGGCTCTGGGAATTTATTGCTTGTGAGGAGTGACTCACCAAGGGCTGCAGGGGCTGAAAGCAGGAAAAGAGAGAAAGCAGAGGATTCTCCCACTTGCCACTCCCCAAAATTCATCTCCTTGGGGCAGTGGGCACAGCCCCAAGGCTGCCAGAGCTCCAGGGGGGTTTGGACAATGCTCTGAGGGACAGGGGGAGTGTTGGGGTGTCCTGGGCAGAGCCTGGAGTTGGACTGGATGATCCCTTCCAACTCAGGATATTCCATGATTCTATGGCCATTCCTAAAACATTTGGATTTGGGTGCTTTGCACCAGTCACACCAAAGCTGTGACACCTCCTCAACTTCCCACGGAATCCCAGGATGGTTTGGGTTGGAAAAAATATGTTAAAAATACATTAAAAATACATTAAAGCTCCCCCAGTTCCACCCCCTTCCACCTTCCACCAGCCCAGGTTGCTCAGAGCTCCATCCAACCTGGCCTTGAACAATTCCAGGGATGGGATAGGGATTCTCCTCTTTGTCCAGCTCTCTATTTATTTGGGAATTTGTCTGGGGGACAGACAGGGAGCAACCACCCCTCTGCCTGTTGTTGGGAAGCCTCCAGGAGAGTGAGCCAGAACAACAGCCAGGGCTGTTTTATCTGCTTGAATTCCTCCTTGCACAAGAAAAAGTGGGAATTCTCCTGTGTCTCATCCCACCACCCCCTCAGGGAACAACATCTTTGCAGGTTTGGGGTGAAGTTCTCTGCTCTTGGACTTCCCTGGATACAAACCCACCATTATCATCCCATTCCTGCCCATCCCCAGAGCTTTTCCTACATCCTCTCCCTGGGCAGACACAAGATCAGGACCTGTCTCTCTGAAGTGACTCTCAGGACATCACAAATGTCCCTGGAAATCTGCCACGAGCTCTAGTTTATTTTGAAAGGTTTTACTTTTTTTTTTGTCTGCAGTCCTGGAGACACCATTAGGGGTCTGTGTGACTCAATTTATGACTCAGGAAACTGCCTGTTCTGTCTTTCAAAGCACCACCTTTTTAGGTCCAGACTTCAGTCAAACTGAAGTCAGATCAAACTGATTCTTTCCCTCTCCCTCTCTGAGTAATTTAATGAATCTGCAAATTAAAAAAAAAAAAAAAAAGGATGAAAATAAAATAAATCCTCCCATTTTAAAAATAAATACCCACTGGACATTGATCCCCTGGGAGGGGGCTTGGACTAGGGAATTGGATTTTTGGGGTTCTCAAACCATGACACCCCTTCATCCACATTTTTATTTCACTGGTTGAGCCCAACTCTGAACTTTCATCCTTCTGTTCCTGCCCAGGACAATTTCCACAAGTTCAAGAGGCAGAATATTCCTCTCAAGCTGGAGATATCCAGAGCTAAAATCCTGATTTTCCTGCCTCTTCCAGCTTTAGCTTTGCACTGAGGCTCTCACCAGCTACCAGGATAAACTCTTTTCTCCTGTGGGCACAAGGGACAGTTTCTCGTGCTCCATGTCCTCCTCAATCCACATCCATCTTCTTGGAAAAAAAAAAAAAAACAACGAAAAAACACCCCCCAAAAAAAGGAAAAACTCCAAATCCTCTTTGTTCACCCTCCATCCCTTGTCCTAGTTTTTCATTTTTCTTTTTCTTTTCCATTTTCTTTTTCTTTTTCTTTTTCTTTTTCTTTTTCTTTTTCTTTTTCTTTTTCTTTTTCTTTTTCTTTTTCTTTTTCTTTTTCTTTTTCTTTTTCTTTTTCTTTTTCTTTTTCTTCTTCTTCTTCTTTTTCTTTTTCTTTTTCTTCTTCTTCTTCTTTTTCTTTTTCTTTTTCTTTTTCTTTTTCTTCTTCTTTTTCTTTTTCTTCTTCTTCTTCTTTTTCTTTTTCTTTTTCTTCTTCTTCTTCTTTTTCTTTTTCTTTTTCTTTTTCTTTTTCTTTTTCTTTTTCTTTTTCTTCTTCTTCTTTTTCTTCTTCTTTTTCTTTTTCTTTTTCTTCTTCTTCTTCTTTTTCTTTTTCTTTTTCTTCTTCTTCTTCTTTTTCTTCTTCTTTTTCTTTTTCTTTTTCTTCTTCTTCTTCTTTTTCTTCTTCTTTTTCTTCTTCTTCTTCTTTTTCTTTTTCTTTTTCTTTTTCTTTTTCTTTTTCTTTTTCTTTTTCTTTTTCTTTTTCTTTTTCTTTTTCTTTTTCTTCTTCTTCTTCTTTTTCTTTTTCTTTTTCTTCTTCTTTTTCTTTTTCTTCTTCTTCTTTTTCTTTTTCTTTTTCTTCTTCTTCTTTTTCTTTTTCTTCTTCTTCTTCTTTTTCTTTTTCTTTTTCTTCTTCTTCTTCTTTTTCTTTTTCTTTTTCTTTTTCTTTTTCTTTTTCTTTTTCTTTTTCTTTTTCTTCTTCTTCTTCTTTTTCTTTTTCTTCTTCTTTTTCTTTTTCTTCTTCTTCTTTTTCTTTTTCTTTTTCTTCTTCTTCTTTTTCTTTTTCTTCTTCTTTTTCTTTTTCTTTTTCTTTTTCTTTTTCTTTTTCTTTTTCTTTTTCTTTTTCTTTTTCTTTTTCTTTTTCTTTTTCTTTTTCTTTTTCTTTTTCTTTTTCTTCTTCTTTTTTCTTTTTCACTTTCTTTTTCTTCTTCTTTTTTTATTTTCTTTTTCTTTTTTCTTTTCTTTTTTATATTCTTTTTTCTTTTTCTTTTCCATTTTCTTTTTCCTTTTCCATTTTCTTTTTCTTTCTCTGACTCTGTTTCTTTCTCTTGTTCTTTCTACTTTTCTTTCTCTTCTTCTTTTTCTTTTCTTTTTCTCTTTCTTTCTCTTCTTCATTTTCTTCCTCTTTTTCTTCTTTTCCATTTTCTTGCAGCAGAAATCTCCCAAGTTTAAAACCGAAAGAAGAAAAACCCTTTCCTTTTCCCTTCCCAGAACTAAAATATTTTAGAAACCTTTACAAACGACCCAAACTAATTTATTTTTTTTTTAAATTTCCTAAGCAGAATGCAGAGTTCAGGGCAGGGATCACCTGATGCTCTTGGGAGGACAGGGGGCTGCTGTGAGTGAGATGGGGAGGAACGAGAAGCCTCTTCCCAGCAGGAAGGCTGGGAATTAAACCAGGAGTTCGGTGCACACCATGCTCTGAACTTGCTTCCCTTTGCCTGACTAAAGGAAAGAAGCTGTTGGAAGGAGAGGGAACAAGCCTGTGGTAGGGAAAGCCCTGGCTCTGCTCCACATTTTCTTAGGATGCTGTCGGAGAGGGCGACAGAGGGGTTTGGCTTTTGCTGCCTCTCCAACACCCAGGAGCAGCCTGGGAATGATCCTCACACCCAAGTCATGCACCTGTGTGGGGAAAGCTGTCCCACTTTCCATCCCCCCTCAGGGGGGGTGCTGATCCCAACCCTGCCAGCTCCTCTGGCTGCTTCCCTCTGCTCCAGCAACACGTCTGGAAGAGGCATTACGGGATGAAACCGAGGGGAAAGAAATTCAGCTGAATAAGTGGAAAATGTTCTTACCATGTCATCTGTTTAGACTGGAAACCACGGAATCATGGAATATCCTGAGCTGGAAGGACCCCCAAGGATCATCCAGTCCAAGCCCTGGCCCTGCCCAGGACACCCCAACACTCCCCCCTGTCCCTCAGAGCGTTGTCCAAACCCTCCTGGAGCTCTGGCAGCCTTGGGGCCGTGCCCACTGCCCTGGGGAGCCTGGGCAGTGCCCACCACCCTCTGGGGGAAGAACCTTGTCCTGAGATCCACCCCGAGCCTGCCCTGTCCCAGCTCCAGCCCTTCCCTGGCTCCTGTCCCTGCTCCCAGAGGTCGGAGCTGCCCCTCGGGAGGAGCTGCAGCCCCCGCTGAGCTCTGCCCTGGGGCTCCTCTGCTCCAGCTGCACCAGCCAAGTGCCCTCAGCTGCTCCTCGTGTGGCTCCTCCAGACCCTTCCCCATCCCTGTGTCCCTCCTCCAACAGTTTTAGATCTTTCTTACATCATGGCACCCAAAACACCCCCAGGACTCGAGGTGAGGCCACCCCAGCATGGAGCAGAGCGGGACAATCCCCTCCCTCCCCTGGCAGCTGATGCTGTTCCTGCTGCCCCCCAGGACACAATCTGCCTGTCTCCCAAGGGAAGGGGTAGGAAGCATCATTTAAAACTCCAGAGGACAAAGCAAGAAGGCAGAGCAGGCAACTCTCCTGCCTTGGCAGTAGGGGAGGTTGGATCCCTGCTCGTGACACCAGCACTGGATTTCCAAGTGGCTGTGAAAACACAAGGCCAAGAGGAAAACACCCACTCTGGGCCTTTTAAAAACAGAGCAACTGAAGCTTCTTGATAATTACCAATGGGGGTTTTTTTTAAATTTTTTTCTTATTTTCTGGCTCACCTTGCATGTGCAGCCTGCTGCCTTCAGCTCAGCTGCCTCCAGCTGGAAAAACCAACTAGTGTGAAACCCTGAGCTGAACATTTCATTCCTGACGGGGCAGGAGTCATCCAGCCATTGAGTCAGGCTTTGGAAAAAAAAGTGTTTTCCAGGTTTTGTGCATGAGTCTGCAGTCCTGACCCCCACAGGACACATCCTGTGCCACCCCCTGCACTGCTGCTCTGCCAACAGCACCGGGAGCCTGGTGATGCTTCGTGCCACTGGAAAGGCTGGGATCCAGTTAAAAGTTTCATTCAAGGCCAAGATTTATATTTGTTTTTTTCACTTGGTGGAAAGAAATGGAACAGGTTGCCCAGGGAGGTTGTGGACTCCCCATCCCTGGAAGTGTCCAAGTCCCTGTTGGATGGGGCTTGGAGAAACCTGGGCTGGTGGAAGGTGTCCCTGCCCATGGCAGGGGGTGGCACTGGATGAGATTTGAGATCCCTTCAAATCCAAACCACCCTGTGATTCTATGATTTTATGACAGATTCTTAAGCTCTCACCTCCAAAGCATTCTGGTGAAAAGGAGGGACTCTCCTTGCACAGAAAGAAGTGGATTGTTGGCCCTTTTTCACCCTCTTCCAGCATCCACCTCCACCAGGTCTCCCCTACAGCTCCTTGCTCCTGCCACACCTTGGCAGCTCCAGCAGTGCCTCTCAATCCCTGCTCCTCCTGGACTCCAGCTTTTCCTAAACATCCCCTTGGAGACCCAGCAGAGCCTCCCTCCTATCCCAGGAGTTGTTCTTGACAACATAATTAGTGTGTGCTCCAAGCAGCACGCGCTGTTAAACAAATGAACAGGCTCTGGTGATTAGGGCACCTTAATTAATGGTTTGGAACAGGGCAGGCTTAGAGGGAAAGATGAAATTTCACTGTTATAGGACATCAAAAAAACAAGTAGGGAAAAAAACCCTCCATCCCCTGATGGTAATGGAGAAGCAGATGCCAAATCTCCGAGGCAAAGCTGGTCGTGTGTGCACTGAACAGCAGGCAATTAATGGTGGGTTTATGTTCACCCTGAAGAATGTAGGAGAGACTTAAATGGCAACTTGATCCATGGCAGGGAAAACAGCACAGCATCCTTAACCCCATCCCACTCAGGCTGGACCTCATCCCAGTCTGCAGCTCCTCCCGAGGGGCAGCTCCGACCTCTGGGAGCAGGGACAGGACCCAGGGAAGGGCTGGAGCTGGGACAGGGCAGGCTCAGGGTGGATCTCAGCACAAGGTTCTTCCCCCAGAGGGTGGTGGGCCCTGCCCAGGCTCCCCAGGGCAGTGGGCACGGCCCCAAGGCTGCCAGAGCTCCAGGAGGGTTTGGACAACGCTCTGGGGGACAGGGGGGAGTGTTGGGGTGTCCTGGGCTTGGACTGGATGATCCTTGTGGGCCCCTCCCAGCTCAGGATATTCTGTAATTCTGTGACAAGGGTTCAATTATTTCCATAAGGAAGTTTGGTGTGGAAAGTCAAAGTTGTTCCACCTCCCTGTGTGTGCAGCCATTTGGTGCAGACCCTTTTGGACCAGTCAGGAACTCCAGGGAGAGACACTGGGACAGAGGTACCACTGAGGAAACATCTGCACATCCCTGCCTGAAAAACTGCTGTCCCCAGCAGGACTCGACCCTGTGCCAGGGATCAACACACCCTGGGCAGGCCAGGAGAAACCCTGGCACCATTTGTACCTGAAGAACCTGAAGGAAATGGCAAGAAAGTTGGAGAGAGACTATTTCCAAGGGCCTGGAGGGACAGGACAAGGGGGAATGGATTCAGATTGACAGAGAGTACGGTTAGATGGCATATTGGGAAGGAATTCCTGGCTGGGAGGGTGGGGAGGCCCTGGCCCAGGTTGCCCAGAGAAGCTGTGGCTGCCCCTGGATATCTGAATTGTCCAAGGCCAGGTTGGATGGGGTTGGAGCAACCTGGGCTAGTGGAAGGTGTCCCTGCCCATGGCAGGGGGTTGGAGATGCTCTTTAAGGTCCCTTCCCACCCAAACCATTCCATGATTTCATGACAATGTGCTGTCCTGCAGCACAGCCCTGGGAGGGGGTTGATTTGAAGCCCCTGAGTGCCTGAAACTTTGTACAACCTCACACACTTTACCCAGAGAACTTTGAGCAGAGAAACCTCTGCCAGCTCTGTTCACTAGACCAGATTACTCAGGGAGAAGCTCAACTCCAATCCTACCAAGCCTGGCAAATCCAGAGCCCTCCCTCTCCTCAGCCTGCCTGGGCAAAGACATTTCCAGTTCTCCAATGAGAGGTGAATTATTCAGGCTTGAAAGGGAATAAAATCTACCCACATAAATCCTGAGCACCACCTATTGGGGGAGGGTCTATATTTTCCACAAAATGCATAATTAATTTAAAATCTGTTTGAAATTCAAACATTTTTGTGACTTTATGGTGAAAAAAGCCCCCTTCTCCACATCAGGGGAATGACATAATTCCTGCCATGCTCCTTAAATTTTTTCCTTGAGGACCTGCAGGTTCCCTTTCCCAGGGAGAAGATTTGGGACCAGCTGGATTTCAGGCTGGACCTGCCAAGGTTGTGCTTCCATGTCAAGAAGATCTGGATTTTTGGGATCAGAGGCTGCACAAAACCCTGTTGGAATCTGGAGCAGGCAAAGCCACATTTGTTACAAGCTGGGATCTGACAGGAATTTTCCCCTAAAACCATCTCCTGGTTTTCCTTCTCTGGGTGTTGGGTGGGTTGTTGGTGCTGTGGGATCCTCCTGGAGCAGAGACTCTTTCCTGGAGTCAGATCCAGGAAGGACATGGAGGAATTCTGGCTCCTAAACTTGGGCTTCTAACTCCCTTGGGAACACCTGGGAATGTGAAATCCTGCCCCTAAGTTGGCCAAAAGTTGTTTATTTATCACTTCAGGGTGATAAATTCACTTCACAACCTTCCACCACAGTCAGCTGAGGCCTCGTTCCTGGAGTCCCAGGATGGATTGGGCTGGGAGGGAATTTAAGGATCATCTCATTCCAACCCCCTGCCATGGGCAGGGACACCTTCCACCAGCTCAGGTTGCTCCAAGTTTATCCACCCAGGCCTTGGACACTTCCAGGGATCCCCAGAGGCAGCCATAGCTTCTCTGGGAATTCTATCCCAGCCCCTCCCCACCCTCCCAGCCAGGAATTCCTTCCCAATATCCCATCTAATCTGTCAGTTTAAATCCATTCCCCCTTGTCCTGTCCCTCCAGAACTTTGGAAATAGTGTCTCTCCATCTTTCTTGGCTCCCTTCAGGTCCTGGAATTAGGATTGATACCCAGTGAACAAATCCTACCCAAAATTCAAACCCTCACGCTCACACCAACCATCAAGATTTATTAAATCAAAATATTTTTCTCACCTTCTAAACCAGCTCTTCCTCTTCAGCCCTCACAGCTTCCACCCCCTGCCCCAGCTTTTAAATCACCTCCCTTGAAAAGCCACAGAAACGATCCCGTGGTGCCATTTTCCTGAGGAAACCTAAGGATCTTTGGGAACAGCTGGGCTGTAACAGGAGTCCCACACTCCCTTTTGTGTGACCTCCCAGTAAAAGTGGGTTATTGGGTGTCCTTCAGCAGGTGCTGCTGGATTAAAGGGGCTGGGCACAAACCCCGAATTGGGGCTTTTATTGCAATACTTAACTAAACATCATTGACTCTGCAACACCCTCCTTATTTCCTACCAGACATTTGGGATTTTGTAGCAGAAAGGTTGTTTGGTTTTTGGTTTCTTTTTATTTATTTATTTATTTATTTATTTATTTATTTTTATTTTTATTTTTATTTTTATTTTTATTTTTATTTTTATTTTTATTTTTATTTTTATTTTTTGTTGATGTTTGTTTGGGTTTTGTTTTTATTTGGGGATTTTTATTTGTTTTGGTGGTTTGTTTTTTTTTTTTTTTGTGAGTACATCTTTTATTTAAAAATATACCGAAGCTTTGTTAAAAATAAACATAATTCCAGTATCTTCCAGAACCTGAAAGGAGCTGGAGAAAGAAAGATGGAGAGAGAATTTTCACAAGGGCCTGGAGGGACAGGACAAGGGGGAATGGATTCAAACTGACAGAGGGTGGGGTTAGATGGGATATTGGGAAGGAATTCCTGGCTGGGAGGGTGGGGAGGGACTGGGATAGAATTCCCAGAGAAGCTGTGGCTGCCCCTGGATCCCTGGAAGTGTCCAAGACCAGGTTGGATAAACTTGGAGCAACCTGGTCTGGTGGAAGGTGTCCCTGCCCATGGCAGGGGGTGGCACTGGATGGGACTTAATGTCCCTTCCAACCCCAAACCATCCTCTAATTCCATTATAATGCCAATTTTTGTTCTGACTAAGAAGCTGTGGCATCACAGAGACAGAATAATAGAAAACATCCTCCTGATAGAATAAACCTGCAAACCCCCCCTGCAAAACCCAAGCCCTGGGTCTTGGGTTTTTAATTTTTAAAGCTCACCAAATCATGGATTCACAGAAAAGACCAAACTTTCTTTGAGGAAACTTGGGGGAGACCCTTTTCCTTTCTCTGCTCCAAATGCAGAATCTGAAGAGCTGGAGAGGCAGAAGCAGTTCCTGAGGAGAAGAGTCCTGTCAGGATTGCTGATCCCCCAGATATTCCTACAGATATTCCTACAATATTCCTCACAGCTATTTGTTGTTCTTATGGCAAATTTACTGTTTGCACCAGGGAAGAAATTATTTCATCCAGAGAAGAAAAGATGGATAATTCAGCAGAGGGGGGAAACTGTTCACAGAGAGCAGAGAGATTTTTTATTTGTTTGTTTTTTAACTGGGAGCAAAAATATTTAGTTTTACCACTGCCTGTCTTTACATATTTATGCCTTTTTTCTGCCTGCAAACATTTGACTCTCCTCTGGGTCACAGAATCACGGGTTCATCAGGGTTGGGAGAGACCTCCAGGATCATCCAGTGCCACCCTCACCCAGCACCACCAGGATCACCCCTAATCCATATCCCCAAGGGCCACATCCAGACACGTCTGGGACACTCCCAGACACAGGGACTCCACCACCTCCCTGGGACACTTATTCCAAGGCCTGACCACTCTGGTAGGGAATTTTATTTTTTCTAATAATTAATCTGAACCTGCCCTGGTGCAATTTGAAGCTGTTTCCTGATGGATTCAGTAGCAGCTTTACCAGAGGCTGATTCCTGGTAATTCTATAAATTCAGGCACTTCCATTTCAGGATCTTTTTAAAACCCATCCTCCACTAAAAAAGCTCTGGAATACCCAGAGAATCCCAGAATAGTTTGGACTGGAAGGGACCTTAAAAATTATCTCATTCCACCCCTGCCATGGGCAGGGACACCTTCCACTAATCCAGATTGCTCCAAGCCCTGTCCAAACTGGACAATTCCCTCTGGATTGGCTCTGTCAGGTTGATCTTTAACACAAACCATCTTCTCTATGGATTTCTGTGGAGAAAACAAAATATTCTGGGGCACCAACACGGTTTAATAGTGACATTTATCCCTCAGCCAGTCCTGGAAAGGAAATGGGCCCATTTTTGACTGCTAAGAAATAAAGGCTTTTGTGATTCTCTGAGTGGAAAAACCCTTATCTGGGGAGAGCCGTTTGTTTTGCAAATTAGAGGGTGGAGAATAGACAATGAACCACCACAAAGGCTGTTTTATCACCTGATAGAAGGTCAAGGTTCACACTGAGAAGCTCCTCTGCCGAGGGTCAGAAATGGGGAACACTGGAAGTTTTTCTGGAAGTTTTTCCCCCCAGTTTAAACTGGGAGCTCTGAGCTGAGCTTGCCAACCTGAAATCCTGCAGCTGGACCCTGCCCTTGGAGTGTGAGAGTTTGTGCTGAAGCAGCAAAGGCAGAGGGTGGTGAAAAACCTCCTCAGGAAACTGGGGATCAGGAAATCATGGAATGATTTAGGCTGGGAGGGACCTTAAAGATCTTCTCATTCCAACCCCTCTGCCACGGACAGAGAACCTTCCACTGCACCACGTCCTCCAAGCCCTGCCCAGCCTGGCCTTGAACACTTAAAGCAGAAAATTAAAGACATAATTTTTAGGAAGAAGGCTAAAAAACCAATTAAATAACCCTCCCAAAATGCTCCACCCAGGGAAGGCCCATCCACAAGTGCAGATCCAACATTTTCCCCCACAGAATCAGCTTTCTAATCCAGGCTCCTGCCCTGGCATGGCTGCTGATTTTGGGGGGGGAGAGGTGGCACAACTGCACTTCTCAGCTCTTCTGCCAAACATAAAAATGATAAAATAAATGGGAATTCAAGAAGACTAAAAAAAAAATTAAATAACCCCCCCCAAAACACTCCATCCAGGGAAGGCCCACCCATAAATGCAGACCCAACATTTTCCCTCACAGAATCAGCTTTCTAATCTAGGCTCCTGATTTTGGGAGGGGAGAGCTGGCACAACTGCACTTCTCAGCTCTTCTGCCAAATATAAAAATGATAAAATAAATGGGAATTGAAAAAAACAGGTCAGCTGGGCCTGTCTGTGGCCCAGCAGAGCCCCCCTTTCCCTCCAGCCTTCCTATCACCCCCAGCCAAGGGATGGTTGTGGTGGGATCAGTGGTGAATGTGGCTTTGTCCTTCCCACAAGAGAAAACCTGGGGCTTCTTCAGCTTCAGGGCAAAGGCACCACGTTCACCCCTGTGGGAAGGATGAAACCAGAGGGATGAAATCAGAGAAAATCAGGGCCCCAGGAAGGCAGAGCCGCTGCCTGGGGGGGTTTTCTCAGGAGCAGCTTCTTCCATGGAGAGAAGGGAAAGGGTGAATTGGAGCAAAGTGATGTTTGCAACAGATCATGGAATATTCTGAGTGGGAAGGACCCACAAGGATCATCCAGTCCAAGCCCAGGCCCTGCCCAGGACACCCCAACACTCCCCCCTGTCCCTCAGAGCATTGTCCAAACCCTCCTGGAGCTCTGGCAGCCTTGGGGCCGTGCCCACTGCCCTGGGGAGCCTGGGCAGTGCCCACCACCCTCTGGGGGAAGAACCTTGTCCTGAGATCCACCCTGAGCCTGCCCTGTCCCAGCTCCAGCCCTTCCCTGGCTCCTGTCCCTGGTCACCACAGAGAAAGGATCAGTGTCTGACCTTCCTCTGCCCCTTGTGAGGGGCTATGAGGTCTCCACTCAAGTGTCCAAGGCCAGGCTGGACAGGGCTTGGAGCAACCTGGGCTGGTGGAAGGTGTCCCTGCCCATGGCAAGAGGTGGAACTGGATGATCTTTAATATCCTTTCCAACCCAGGACATTCTGTGAGTCTGTGATTCTGTGCTCTGGGGCATGAAAGGAAAGTCAGAAAAAGGAAAGAAGATTTCATACCCTAAAAGCATCTTTTTAAAAGATAAATCAGTGTAGGTGGGTTACTAAATCCACAGTTATTCCCTTACTTACCAATAAATTACACAGGAGAGCAGAATCGAATCCCAGAATCCCAGGATGGTTTGGACTGGGAGAGATCTTAAAGCCCATCCAGTGCCACCCCCTGCCATGGGCAGGGACACCTTCCACCAGCCCAGCTTGCTCCAAGTATTTGTCCAACCTGGCCTTGGACACTTCCAGGGATCCAGGGGCAGCCACAGCTTCTCTGGGAATTCTATCCCAGCCCCTCCCCACCCTCCCAGCCAGGAATTCCTTCCCAATATCCCATCTAACCCTGCCCTCTGTCAGTTTGAATCCATTCCCCCTTGTCCTGTCCCTCCAGGCCATCGTGAAAATTCTCTCCCCTTCTTTCTTTTCAGCTCCTTCAGGTCCTAGAAAGCCACAATTAGGTCACCCCAAACCCTTCTCTTCTCCAGTCTGAAATTTCCAACCTATTTTTTTCCTGAAAACTGAATTCCTTACTAGCAACCCAACTTTTAGCAAATGAAGAAAAAAAAAAGAAGTAATTATCAGTATTCTGTAACTGCTGCAGATAAGAACAAGGGTCCAGCTGCTCTAAACAAGCATGTCCTGATGTATCATTTTGGACAAGGAGTGCCCTGATAATATTGATGGATTTTATCCCAGGCTCAAGAAAAGTGGCATTTTGGGCTGAGGAAAGAAAAGCCCTTTTCTGCCAGGCCCAGAATTCTGCTCAGAGGGAAAGAATGGAAAGGTTTTTATGTCAATCCGTGGCTGAGCTTTGAGGTAAGGGGTTCAAAACTGAGCAAAGCTGTCATGAGAAGCTCAGAGAACACCCTGGGAGGGGTGAGATCCACGTGTCCAACATGGCCAAGGCTCTTGTAGCTCCTGCATGGGGGACACTGAGCTTTCCTGCTGAGCCTCCAAGGTGTGCTCGGCTCTGAAGGGGCGAGGAACCTTCTCTGATGGGGTTGTACACAAAGTACAAGGCTGCAAACAGGAACCAGGAATGCAGGAACACACCACAGAGGGGCTCCCATCACACCCAGGGGGTGGTCACAGCGATAAAGCCACAGCAAGGCCCCAAACTGCCCCAGGGCAGGTTCAGATCAGAGATCAGAAACAATTTCTCCCTGCAGGAGTGGTCAGGCCTTGGAATAAGTGTCCCAGGGAGGTGGTGGAGTCCCTGTGTCTGGGAGTGTCCCAGAGGTGTCTGGATGTGGCCCTTGGGGACATAGATTGGGGGGGATCCTGGTGGTGCTGGGGTGGCACTGGATGATCCTGGAGGTCTCTGCCAGCCTTGATGGTTCTGGGATTCTGAGGGTGAAAGCTGGCACTGCCCTGGCATTTCCAGCCCAGAGCAGGGACACAAGGCCAGCATTAACTCACCCTTCAACCCATCACCAAAACATTGCCCAAGGCCCCAGCCAGGATCCCCCAAACCCTGCCTGAGCCAGGGGCAGGGCACAGCCTGGGAATATGTTTGGTCTGAACTTCACCCATGGCCCTGCTCCCAGCTGGACAGAGGGAGAAGCCACCAGCATCTTCCTCACTGAGGCATTCCCACAGGCTCATGGAATCACCAGGATTGGGAGAGACCTCCAGGATCATCCAGTCCCACCACCAGAACCATCCCTAAATCGTGTCCTCAGTGTCACATCCAGACAATTCCAGAGACAGTGACTCCACCACCTCCCTGCTTATTCCAAGGCCTGACCACTCTTGCAGGTTAAAAAAAAAATTCTAATATCTTCTCAGAACCTCCCCTGGAGAATTTTAAGTCCTTTGACTCGAGTCATGACATCCCATCTCTGCACAGCTGCACAACCAGCTCCGAGCCTGCGTCACACCGAGACCGAAACGCAGATCTCGGCCTAACTCTGAGCCTAAAAAGGCCTTTCACTTTGTGCTCCCAGTTCTAATCTCCCCCACAAAGGGGTTAAAACCAAACTGGGGTTAAACCAAACCTCACAAAGCGCCCGGGAGCCCTCGGGCTGAGGTGACAGGCGTGGGTACAAACACGAAACCCCGAACTGTGACAGGTCCACACTTTTAAGAGCACGACTTTCCACCAGCCTGGGGCTGGCTCAGCCTCTGGTTGACAGATCCACACTTTTAAGAGTGTTACTTTCCACCAGCACCAGGCTGGCTCAGCCTCTGGTTGAGAGATCCACACTTTTAAGAGTGTTATTTTCCACCAGCCCTGGGCTGCCTCAGCCTCTGGTGTGTTTGGAGCAGGAGAGGTCCCTTGTGGGGGGAGAAAAACCGAAAAAACCGAAAAAAAAAAAAGGTGGGCATGACTTTCCACCAGCCCTGGGCAGGCTCAGCCTCTGGTTGACAGGTCCACACTTTTAAGAGCGTTACTCTCCACCAGCCCTGGGCAGCCTCAGCCTCTGGTGCCTTTGGAGCAGGAGAGGTCCCTTGTGGGGAGGGGAGAAAAACCGACGAGTAACCGAAAATAAAAAAAAAAAAAAGAAAAAAAAAAAAAAGGCGGTCGAGCTGGAAAGAGGCGGCACAGGAAAGCCCCAAGCCGGGCTTAGCAAAGCAAAAGCAAAGCCTTCCCCCCCCTCCTCCCCGAGCTCGGCGGGGACGGAACTGCTGCAAGAGCAGCCCTGGGCTCTTATCGGCCCCGCGCAGGGGTTGCGGTTTGCTCGCTCTCGCAACCCTCCTCCAACCGCCGCTTGTTTTCCGACAAACAGGATGCCCCTGCCGAGCCCCAAAAACTGCGCCCCGGCTTTCAGGGCGAGGGTCTCGGGCTCACCGGGCTCTGTGTCCCCAAAGAGGGGGGGTTTGGTGTGCCCCCGCGTCCCCTCCTGCAGCGCAGGAGCTGGGGAGCGGAGGGACAGGCGTGGGCTGCAGGGGAGGCTGAGCTCCCATCCCGCTCTCTTTCTACTAATCCACCTAAAAGCGGTTATTTAGGAAGTGGTTGTGCCGCCCTGCTCAGCTCCCCCCTCCCCACACGCCGTGCAGCAGCTGATTTTGGCCGGAGGAGCCGTGGCTGTCCCAGCCCTGGGAGGTGTTTAAAGCCAGGCTGGACCCTGAGAAACTTGGTCTAGGGAGTGGCATCCCTGCCCATGGCAGGGGCTTGGATCTAGGTGGGCTTTAAAGTCCCTTCCAACCCAAACCATTCCGTGATTCTTCCCCTGGACTCAGCGCTGGTGAGGCCACCCCTGGAGTGCTGTGTCCAGTTCTGGGCCCTCAGCTCAGGAAGGACATGGAGGGGCTGGAGCAGGTCCAGAGGAGAGCAACGAGGCTGGGGAAGGGACTGGAGCACAAGTGCTGTGAGGAGAGGCTGAGGGAGCTGGGGGGGCTCAGCCTGGAGAAGAGGAGGCTCAGGGGAGACCTCCTCACTCTCTGCAACTCCCTGCCAGGAGGGGGGAGCCAGGGGGGGGTTGGTCTCTTTTCCCAGGCAACCATCAGCAAGACAAGAGGGCTGGGTCTGCAGCTGTGCCAGGGGAGGGTTAGGTTGGATATTAGAAAGAATTTCTTTGCAGAGAGGGTGCTCAGCCATTGGAATGGGCTGCCCAGGGAAGGGGTGGATTCTCCATCCCTGGAGGTGTTTAAGGACAGACTGGATGTGGCATCAGTGCCATGGGCTGGGAACCACAGCGGGGTTGGATCAAGGGTTGGACTTGATGATCTCGGAGGTCCCTTCCAACCCAGCTGATTCTGTGATTCTATGATTCTGTGATCCTGTGTCCCACAGCACGATGGCCACGGGGATATGGATATCACAGTTTCTTTGCTGTGCAGAATCCCTGCATGGGCTGGAGCAAAGGTGTGGATGAACAGAGAGCCCCTGGAAGGTGATAAAACATTCCCAGCCAAAGGGGTTCAGTAGCTTTTGCTACTTCTCATTCAGGAGGAATTTCCTGCTGGAAAGGGTGGTCAGGCCTTGGCAGGGGCTGCCCAGGGAGGTTTGGAGTGCCCAGCCCTGGAGGTGTCCCAGGAAGGCCTGGCCGTGGCACTCAGTGCTCTGGGCTGGGGGACCAGGTAGGGATGGGGCACAGGGGGGACTGGGTGACCTTGGAGGGCTTTTCCAACCTCAGAGATTCTGGGATTCTGTGCCTGTCCTCACAGCCAGCAGCACCAGAGCCAGGGCTCCTGACACCATTTCTGGGCAGCTCTTACTGCCCATTTTCACCCCCTCCCTGCACCAAACTTTGCTACTCAAGCTCCTCAGGAAGCACATTCTATTTTCCAAGGTCACTTGGGCTATCCTGGAGAAAACCCTGCTCCATTTGCAAACAAGCTTGGGACCGGCCTGGAATTCCACCCCGAAGTCAGATATGGGAAAAGCAAAACACACTCTGCCCCTGCTTTGATAATTGTCTGGCCAAAGTTTAGTCTCTGTCCCAGAGCTGGAGCCCGTGCCAGGAGCTCTGTAACCTGCAAATGCTTCTGGCACTGCCAGGTCAACACCTGAGAGAGCAGGGGAAAAAAATACCTCCAGAAAGAGATTTTCAGAAAAAAGAAATCTTATTTTTCAACCGTTTTCTGAAAAAAACAAACAAACAAACAAACAAAAAAACAAAAGAAGAAACACTTTAAATGAAGTGTCTCCTCATGTCTCCCTGTCCCACGACAGTAACCTCCAGCTTTGCTGGGTCCTGGGAGGATTTTAGGGAGTGTGTGAGCAGTGAGTGGGACTGAAGTGTGCCCTGATCCTGCTCTCCTTGCCCATGGCCATTCCCAGGCTGTGCTGGGACAGGGAGGTGATGATGGTCCAGTGGAAGGTGTCCCTGTCCATGGCAGGAGGTTGGAACAAGATGATCTTTAGGGTCAATTCCAACCCAAACCACTCCATGATTCCATGATCCTATGAAGATGGTGCTAAGCCAGGCTGGGTTTGGGTTAATAATCCCTAATGCTCTGCTCCCCTTGGATCTGAAATTCCAGCAAGCTGAACGACTCCTGGATCACAAATTGTTTGCCAGTCCTTTTCCTGTTCCCATGTTAGAATCCTATTATCATTGGATCATTGAATCCCACGTGATGTCCACAAACAGCTCTTTGTATTTTCAAGTTCTCCCCTTGCTCAAAAGTCATTGGAAAATGTTTTCCCCCTGGATTTTCTGCACGTTCTGCTGTTTGAACTGGATTGCTCGGCTGCAACTCAGAAATGCAGTTTTGGGGCTCTAAAACAACATTTTGTTTTGGAGGGAAACAAAACATTTGGAGGGAAACATTTTGTGTGAGGGAAAACTTCTGGTTCAAACATGGATTTGATTAGATTTGAGTTTCAAAGTAAACACGGGATCTTTCTGTAGAGAGTTGAGCTCAGAACTCAAGTCAAGAAAGAAGCAAGAAAATTCAAGATTCTGTTTCCAGAACTACCAGACTTTGATGATTCTTCCCTGATTCTTCATCCATGAAGAGGAGGAGGATGCTCTTCCCTGAGTAGTTTAAGCAGTTCCTGGTTGTATTTGACTATCTTTGGGTGCCACTTTGGCCAAACTGAACTGCAAAGTGCTTTATCAGCCTGCTTTCCTGTGAGATCAGGGCTTGTGTGATGGTTCCCTCTGTCCCTCCCCCAGCCCTGGTGGTTTGTGGGCCAACTTTAACTAAATTGGATGGAGCAGAACTGGCCTGAAGTTCCTCCAGCTCTCCCAGAACACGGTGGGAGTAGAGAGGCTCTGTCAGTGCTCCCAGAGAAGGGGCACTGGGAGACATTTCAGAGTCTCCTCAGGAAGGGAAAAACCTTTAATCAGATTAAAGCCTTGTGTTATCAAAAGACACATCCAGGTCTGGAGGAAACCAGCCCTCCCTGGCTCTCCCTAGGACAGCCTCTCCTGGCTTTTTAAATGCACCAAACCACCTTTGCCATGAGTTCAGGTGGCTCCATCCCTCTGGAATTTTACCATGAGATCAACACTTCCACAGGGAAGATCTTGAGTGGCTTGACAAGCTTCCAAGCCAAGCTCTTTGAAATTTCCCACTGAAGTTTAACTAAGGAAAGAATGGCAAATTCTCAGGAATTTTCCACAGCCCCCCAGCAGCAAGAGAGGCTTTCACCACTGGTTACACTGGTTGTGGGGAAAGTCCACATTACCCTGAGGAGAGCATTTGGATTTATTGTTAATATCAACAGCATTATTGCCCATGATCTCCTCACTGGAGATATTCCAGACCCAGGGATCAGGTGACCCAGTGTGGGCCCTTCCAACCTCACCCATCCTGGGATTCTGTGAAGAACATTTCTGATGCCACTGGTCACATCATTAGAATGCACTGGGATGATTCTGAGACAGGTCTTGAGATCCTCCAGTCCTGATTAGCTTACAAACAGAAACATCCCAGAGTTTTCTGGGGCTCAGGCAAAGAAACTCAGAAAGTCCAACATTAAATCTCCCACAGAAAATCTCTATTAATGCTCCAAAAGGGGTCTGGTTTGATGAGCTGATATTCCCAGCAGGACACAAGCCAGCATGTTTAGTTTTATTTATTGCAAGGCACATTTAAAGGTAATGCTAAAATAGGATTAGGGTTAAAAAAAAAAAAAAAAGCCTTGCAGTTATAATCTTTAGTACTTGCATCAACCCTTAAATCCTCCTCATTTTTTTTATCTACCACATCATAACTTGCATCAGAAGTGTGACACAAGCTGCTGACACAAGTTTCACATCTATCAGAGGGGAAAGCTAAGAAACTGGTTCTAGAAATACTTCTCTTTTTCCTGGCCCTGCCCCTCCCTCCCCCACCCAGCACACGCCACTTTTCGAGCTCTGCCCTGATGTCATCGCGGCCCCAAAAGGAAACCCACGGGGCCAAGTCTGGTGCAGGAACCTTCTAGGACAGCCTGGAAAAGGGAAAGCAAGAACCCACAGAAGCACAGGCCTGGTGATCCAGTAGCAGAGTGGATTAAACTCGGGATTTGGGGGAAAAAATCAGAAACCTCGTAGGTGTATTCAGAGCTCGCATGGAAAGGACCAAAATGTGTTGTAGGGTTAGAAATTAAGGAGTAGGGTTGTGGAACAGCACCAGGAGAAGCCAGGCCTTCCATGTCATGGAAATTGTGGATTTCTTCATCCCTGGAAGTGTCCAAGGCCAGGTTGGACGGGGCTTGGAGCAACCTGGGTTGGTGGAAGGTGTCCCTGGGGTGGCACGAGATGACCTTTTAGGTCCCTTCCAACCCAACCCCATCCTGTGATTCCATGAATCCATGATCCCCTTCTGGCTTTCTGCATCACCTGGACAGGGATGAGGCTCCAGGCATCAGGATCAAAGAGAGGAGGTCCAAGTGCTCAGCACAGAACTCTGGTTTCTTCTGGCACCTGTATCCATCTCATTCCAACCAAAACGGGAAGATACCGGTGAAGGAAAGGTCCCTAATTTACTGAGGTGGTAGGATGACAAAGGGGGCTTAATCCAAACACTGAAATTCCCAAAAAAAAGCTGGACAAATGACAGTGGATTATCCTCAGAACACAAGTATGGGAGTTGCTTATATTGCATTTTCCTGGTTCATGGGTAAAAGCAGCTCCAAACACCCGCGTCTCAAATGGCAGAGGTTGGGCCTCGTGTTTCCCTCACCCAGCCATCCTGGGATCTCCAGTTGGTCAGGAATATGCCCTATCCAAGCTGGAAAACGCAGCCCCAGGTGGAATTATTGCAGAGGTCAGCTGAGGAAAAGCAGCTTTACTAATTCAAGGGCTAAATCAGTCAGGCAGTGAAATTCTTCCTCCCCTGCCCGCTCCCTTCCTGACTTTCTCTCCCTCTCCTGTGCTCTGAATTCTGGTCCAAAATATTCACTATGGATTTTTATTTTCTTCTTCCTTTCATGCACACTCCTTGGCACTCAAACATATTATCCAAACTTGGGTCCTTTTCCTTCCTTTTTTATAGGATAACTGGAAGCACGTCGGGCTCCAGATGCAGAAACGAAAACCAGCAGCAAAATGAGTAACACAAAAGTCACACAGGAGAAACGTTTGGGCTTCATTTGTCCCTGGCAAAATGTTGCAAACAGCAGCATTTCACTAAAACCTCAATGACAAGGTAGTTTGTTTTCTCACTGAGGGAAAAATAAGCCAGGGAAAACTTTGCTGCAGCCAATTATGTCCCAAAATAGGACAGCTGATGTTTTTATATAGGTTATTTTTCTAATTTCTCGCTTCGTTCCTTCTTTGAACTGCAGTTTCAAATAGGAGATGCCTCCGTGTCTCCTGCATTTTTGGGCAGAGAAATAAATAATTTAAAGATCCAGCAATGCTGTGCAAGAAAAGAGGTTGAGACTTGACAAGTGAGAGACTTTCTGCCAGGAAGTAAATTAAGGAACAGGGAAAAGATTTTCCATGAAAACAAGTTGAAATCTGTCAACGAATTCTGTTAAATCATCTTTTTGGATTTGGGTTGAACCAGAAGCTCTGGAAGTTGTATTAAAGCTGAACCTTCAGCAGGGCAGGGGGGGATTGTGCCCCTCTGCCCCCTCAGGGGAGACCCCCCTGCAGAGCTGCTCCAGCCCTGGGGAACAGCCCAGCAAGGACATGGAGCTGCTGGAGAGAGGCCAGAGCAGGAACCAAGAGGATCCCAGGGCTGGAGCAGCTCTGCTGGGAGGAAAGGCTGGGAGAGCTGGGGGTGTTCAGCCTGGAGAGGAGAGGCTTTGGGGTGACCTGATTGTGGCCTTGCAGGGCCTGAAGGGGCTCCAGGAAAGATGGAGAGAGACTATTTCCAAGGGCTGGAGGGACAGGACAAGGGGGAATGGCTTCAAAGTGACAGAGGGCAGGGTTAGATGGGATATTGGGAAGGAATTCCTGGCTGTGAGGGTGGTGAGACAATGGCCCAGGTTGCCCAGGGAAACTGTGGCTGCCCCTGGATCCCTGGAAGTGTCCACGGCCAGGTTGGAGCAACCTGGGCTAGTGGAAGGTGTCCCTGCCCATGGCAGAGGTGGCACTGGATGACCTTTAATGTCCCATCCAACCCAAACCATTCCATGATTTTGTGATGCTGCTCCAAAGCCAAAAGCCTTGATGTGAAACGGCCCCACCAACCTGGGCCAGCAACAACACAGCTACAGGTTCTTCAAACCTTTGTCTGCAGGAGAACAACCATCACAGGCCTCATCCAGTGCCCAAAAACATCAGCCAGGTCTTTGCAGTGGTTTTCTTGGCTCTTTGATCAGATACTGGGTACACAAAATACCAGATTGCTTTAAATGCCACAGGAGACTATGAACCTAAATCATCTTTCCTCGTGCAGAAATCTCTTTAGTGGCATAAATTCACCCCACAGGGGAACCATAAATCCTTCTTCATGTTGGTAATGTCTAGTTAGAGCTGAGCACTGTCCCAAATTGGATTGATTTTCTGCTACATGCACCTAAAAATACCAACACAATGTAATATCACTGCTCAAAAGTAACACTCAAAGTTGTTTGGCCTAAGGGGTGGTAGGATTGTGTTAATATCGTGTATATAGTTGCTTTTTAGTTCCTATAGTATTTATTTGTGTATAGTAATAAATTGTATATGTATTCCCTTCCCTCACACTGAGTTGTGCCTGTCTGAAAATTCCTCTTTGGTGTTGAGGTAAATTGTGGGGGGGAAACTTGGATATTGGATTTTTGGGGGGTCAAACCCCCACACTGTGTAACAAAAACTGCTATTTACATTGCAATCCTCCTTAGGAGAAAAGAAAACCACCACAGCAACAACAGTTCTCTTATTCTAAAATTCAAATAGTCCCTGACTTTTGAACCCAAGAAGTTGATCCTGTTGTTTTTTTTTTTTATCTAGGCAAGCCATTCATATTATTGATTTTCCACAACAGCCCAACACACTCTGTTTCATTTAGAAAAGTAAATCATTTTCTCCAGTGTAACGAGGCACAGCCAGAACAGGCTCATTTTCCTATGTCAGACCCGAGTCTTGGTTTCAGTGCTCGAGTTATTTTATGCTCAGTGTGAAAACTGTGTGGGTGTTTTAGCTCTGCACCTTATCAATTCTACAGGCTGGGTGCAGGAGCTCAAGAGAGAACTGGGGCAGAGCCCAAGGTGCCTTTTTCCTTTCAGAGGCAGCCAAAAGGATGGACAAAGTCATAAGTGGATTTATTTGCAGTGTCTGGAACAGTTAAATCACCTTATATTGCAGTAACTGATTTGCCAACACCTCAGCAAAGTATCGACTCACAGGATGGGTTGGGTTGGAAGGGACATTAAAGATAATTTTGTTCCATGGGCAGGGACACCTTCCACCAGCCCAGGTTGCTCCAAGCCCATCCAACCTGACCTTGGACACTTCCAGGGATCCAGGGGCAGCCACAGCTCCTCTGGGAATTCTATCCCAGCCCCTCCCTACCCTCATAGCCAAGAATTTTTTCCTAACATCCCATCTAAACCTCCCCTCTTTTACTTTAAAACCTTTCCCCTTTTGTTCACAGAGTCTTAACTCGAATGCATCTTCCAGACACGAAACCCCAAAGTGCAAACCCCAAAGCTCATTTACATTTCAGTCCTGAAAAAAAAACCAGAAGCGTTTTACAGAAGTCTGATATTATCTAGTAACTGTTATTTTAAAATATCAGGCACTTCCTAGGAACTGGGCGTGGCAGGGAGTGTCACACCAGTGCCCTCTCTGGATGGTGGGCACCATGGAAAGGTTGGCAGCAGCCTTGGCATGTGGAGACTGCACTGGTGAGGCCCCCACCTCGTGGCCTCTTCCTTGGAAAGGGTTTTTTGGTGGTGTTTTCCAAAGGTGTGGTTGCACTCGTGGGAGTCCTGCCCCTCTCTGTCCCTCTGTGCAGGCCCAGAGTGTCTCCTCACCTGCCCTGTCCCCCAGGGGAGGGTCAGACCCCTGATGTAGGAGCTAAAGATAAATCAAAAACTTCCAAAATCTCAGCCAGCCCAAAGCTCCTGCCACAGCCCCACAGGATGGGCCATAAAGAATTGTTCCACACCAATGTTTCCTACGTAAAAGAGTCAAAAAGTTGAATTCTCCAGCCACAGTTCTGCTGCTTGGCATCACAGGAATGGCACTGGGGTCTTAATGCCACGTTTCTTTCAGCCCCTGTGTCGTGGAATCATGGACTCATTGGGGTTGGGAGAGACCTCCAGGATCATCCAGTACCACCCCAGCACCACCAGGATCACCCCTAATCCATGGGATGGAGCCTCTGGTCACTTCAGCCCTTCCCTCACACACAGCACCAGGGAATTCAGGGTTCCACCAAGGGAAATCCCAGGATCACCCCCAATCCATGGCCCCAAGGGCCACATCCAGACACCTCTGGGACACTCACAGAGACAGGGACTCCACCACCTCCCTGGGACACTTATTCCAAGGCCTGACCACTCCTGCAGGGAAAAATTGTTTCTAATCTCTCATCTGAACCTGTTCTGGGGCAATTTAGGGCCATTCCCTCTCCTCCTTTCCCTTGGACATGGCAGCAGAGCCCGACCCCTCTCCCTGCCCCCTCCTGTCAGGGAGTTGGGGAGAGCAATGAGGTCCCCCCTGAGCCTCCTCTTCTCCATGTCCACTTTGTGCCTGTCTGGGAGAGACCTCCAGGATCATCCAGTCCCACCCTCACCCAGCACCACCACAATCTTGTGATTGTCTGGGTGGAACTGGGATGTAATCCTAGGAATTGGCTCTAGGGCACGTTTCCTGCCCCTGATCCTGCCTGCAGAGAGAAGGAGAAGGGTGCCTGGAGGCCTGGGGGTGTGAAGCAGCACTGGTTGAAATCTCCCCAGCCCGTTTCATCTCAGGAGTGAAACCCCAGAGGTTCATCTGCTGCCCACGCCGAGCACCACAGAGAGCACTGACGTCTGCAGGGCTGGGCTGGGGGGACTCCCACGCTCCAAAAAGGACATGGAGGGGCTGGAGCGTGTCCAGGGAGGGGAACAGAGCTGGAGAAGGGTCTGGAGAACATGTCCTGTGAGGAGCAGCTGAGCTGGGGGGGTTTATCTGGAGGAGGCTCAGGGGGGACCTCATTGCTCTCCCCAACTCCCTGACAGGAGGGGGCAGGGAGGGGGGTTGGGCTCTGCTGCCATTCCCAAGGGAAAGGAGGAGAGGGAATGGCCCTAAATTGCCCCAGAACAGGTTCAGATGAGAGATTAGAAACAATTTCTCCCTGCAGGAGTGGTCAGACCTTGGAATAAGTGTCCCAGGGAGGTGGTGGAGTCCCTGTGTCTGGGAGTGTCCCAGAGGTGTCTGGATGTGGTCCTTGGGGACATGGACTGGGGGTGATCCTGGTGGTGCTGGGGTGGGACTGGATGACCCTGAAGTTCTCTCCCAGCCTTGATCATTCTGTGATTCCACAATTCCCAAAGACACAGGTCTGGCTGTCTCAGCAGCCATAAAACCATGCAAAAAAAAAATGGGATTTATGAGAGATGCAGGTGGCTGAGAAGGTGCAAGAGACTGGTCCCAAGAGAAGCACTTGCTCAGCCCCACACTGTGCTGCTGAGAACACACAGAGTATCTCAAACCACTCCTCTTTCTCCTCCAAAATCCACAAAAAAAGCACTTGGAGGGTTGGGTTGCTGCCTCTTCTGAGGCTGCTGATTTGAGGAGGAAGGCAGGGCTTGCCCTCAGTGCAGCAGCATGAAATGTTTGCAGCCAATCACCCAAAACTTGACAGTTTTCAAGTTTCCTTCCACTGCATTCACAAAAAGATTTGTAAGGGACATGAACCTTTCAACTCACAGACAAAACCCAGGGCAGCTCCTGAGCTGCTCAAAATCACAGCTTCAGTGTGAAACCAGAGGGCAGAAAACACCCTGCAAGCCAAAATATTCATGAGGCGAAAGGAAAAGCCCCCAAACCCCCATCCCAGAGTAATTTTGGGTTAGTTGGAATCAGAAACTCAAAACCAAAAAAAAAAGCACAGGTTGGAACAAAAAAAACCCTGTCCAGACAGATCAAAGGGGTGGAATCTCTGAGATTTGGAGTGAAATCTCTGGGTTTTGGGGTCCTAACCCAAAATTTGGGGTGGAATCTCTGGGTTTTGGGGTCCAAACTCCAAATCTGGGGTGGAATCTCTGGGATTTGGAGCGAAATTTCTGGGTTTTGGGGTACAACCCCCAAGTTTGGGGTGGAATCTCTGGGATTTGGGGTGGAATCTCTGGGGTTTGGGGTCCTAACCCAAAATTTGGGGTGGAATCTCTAGGATTTGGAGTGAAATCTCTGGAATTTAGGATCCAAACTCCAAATCTGGGGTGGAATCTCCGGGATTTGGAGTGAAATCCCTGGGATTTGGGATGCAAAGACCCGATGTGGGGAAACATCTCTGGAATTTGGGATCCAAACTTCAAATTTGGGGTGAAATCTCTGGGATTTGGAGTGAAATCTCTGGGGTTTGGGGTCCTAACCCCAAATCTGGGGTGAAACCTCTGGGATTTGGAGTGAAATCTCTGAGATTTGGGATCCAAACCCCCAAATTTGGGGTGGAATCTCTGGGATACGGGGTGGCATATCTGGAATTTGGAGTGAAATCTCTGGGATTTGGGATGCAAATACCCAATTTGGGGTGGAATCTCTGGGATTTGGAGTAAAATCTCTGGGTTTTGGAATTCAAACCCCAAATTTGGGGTAGAATCTCTAGGATTTGGAGTGAAATCTCTGGAATTTGGGATCCACACCCCAAATTTGGGGTGAAATCTCTGGGATTTGGAGTGAAATCTCTGGGGTTTGGTGTCCAAACCCCCATTTTAGGGTGGAATTTCTGGGATTTGGAGTGAAATCTCTGGGATTTGGGGTCAACTCCCAATGTGGGGACAGATCTCTGGGATTTGGGATGCAGCCCCCAAATTTGGGGTGAAATCTCTGGGATTTGGAGTGAAATCTCTGGGATTTGGGATGCAAAGCCCCGATGTGGGGAAAGATCTCTGGGATTTGGGATCCAAACTCCAAATTTGGGGTGGAATCTCTGGGATTTGGGGTCCAATCCCCAATTTGGAGTGGAATCTCTGAGATTTGGAGTGAAATCTCTGGGTTTTGGGGTCCAACCCCCAAATTTGGGGGGAAATCTCTGGGATTTGGGGTCCAAACCCCAAATTTAAAGGTGAAATATCTGGGATTTTGGGGTCCCAACCCCTAATTGTTTCTGCTCAGCTTTCCAAATGGAACTTTCCTATTTCTAAATCCAAGAAGGGCAATTCCTTTGCCACTCTTTATTTAGGTACAGGCTGTCCCCTCTCGAATAACAGGATGATGCAGATACTCCTTGAGTGTTCTGAAGTAAAATTCTTCAGGAGTTCATAAATTACTTCCATAAACTTGCCCATATCATTGGCCTTCACATGCATTTAAAGACAGACAGATGGATAAAACAGACTGTTCTTTTGGGGTCATGTCTTAGCAGTCAAATTAAATCAGGATTATCTTCTAGCAATGAAAAAAAAAAGCAGTTTATTTTCCATTTGTATTTTGTGGGGGGAAAATACTTTTATTTTCCACCAGAGAGGTCCCTCAGAGCTGGAGTAAAACACAGTCCCAGGCAGAGCTGCCACCCAACAACCTCTTATTGAGGATAAAGGGCAAGGATAAAGGATCTGCAAGCCAGGCCTAACCCTAAATCCTCACTAAGACTCTTCACTGGGCTGAGTCTGACTGGTCCAACACTCAATCAGATATTCTAGGCCAGGATTAAATCTCTTGATCTCCCCAAAGCAGCGTGTTCCTCTCTGTCAGACTCTTGATTTCCTGTGCTCAGGCCTCGCAGCCTTTCTCGAGGTTTTCAAATTGAAAAAAAAAAAAAGAGCTCAGGGAGGAGGCTGCAAAAATCAGGGTTTGGGCAAGGTTTTTTTCTACTGGTTTTTATGAGCTTGATGGGTCGTGGTGCTGACAGGAATTAACTCTTTGTCACAGCACAGGCAGTGCTGAAAAAGCGCTGAAAGGCTCCACCTCCCACACAGTGACAGAGCAGTTTGTGCTGCTGGGAATTATGGAATGGTTTGGGGTGGAAGGGAGCTTAAAGATGATCCAGTCCAACCCCTGCCATGGGCAGGGACACCTTCTACTAGCCCAGGTTGCTCCAAGCCAAAATCTCTCCAGCAAATTCTCCTGGCATTAAACTGAGCCTCTCCCCACTTCATACATTACCACAGAAAGGAGAAATTATTTGCTCCATCTTTAACCCAAAAAGACACCTCTGGAGTTGTACATTTGGGCCCCACAGCTCCTTATTTGCTACCTAATTTTTTTTTTTTGGCCTCCTTTCTGCCCTGGTCACAGCTGCCACTGCCAGTTGTGCCTCCTGCAAAATCCCACAATGGTTTGGGTTGGAAGGGACATTAAAGATCATGCCATTCCAAGCCTGGACACCTTCCACCAGCCCAAGTTGCTCCAACCCCATCCAACCTGGCCTTGGACACTTCCAGGGATGGGGAGTGCACAGCCTTGGAAGTGTTGGGATGGAGCCTCTGGTCACTTCAGCCCTTCCCTCACACACAGCACCAGGGAATTCAGGGCTCCACCAAGGGAAATCCCACCCCAAGGCCAGTCAGAGGCACGGACATTCCAGGAGGAGCAGCAGGTTGAGGTGTCCATGAGCCCGGGGAGGGAAGTGCTTGGGAGCAGGAAGAGCTTTTCCCAGGATCCCAGAACCATCAAGGTTGGCAGAGACCTCCAGGATCATCCAGTCCCACCCTCACCCAGCACCACCAGGATCACCCCCAATCCATGGCCCCAAGGGCCACATCCAGACACCTCTGGGACACTCCCAGACACAGGGACTCCACCACCTCCCTGGGACACTTATTCCAAGGTCTGACCACTCCTGCAGGGAAAAAGTGTTTCTAATCTCCAATCTGAATCTTTAATGTCCAGTTTGAGGCCATTTCCTCTCCTCCTTTCCCTTGGACATGGCAGCAGAGCCTGACCCCCCTCCCTGCCCCCTCCTGTCAGGGAGTTGGGGAGAGCAATGAGGTCCCCCCTGAGCCTTCTCTTCTCCAGATAAACCCCCCCAGCTGCCTCAGCTGCTCCTCCTAAGACATGTTCTCCAGACCCTTCTCCAGACTCACCACACTTTTATTAACATTTCCAAAGGAATAAACCCACAATTCCCGGGTGCTCCTTGGCACTGTTGAACTAAAAAGTGTGTTTTTCCACGTCACAAAAGTTCTCTGCTGGAGCCCATTTCATTTGATAAGAACCCAATAAAATGTTGCCCCCCGAGTCTTCATTGCCTCAATTGATTAATAAAAAAATACAACAAAGGCAAAACCAGGATTCACCTTCTTGGCAGATTGAAATAATCAGACCTTGCAGCAAAAAATGAGGGAAAAGTATCCTCCTGGAAAATATTAGTCTTTGTGCTGTTTAGAGTTCCATAAAAACTCAGGGAAAAGATAAATTCTAATTCTAATTAATAGCCAAAATTATTAGGAAATCTTACAGGACAGCAGAAGTCAAAAGAAATTAGGGGGGCATGAGGCCATGTAGTTATCTAGGAACCCTTCAAAACCTTATTATTATTATTATTATTATTATTAATTAATTATTTATATTTCTATTGTGTTTCTATTATGTTTTTATTTCTATTATATTTTTATTTCTATTATATTTATATTTATATTTATTTTATTTATATTTTTATTATTATATTGTATCTATTATTATATTTATTTATTTATTGCCATTGTATTTCTATTATATTTATATTTCTATTGTATTTTTATTTCTATTATATTTCAATTTGTATTTGTATTTGTATTTGTGTTTGTATTTGTATTTCTATTTCTATTTCTATTTCTATTTCTATTTCTATTTCTATTTCTATTTCTATTTCTATTTCTATTAAATTTATATTTATATTTTTATTTTTATTTATATTTATATTTATATTTATATTTTTATTATATTATATTTATTATTGTTATTTTTATTATTTATATTTCTATTGTATTTCTATTATATTTATATTTATACTTATATTTGTAATTATGTTTATATTATATTTATATTTATACTTATATTTGTATTTATGTTCATACTATATTTATATTTAAATTTATATTATATTTTTATTTTTATTTTTATTTTTATTTAAATTTATATTATATTTTTAATTTTTATTTATATTTTTATTTATATTTAAATTTATATTATATTTTTATTTTTTATTTTTATTTTTATTTATATATATTTATATTTATATTTGTATTTATATTTGTATTTATATTTATTCTTATTCTTATTTTTATTGTTATTTTTACTTTTATTTTATTATATTTTTATTTTTATACTTATTTTTATTTTTACTTTTATTTTATTTTATTTTATTTTATTTTTATTTATCATTACCCCTCCCCCAACAAGCCTCCCTTCACTTCCCCTCCCAAACCCCTCATTTTTCCACCATTTCACCCCACTCTCCTTTCCCTCCCTGGTGACCGAGGCTGGAGCTGGTGTGGGGTGATAGAAACAGGGCTGGATCCTGTGTGGTGACCCACAACCCAGGAACGTGGCTGCCTCCACTCCCCTCTCCTTTCCCCCCAATTTTTTAACATCAGCCTAAAAAAAGACTTCGGGATTTCCTTCTGCCTGGGTTGATAAAGAGAAATCCACGGCCCCAAAAAACCGGGTTGTTTTCCCCCTTTGCCTCAGGATTTCGGTTGAGGGAGAAAGGGCAAGAAGGTTTGGCGGGAAAATAAAAAGAGAGAGAAAGGAGACGGTTTGGGGACATTTCGAATGATCAGGCTCTGGGATTTGGGGTGAAATCTCTGGGATTTGGGGTGGAATCTCAGGGTTTCAGGGTCCAAACCCCAAATTTGGGGTGGAATCTCTGGGATTTGGGGTGAAATCTCTGGGTTTCAGGGTCCAACCCCCAAATTTGGGGTGGAATCTCTGGGATTTGGGGTGGAATCTTTGGGTTTTGGGGTCCAACCCCCAAATTTGGGGTGAAATCTCCAGGATTTGGAGTGAAATCTCTGGGTTTTGGGGTGGAATCTCTGGGATTTGGAGTGAAATCTCTGGGATTTGGGGTTCAATCCCCCAGTTTGGGGAGAGATCTCTGGGATTTGGAGTCCAACCCCAAAATTTGGGGTGGAATCTCTGGGATTTGGAGTAAAATCTCTGGGATTTGGAGTGAAATCTCTGGGATTTGGGATGCAAAGCCCCAATGTGGGGAGAGATCTCTGGGATTTGAGGTCCAAACCCCAAATTTGGGTTGGAATCTCTGGGATTTGGGATGCAAAGCCCCAATGTGGGGAGAGATCTCTGGGATTTGAGGTCCAAACCCCAAATTTGGGTTGGAATCTCTGGGATTTAGGGTGGAATCTCTGGGTTTTGGGGTCCAAATTCCCAAATTTGGGATGGAATCTCTGGGATTTAGGGTGGAATCTCTGGGATTTGGGGTTCAACCCCCCAGTTTGGGGAGAGATCTCTGGGATTTGGAGTCCCAACCCCCAAAACTGGGGTGAAATCTCTGGGATTTGGAGTGAAATCTCTGGGGTTTTGGGGTACAAGCCCCAAATTTGGGGTGGCATCACCGGAATTTGGAGTGAAATCTCTGGGTTTTGAGGTACAAACCCCCAATTTGGGATGGAATCTCTGGGATTTGGAGTGAAATCTCTGAATTTTGGGGTACAACCCCCAAATTTGGGGTGGAATCTCTGGGATTTGGAGTGAAATCTCTGGGTTTTGGGATCCAACCCCCAAATTTAGGATGGAATCTCTGGGATTTGGAGTGAAATCTCTGGGATTTGGAATCCAAACCCCCAATGTGTGGAGAGATCTCTGGGATTTGGAGTCCAACCCCCAAATCTGGGGTAAAATCTCTGGGATTTGGAGTGAAATCTCTGGGTTTTAGGGGTTCAACCCCCCAGTTTGGGGAAGAGATCTCTGGGATTTGGGGTCCAAACCCCAAATTTAAAGGTGAAATATCTGGGATTTTGGGGTCCCAACCCCGAATTGTTTCCGCTCAGCTTTCCAAATGGAACTTTCCTATTTCTAAATCCAAGAAGGGCAATTCCTTTACCACTCTTTATTTAGGTCCAGGCTGTCCCCTCTCAAATAACAGGATGACGCAGATACACATTTGGGGTAATAAATTTTGGCGGGAAAAAAGAGAAAAGAAAAAAGAGACAATTTTGGGACATTTCAAATAACCAGTCTGGGTAAACACTGTCGAGAAACAGGCTGAGAACGACCCACCCCGGGGATGATGATTATTTTTCTTGCTCCTGAGCCCAAACGTCGCTTTTGCTGCGCCCAGGATTTTGAAACTCCGCGAAAATTCGTTTGGGTGAAGAAAGGGACAAAAAGGGAACTGCTGGAAAACCGTCACAGGCTTGGAAGGAAAGGCCATTCAAACAGAAGGTGCTTTGGCAGTGATGAAATATCTGCCCTACCACTCAACCCAAGAGCTGTTGGTCAAGGATTTCCAGCACCAGGGCAGGTGGGAGTTTGATCCCGTGCCGGGAGCTGCACCTGGGTTACCAAAATTGGATGAATGTGGAATCAGAGGGTGGAATTTGGGTTGGAAGGGACCTTAAAATCATCTCATTCCAACCCCCTGCCGTGGGCAGGGACCCCTTCCACCAGCCCAGGTTGCTCAGAGCTCCAGCCAGCCAGGCCTTGGACACTTCCAGGTGTTCTTTAGGTATCCAACATGTCCTTCAGCCTCACAAGACTTGTCTAGTCCACCCAGAAACACAGAATTCTGGTGCTGTAGCAACACTAACAACAGTGATGAACATTAAACAGGACAACAAACCCCATTCCGGGGTGTTGACTTAAATCACTTGCTGGACCAACCGGCTTTAATGAAACTCCTCCTTTTCTGGGCAAATCATTCCTTGGTCCTCAAGCAGCTGCTCTCCGAGTTTTTTGGGCAACACTGTGGCCCCTGCCACCCCTCCTGGCCCTGCTCTGCCACTCTGCAAGCACATCCCCCACGAGGTTCACTCTGTTTTTTTATCAGAAGCACAAAATTTCCCTCCACACCCCCTCCCCCCCTTCCCCCAGCGCCGGAGCCTTCCTGTGCTACAGATTAAACACCGAGCTAAAAAAAAATAAAATTAAAACGAACAAATAAATAAATAAACGAAAGGCTGACGAATGGCAGGAAGATCCTCCTTGTTATTTTAGCAGTATTGCTTCCTCTGCCCGCTCGGGGCAGCTGCCGGAGCGGTTCGGCCACGTCTCGCTCGGCCCTTCGAGCATCTCCCCCGCCCGGGCCAGAAGGTGCTGCGAGCTCCGCTGACTCACCCACGGCTCTCTCTGCCGTTCCCAGTGCCAGGAAACACAGATGTAGAACAACTTTTGACACGGGGTGGGGGGTGGGGGGAGGAAAAAAAAAAGAGTCGGAGCGAGGCAGGAGAGCTGTTAAACATTTGGGCATCCTGTTAAACATTTGGGCATCCTGCCCCGTGCCCGCGTCCCCGCCGGGTGCCATCCGAGCCGCTGCCGGTTGGGACGAGCCTTCCGCATTCCCAAACCCGCTCGTTAACAGGGATAAACTCCTGACTCATCCCGACCCCGCCAGCGAGGCCGGGAAATAAGTCTGGGACTATAAAGTGCTGCTCCCTGGACGAGCCCTGTGCCACCCTCGCGGGCTGTGCGGAGGGATGGGGAGGGCAGGGGAGAGGGGAAAAGTTCAGCCGGAGCGTGAAAATATTTGGGAAGGCGGTTTTGAGGGGGCAGGAGAGCTCCTGGGGCCAGTGGCCGGGCTCAGCGGGGTGAATAAGGGGTGAATAAGCCGTGACTAACCCGGCGGCTCCGAGGGGGGCTCTGAGAACGGCACTGGGGCGCTGCTTTAAGAAGGGCAGGCGGCGGGTGAAGCCTTTCAAATCCCCCCTCAGCCTTTTCCAGAGCTGTTTCCCCCCTCCAAGATTCCCCCGGTTCCCCCCTCGGAGCCCAGCGTGGCATCAAACCCTCACTTCGCCCCGGCCACGCGAGCCGCAGCAAACTTTTAAGCAGGTTTCTGAGCTTTGCCCGGCTTTCCCCTGGTGGACATGCCTTTAGTCAGGCTTAAAGTCCAGCCTAAGTGAGGCAGCATCACGCTCTGCTGGCTCCGGGCACCGGCTGCTCCCTGCCTGCCATCCGTGTCGTTGGCTGCTGGCTGTCACTTGTCAGGGCAGTGGCTCAGAAAAGTCAGAATCCTGCCCCAAAAAAATAAAAGGATCGGGAAAAGGGTGGCTTGTGCTCCCAGCGTTGTGTCTGCAGTCATTCACACGAGCCATTCCAGCACACTCTGATTTATGAGGAGCAAATTCACAACCACGTTTGAACAGTCTCGATGAGCCCTCGTTATAATCTCTCCGATTAGTAACGAGGTGATATCCCTGCAAGCTCGGTGTTGACCTCCAGGAGAGAGCCTCAAAGCCAAAGTGAAGTGGGAAAAAGCATGTACTATGAGCAAAAAAAAACCCAGACAATTCTCCAAACATGCATTTTCTCCAGTGCATGGGAAAGCCAAAAGCATATTTAGAAAATTCTGAATGGCACTTACCTCTCAAGAAGTGCTGGTAAGAAGGAAGTGACTCAAATATGCTGTTCGAAGCCATTGTTTCCTCTTTAAAAAACTCACTCTCTCTTTCCTGGGAAGGGATCTATGACTTCTTCCACCTTGGGGAGTGAAAAATGAAGGTTGGTCATTGTTGCCACCACCACCCTCCTCCCGGCCATCGCCGGCGTTATCCCGGCACGATTGAGGAGGTTCTTTTTTTTTTGCTGAAAAAGAAACTCTGAAATCGTTTCTTAACAAAAAAAAAACAAAAAAAAAAAAAGAAAAAGGCAAAAAAAAAAAAAAGAGAGTGGCTTGGTTGTGGTTGCTGATGCTTACCACCCTACGAAACCCTCTGTGGTTTGCAGTCGCAGCGGCTTCGCCCTCCCTGCGCTGACCAATCTCCCGGACCCGCTCTCGTGTGACTGCCTCAGCACCCAACTTGTGGTTCTGTGGTTGTTTATGAGGGCCCAAAAGAGTGTTTCACACGACCAAAATTACAAATTTAACTGTTCCCCTTTTTGCCACGACCTGCCTCCATTGGTCCCTCCGGGTCACGTGACGGGAGTGATGTCGAGTTTCTTTTTCTTTTTTTTTCTTTTCCTTCTCCCCCCCCTTTTTTTTTTTAATTTTTTTTTTTTTAAACTTTCTGAAGTCATGCCCTACCCACTCCACCTGCCCTCCCCGGGGCTGCTGCAAGGCAGGGATGGGAGTCTGCTGAGGGAGGGAAAAGCAAAGTGACTCACCAGCCCTGATGCTCCCAAATGGTCTTTTGCTGAGTGAGTTCAGCTCCATTTGTTTGGTTGTTTGTGGTTTTTGGAACTCCTGATTATTTTGATAGAGGGTTTCCATTGCTGCTTAGTCCATAGTAATTCAAACCTGGGTATTAGGCAGGATGTGCAACTCATCCTGTAAAACATTAGGGATCAGCTGGAGGGAAGACCACTGCCTGGGGAGAGAAAGCTGTAAAAAGATATTTAAAAAAAAAAATGAGCAAAAAAAAGAAAAATAAGCTGTCAGGGGAGATAAAAAAAGGCCCAACATTATTTTGAATCTGTGTGATGGCACTTTCTAAGGAATTCCTGAAGGTCACAGTTAGTTACTTCCATAGGGTCTAATCCAATAGTTCTTCTTTAGCACTACAACTGGTCTTCCTTTTCCTTCTCCCTTCCCAAGAGAAGGAAAAACAAATTAAAAATAAAAGGCCCAAATCTAATAATTAAGTGGCAGTTCTGGCTCTGGCTGTGTCAATGAAAAAAGAGGGGAGAAAATCTGCTTCCTACTCCATGGAGCAGGAATCCCTGCATAAAATCAGGTGGTTAATGTATTTTGATTTTTTAGAATGTCTCTTTTCCTGACACTTCCTGCTTTTCAAGAGCAAATGTTGTCCACCAAGGCATCTTGATTTCCTTTTAGGATTAACAGGGAGCTCTGTGTGTGTGTATAGAGTAGATTTTCCTCAAAAAAAAAGGTAATTTGCCAAACCAGGAGCTTGTAGATTCCCAGGATGGTTTGGGATGGAAGGGTCATTAAAGATCATCCCATTCCAACCCCCTGCCATGGGCAGGGACACCTCCCACCAGCCCAGGTTGCTCCAACCTGGCCTTGGACACTTCCAGGGATCCAGGGGCAGTCACAGCTTCTCTGGGAATTCTATCCCAGGGCCTTCCCACCCTCCCAGCCAGGAATTCCTTCCCAAAATCCCATCTATCCTTACTCTCTGTCAGTGGGAAGCCATTCCCTGTGTCCTGTCCCTCCATCCCTTGTCCCAGGTCCCTCTCCAGCTCTCCTGGAGCCCCTTTAAGCACTGGAAGGTGCTCTGAGGTCTCCCCAGAACCTTCTCTCCTCCAGGTTGAACAATCCCAAAAGAACTTCTCGTGATACCAAAGGATTTGGCAGTTCCAGCCACACGTATTACCTGGGAAATCAGGAATTTCTCCCAAATTAGTTTCCTGGGAAAAAAAAAAAAACAACAAAAAAACAACAAACAGAGCAACTCTGAGCAGCAAGAACAGAGAATTTAGGACACTCCACAACCACGCTCTGAGCTTGGCTTAATCCCGAGTCAGGTTTTTTTCCTGCTTCCCGGCTTTCCTACCACAACGAGCCGCCAAGTTTTTTTGGCTGGGCCGGGATAAAACCTCTTCCCGCTCCCGGAGCTGGAATCTTTCCACTCCCGTGTAAACAATCCAAGGAGCATCCACCTGCCAGCGGCGCCGGCTCCCCTGGGCTGCTCGCCTGGAGCCGGGAGATCCCACCTGGAATGCGCATCCCGGCTCCCGGCGCGGCTCCCGGCAGGATTCGTGCCCTGGGGCGGGCGCTGCGGGGCCGGGACCGGCAGAGGGAGCTCGGGCTGGTGGGACCTTAAGTTTGGCTTCACTTTGCTCCGAGTTACCGACCCAGAAAGCCGGGGATGGGAGTTTAACTTGGCTGCTCTGGGCACGGAACTCCAGGACCTTGTGGAACGTTCACCCGGGTGGGAGTCAAAGCCCCAAATTTCAGACGCGTCTGTCACCATAAATAAAGGTTTTAAATGAGGAGATGCACAATGTGCTGAGTCACCTGTGACTGTACATCTGCTCTGCCCCAAAAACAGGACCATAGGATCATAGAATCATGGAATATCCTGAGCTGGAAGGACTCCCAAGGATTACCCGAGTCCAATTCCTGCCCAGGACACCCCAACACTCCCCCTTGTCCCTCAGAGCGTTGTCCAAACCCTCCTGGAGCTCTGGCAGCCTTGGGGCCGTGCCCACTGCCCTGGGGAGCCTGGGCAGTGCCCACCACCCTCTGGGGGAAGAACCTTGTCCTGAGATCCACCCCGAGCCTGCCCTGTCCCAGCTCCAGCCCTTCCCTGGCTCCTGTCCCTGCTCCCAGTGAGCAGAGGTCGGAGCTGCCCCTCAGGGGGAAAGGATGAAGGATGTGTTGGAAGGTTTTTAAATGCCCTCAGGGATTGGAGATGAGGCCACCAGGGATGTATTTCAGTGTGTCCAAAGGCGAGATCTCTGCTGTGGCAGGAAAAAAATCAAACCTCTTTATTCCTTCCCCTTTGTCCTGGCATCCAGAAAAAAGACTCCTCCTGCAGGAACTCTAATCCATGCCTGCTCAGAAGGCAGATTCAGAGTCTTAAATCACTATTTGGGCCCTGAGTGACCTGAATGCCAACCCTGTGACAAGGGAATGACAAATCACACAATGACACCTGAAAATAAATGATCTTTAGGGTCCCTTCCAGCCCAAAACCATCGTGTGATTCTTTGATTCTGTGACTCTGTGATTCCTGTTGCATTTTATTCCTCTTTTCCTGGGGTCCAGGGCCAGGATGGACAGGCAGGGCATGTGCTGTGAGTGCCCAGGCAGCCCTGGGCAGGCAGCCCAGCAAATGCCAGCTATGCTGATCCCCCTCCCCTCAGTCATCTGCTGGGGCATAACTATGTGACAAGCCACACACTTGGGCCGGTTTTGTCACCTCCTGGATGGCAGATGATGCAAGAGAAAAGCCTGAGTGTTTCCACACACAGCCTGCCCTCCCAGTCTCCCACTTGGCAACAGTCAGCTGGAAATAGGACATGGGAACAAGCTCTGGGGAGGTCGAACCACCCCAAATTTTCAAGGAATGGGTTGTGCCACGTGGGTCTCTGTGATGCTCCAGCAGGAGGATGAACTGCTCTCCTCCCACCCACCAGAGAGAAGCTGTGAATCCCCCCCCAAAAATTGGGCAAGGGGTGCTGGCAACGCTCCACAAACCACAGAGTGCCATGTTGAGCTGGGAGCACATCAGCTGTTCCTGCAGCCTCACCGTCCATCTGGGGCAAAATGTGTCCCCAGCGTGGCTGGCATAGCTCAGAGGAGAGGAATAAACCGAATTCTTTCCCAGTTTGTGCCCCAAGGAGGGTATCTGAGGCTGGCTGGGGGAGCTGTGCCACCCTCAGTGCCGGGCTCAAGGTTTTTTTTTAAAGCTGCCCCTGTGGTTACTGTAAGATCAGGCCCTTGGAAAACTCGTGGCACTGGTGTTTGGGCATCATTTGCTTTCTAATGGATGAGATTTGTCCCCCCCCCGAGGGACCTCCAGGCCACAATTTATATTTTCCATCTACACCCCTTCTCTTCCTGCTTTTCTGGAAGCCAAAGTGAAAAGTTTCAGGCTCCCATCACCTGCACGAGTCTCCCCCTACCCAGCAGTGCCAGAAAATACCTCAATTTTTTGATGTTTCTAAAAGAAAAAAATTACTTTTTGCCAACCTAAACCCTTGCCTTGAGTCTGAACCACTTACTGAGTCAGGACTGAGAGGCTGGGAATGGAATTCCTGCAAAATCACCCTGGAATAGCAGAGCAGGAGGAACAGAGCAGCAACCTGGAGCTGCTGGTGCTCCTTTTCCATCAGCAGGGAGCTCTGGCTTGTCGTGGTCTCCCAGAACCCTCAAGAAAATAACAATTAAAACAAATTCCCAGGAGAAAATTCCCCCAAAGCTGGGAATGCCTGGGAATGGGATTCCCCCCATGCCTGGGAATTGGGGCTGTCAGTCAGCCCAGCCCAGGAGAGAACAGGAAACCTCTTCAACCAACACCCCAACGTTTCGCTTCAAAACTCAAACCCTTCGGGCTTTTTGTCACCAAAAATTGACCCAGATTAAAGAACTGAGCTAAGAAAAAAAGTGCCTGACCTAAATGAACTGTTTCCTTCTGCTCTTCCTGTTTTTGCAGCCATCCCAAAAGTGCTGCATCAGAGGGTTCTGTTATGGGAACCTCACCGGGATCGCTCCGCTGCTTTTGGTCGTTTCTTTTTTCCTCCCCCCAGGATATAAAGGATTATTTATTTATTTATTTCCAATTATTTCTTTTCAGGAGCAGAATTTGGCAGGTTTTTTCGTCAGTTTTCTGCTGGTGGCTTGAAAAAAAGAGTCAAGTGCTTGTGGCCAGCAGGGGAAAAGGCAGAAGAGAGGAGGAATAATAAGAAATTTCTGGGGAAGGAACAGGGGAGGAAAGCCTCAAAAATCCAGATATAAACACCTAAAGCCACCACTTTCCACTGTCCCAATATCTGCACCAGCAAACCCCTGTTTGGATGCAAATAAAAGAGAGGAACAGCTCGAGGCAGGTAAATAATCTCCTGACACAAACCAGTGGCAAGGGCTGAACTGGGGTTAAATCTGCAAGGCCTCAGTTTGAACTCCTGTCAGCAAAGTCACCAAACACAGACAAAAATGTGCCCTCATTGCTTTAGGAGTTGTTTTTACTGGGATCACTGGGATTACTCACAAGTGGGGTGAAATTCTGCAGGGTTTGCCATCTCTTTTTTCTTATTTTTTACCTGGTTTTAGGAACACTGAGATGGTTGTCCGGGTATTATAACGAGTTTTTGCTCCACTGTTTATTTTTTGGGATGTATTTAGGGATTTTTTTTTCAAAGCAGCTCGTTGTTTTCCTATCAATGTAAAAAATTCTAATTTCAATATCTCTTTAATAAGAAATAGAAAGTGTAGAAAGAGGAGCAATCCAGGCAACTTAGTGATAAAAATTCAAATTAGAATCAGAGAATGGTTTGGGTGGGAAGGGACCTTAAAGATCATCTGGTTCCAGCCCCCTGCCACGGTCAGGGACACTTGGAATTGTCATTTTCCAGGGCCAGTTTGCCACTGCCTTGATGATAAAACACATTTATATCGATTTATATCCCATTTGTTTGCCCCTCAGTGTAACAGAACAGCCCAAGGTGTGTTCTGTTTGAGGACTCACAGGGAACACTGAGATGATTGTCCGGGTATTATAACGAGTTTTTGCTCCACTGTTTATTTTTTGGGATGTATTTAGGGATATTTTTTCAAAGCAGCTTGTTGTTTTCCTATCAATGTAAAAAAAAATATAATTTAAATATCTCTTTAATAAATAGAAACTTGAGAAAGAGGAGCAATCCAGGCAACTTAGTGATAAAAATTCAAATTAGAATCAGAGAATAGTTTGGGTTGGAAGGGACCTTAAAGATCATCCAGTTCCAACCCCCTGCCATGGGCAGGGACACTTGGAATTGTCATTTTCCAGGGCCAGTTTGCCTGGGAAAGGAGATTCCTCACAGAGCTGAGGATTCCTGATTTCCTGATTTCCTGACTGAAATCAGGGCTTCCAACATCTGAAGGCCCTTTCTGGGACCTCCAGTGGGAAGGATGGCACTGGAAGGGAGCTCCTGGTGTTGTTTGTAGGCTTAAAATGAGCATATTTTGTTTAGGATTATTTATTTAGTCTTTGGGAGCTGGCAGAGGTTTCTCTGCTCAAAGTTCTCTGGGTACAGTGTGTGAGGTTGTACAAAGTTTCAGGCACTCAGGGGCTGCAAATCAACCCCCTCCCAGGGCTGTGCTGCAGGACAGCACATTGTCATGGAATCCTGGAATGGTTTGGGTTGGAAGGGACCTTAAAGAGCATCTCCAACCCCCTGCCATGGGCAGGGACACCTTCCACTAGCCCAGGTTGCTCCAAGTTTATCCAGCCTGGCCTTGGACACTTCCAGGGATCCAGGGGCAGCCACAGCTTCTCTGGGAATTCTATCCCAGCCCCTCCCCACCCTCTCAGCCAGGAATTCCTTCCCAATATCCCATCTATCCTTACTCTCTGTCAGGTTGAATCCATTCCCCCTTGTCCTGTCCCTCCATCCCTCAGAAATGGTCCCTTTAGGAACCAGAACTCTCCTTGTCTGTCCCTTTATCCCAGTTTAAGGTGGGATGGCAGAATTCCAAGAGCAAAGCCAGAGTCAAGCAGCACGTTGGAGGGCAGGGAGCCTTCGTGCCTCAGGCTGAGCCCCAGAACTTCCCCTGGAAGTGGCTGCAGCTTCTCCCATCCCTTTAAACCCCCAGCAGTGGCTGTCACCTGGTTTGCTTTCATTCCTTGCCCTGTGGGGTGTGAGAGGGGTTGAGGTGCAGAGAGTCAGGAGCAGGTCAGCTCTGGGGGACTATTCCTGTGCCCCTGAGAGATTACACCTGGATAATTCATCTCTCACTGGAGAACTGGAAATGTCTTTGCCCAGGCAGGTTGAGGAGAGGGAGGGCTCTGGATTTGCCAGGCTTGGTGGGATTGGAGTTAAGCTTCTCCCTGAGTAATCTGGTCTAGTGGAAGATTCCCCTGCCCATGGTAGAGAGGTTGGAACTGGATGATCTTTAAGGTCCCTTCCAACCCAAACCATCCTGTGATTCCATGGGAATCCTGCCTTGGTGTCTGGGCAGAGCAGAGAGAAGAACAACTGCAGAGGTTCTCCCCAAACGTGGGCAAAAAATTGCTGTAAAACACTGGAATTGTATCTATTAATTTGGTTTTGTTTGGTCATTTCTTTATTCCCTTTTGAGCCAGAGAATAAATGTCCTGCCAGGCAGAACATATTAACCACCTTTGAAAAAAAAAAACCCCTTGTACCTAAAAAAGCAAACTGGACCTTGTGCACACGTGCAAAATAAAAGGTATTCCACGATTTTAGCTTGGTTTTTCTTCTGTCCAGACATTTCTGTGGCATTCAGTGGAAAGACAGCTGCGGTCTGGGAGGCACAGTGAAGGGCTAATTAAATCAAATATTGAAATGATCCGCATCAAAGTGGAGGAGAGCTGATCAACCCCAGATTTCCTTCTGCACTGCTGAGGACTCGGTGCATTGCTGTGCCATTTGGTCATGATGCATAATGCACAGAATTTATGTGGTATTGAGATGTTGTGCCGTGGACAGTGACATAATAGCTTAGGAAAAAACCTCAAATAGCATTTCCAGAGGGGGAATGGTGATCCAGTTCTGTCTCGATATCAGGGCCTGGGCAGCAGCCCTGGAATTGTCTCACTCGAGGAATATGTGAGAAAGCCCAGTTTGGTCAGTCCTAAATAAAGGCAAATATTCATTTATACATATTTGGATCAGTTCTGGTCTGTTTTATCTGCTCAGCCCACGGACTTAGGCACAGCTTAACACCAGTCCCAGTTGAGAGCAGCTTTCCTGGGAGGGGTTTTAGCAAGGCTGTGCTCAGCTCCATGGCAGTGCAGGGGAGATATTTGGGTCCTGTCTGAACCAACACGTGCAAATGATGAGGTTCCAGCCCAAACCATTCCACGATTCCGCTGCCAAACAGTCGGGAAAACTTCGGGATGAGCACCTGCCCAGAGCTTTGTGACAAGATGGAAGCTCCTCCGAGATGAGGGTAGCGCTCAGGCTGTCTTGTTCCTTCTAGAACTGGCTGCTGGTCCCATTTTCCTGGTGATTCCAAAGTCTCCTGAAGCCGTGGGAGCTGAGTCAGGTTCTTCCCAGGACCAAGCGAGTTGCAGTGCCTGGAATTTGCTTCCCTCCTTCCCCCTCCCTTCCCTCCTCTCCCGCCCTGGTGCCGCGTTTCCTTGGCGGTCCATGGGCACGGGGATGATCCTCACAGCTCTCCTTGCTTCCCTCTCCCTGGGCACCAAACTTTGTGACCCGCTGGCATGGAAAAGGGCAGCACAACCCATCCTTCCAGGGCGCTTCCAGCTCCACATCCCTGGCGGGGTGGAAGCAGCTGCTGGCTTTTCTGAGGCACGAGGAGAGCGGGGAGAGAGGGAAGAGTGATCACGGAGATCCCCCTTTTTCATCAGGCATAGAATCACAGAATCCCAGAATCAGTTGGGTTGGAAGGGACCTCCGAGATCATCAAGTCCAACCCTTGATCCAACCCCGCTGTGGTTCCCAGCCCATGGCACTGATGCCACATCCAGCCTGTCCTTAAACACCTCCAGGGATGGAGAATCCACCCCCTCCCTGGGCAGCCCATTCCAATGGCTGAGCACCCTCTCTGCAAAGAAATTCTTCCCAATATCCAACCTAAACCTCCCCTGGCACAGCTGAAGACCCAGTCCTCTTGTCTTGCTGATGGTTCCTGGGAAAAGAGACCAATCCCCCCCTGGCTCCCCCCTCCTGTCAGGGAGTTGCAGAGAGTGAGGAGGTCTCCCCTGAGCCTCCTCTTCTCCAGGCTGAGCCCCCCCAGCTCCCTCAGCCTCTCCTCACAGCACTTGTGCTCCAGTCCCTTCCCCAGCCTCGTTGCTCTCCTCTGGACCTGCTCCAGCCCCTCCATGTCCTTCCTGAGCTGAGGGCCCAGAACTGGACACAGCACTCCAGGGGTGGCCTCACCAGTGCTGAGTCCAGGGCAGGAATCACTTCCTTGGACCTGTTGGCCACCCTGTTCCTGAGCCAGGCCAGGATCCATTGGCCTTCTTGTCCCCCTGGGCACACTCTGGCTCCTGTTCAGCTCCCTGTCCATCCCCACTCCTGGGTCCCTCCTGCCTGGCTGCTCTCCAGCCCCTCTGGCCCAGTTGCCAGGGGTTGTTGTGGCCCAAGGGCAGGACCCAGCCCTTGGCCTGGTTGAACCTCATCCCATTGGAATCAGCCCATGGATCCAGCCTGTGCAGGTCCCTCTGCAGAACCCTCCTGCCTTCCAGCTGATGGACACTCCCCCCCAGCTTAGTGTCATCTGCATATACAAACATTTTGCCTTTCTTCCCAGTGCTGGGTGATTTTATGCCTCGGAAATGTTTTCATTTATTTGGCGCCAGGGTAATGAAAGTCAGCCCAAGCCATGGCGATGACGGGAAGGAAAACAGGGAAGCGTGGGATTGACTGTGCCTGTCGCTCCGTGGAGCAGCTGGCAAAGCTCCCCCCTCTGCACAAGAACATCTTATTCAGCTGCTAATTGCTCCCAGTCCCGCTCTCGTGGCCCCTGTCCATGAAGGATTTGAAGGACGGAGCCCTGCGAGGTTTTCAAAGCTGGGACTCCACACTCCGGAGCCTCGGCGTGCGTGACTCCAAGGAGCTGCTCCCAGAAAAAACCTTTGGGAAGGAAATTTCCCCTGCTTTCATGTCTGCAGATCCCGGGTCAGTCCTGCTGATCCCCAGCATCCGGTCCCGACGGGTGTTTTCCACTACGGAGATGCAACAAATATTCCCGTTCCGAGCCTTTCACGGCCCTGCACGGGCAGGAGAGGGGGGTGAGGTGGGAAAAGGGGGTTTAGGAGACTCAGCTGAAGACACTAAAATACAAAGTAAAAACAAAAAACCACCCTCAGAAGCACCATCCTTGTGGAAAAGGAAAACTTTGGGACGGGTCAAAGGTTCAGAGCTAAACCCCACACCTTTCCATGAGGTGAAATGCAGGACCTGAGGTTATTCCAACTCGGAATATTCAGGACAACAAAAAGCCCTCAAAGTTTCCCTGCTCATCAGCTAAAAACACAGCTGAAAACACAGCTGAAAACACAGCTAAAAACACAGCTAAAAACACAGCTAAAGGCACATTCAGCTCCTGAGGAATGGTGAAGGTTGTAACCACTCTGGTTTTGTTTGCATTTCCCCCCTCCTCCTTCCCAATGTTTTCCCACTTGGCAAACTCCAGATCCAGCTGCTCCTTCCACAGGAGCTTCCCAGGGCATTCCCTGCTTCCTGCAGGAAAAGGAGCCGTCCAAGGGCTCCACCTCTGACATCAAACTGGTCACTGAAAGCCAAAGCTGAACGTTCACAGACAACATTCCTGGTGGCTGGAACCACGCACGGGATCAGCTGGGAAGGGCTGGGAATTCTCGGTTCTCCTACACTAAAAACCAAACCAAACCAATCCAGCAACTCAACCACTGAGGTCAAAGAGGTTTGAGGGAAGTTTAAAAACTGTTGGGAAAAAATAAAGGTGTCAAGGGCAACGGTTTTAAACTGAGAGAGGGCTGATTTGAAGAAGAAATTCTTTATTCAGAGGGTGGGGAGGTCCTGACAAAGGTTGTCCAGAGAAGCTGTGGCTGCCCCTGGATCCCTGGAAGTGTCCAAGGCCAGGTTGGATGGAGCTTGGAGCACCCTGGGCTGGTTGAAGGTGTCCCTGCCCACGGCAAGAAGCTGGAACTGGATGATCTTTAAAGTCCCTCACAACTCAAACCATTCTGGGATTCCATGACTCTATAAAATACAGATTTTTACTCCCACCAAAGGTTTTTTTCACTGGGCCCTGTGGAACAGAGCAAAAACAACTTCAGCTTCCCCTGCTTCAACACAGAACAATTACTCTCTTCATTGAAATTATACAATTATAATTATATATATATATATATATATATATATATATATATATATATAAAACCTCACTGAACTGGCTCTTGTCTGTTGTGCTCACACCTCCCTCTGCATTAGCAGGACAACACTGAGCATTCCCATATTTTTTTTTGTTATTGGAACAAAATGACATCCCAGGAAAGCAGCAGGAGCTCTGTGTTCACTTCCAGGATGATCCTCCTGGACAGACCATCAGCCCTGAGCCCTGGAAGAGACTTTCTCAGAGACAAACTGCCTTCTCACTTCAGGAGAATTGAGTAACAATTCCTAATTTCTGGGTAAAACTTGCTTTCCTGGAATGTGTCCTGTCATCTCACAGTGGCCACTGTGCTGTTTGAGGCTGATTCCCAAGGGAAGCCCTGGTTATCCCATCCCTGGAAGTGCCCAAGGCCAGGTTGGAGCAACCTGGGTTGGTGGAAGGTGTCCCTGCCCATGGCAGGGGGTGGCACTGGGTGAGCTTTAAGTTTCCTTCCCACCCAAACCATTCCATGGTTCTGTGGATGCTGCTGCTCCGTGGAATTCCTTCAAGCAGCTGGCAAACATCCTGCTGTTTTCCAGCCCAGTTTAAGAGCTGGAGAGATGATATGGGATAATTTCCATGGAGGGACTTTTTCAGCAGCTGATATTATTGACTTGTGGGATGGATGACCACTGGCAGAGAATTGACTTTACTTCCTCTCCCGGGATATATTAGACAGCAGATGCACTCCAGAGACATTCTGCTTTTGGATAGGCTTTGGATAGGGGGAGCACTGGATTCTGGGGACTCCAACCACTGTCCTCACAGCTTCCAAAACCTCCTGGGGGTGACAGAGCTGTGGGACAGCCATCAGTGTCCTTATTGTGGGGGGGTTTGTAATAATAAATAAAAATAAAAATGAAAATAAAATTAAAATAAAATTTTAAAATTATAAACATAAATATAAATTATAATATAAATTTAAATATAAATATAATATAAATATAAATACAAGTATAAATATAAATATAACAGAAATACAATAGAAATATAAATAATAAATAAATAATAATAAATATAATATAATCTAGTAATAATAAAAATAAAAATAAAATAAATTTAAATATAAATATAATATAAATATAAATACAATAGAAATATAAATAATAAATAATAATAATAAATATAATATAATAATAAATATAATAAAATATAGTATGATAGTAAAAATAAAAATAAATATAAATATAACATAAATTTAAAAATAAATATAATATAAATACAAATACAAATACAAATGTCCTTATTGACTGCACTTGTGATTTACCTGGTCAGACTGCAGGGCTGAGTTCTTTATTTCCCGATGCCAAAACTGATGTTCCCCAGCTGGCAATCTGCAAGGAAACCATCTGTGTGATGGTGCCTGGATAAATTAAGGTGCCCAAAACCCGAAATAAGTTTTAATTTGTCTGGCTGGTTCCATTTGAACACGTGGTTGAGCCTTTTTGTGCGTGAGTGAGACAGAAAAAGAGAGGAAGCAAGAGTGGGAAACCAGGCAGGCTCCTAAATCCACATGAGGGTGTCAACACATTCTTGTTCATTCACATGTTTACAGACATACATTCAGCTTATTTACATCCCTCTTAATCCCTTCCCTGACTAAATATGGATGGGATCAAACCAGGAAAAATGAAGACGTGGGAAAGGCGACTCCTCTGGAGATTTTGGGGCTTTGGAACAGCAAGATTTCAGCCTTCCCCTGGATTTTTGAAGCCCAGAGACACGTGTTCCGTGCTCCCTGAGATGGTCAGCTGGAGATCAGCTTGGGAGCAGTCCCTCACATGGCTCTGGCAGAGCCCAGCTCCTCCAATCCCCAAAATTTCCCAGGCTTGCTCCTCTGCCAGGAGTTTGAGACCTCTGGAGGTAAAAAAGCCACTTATTTCTGGGCACTCAGGGAAGGGAAAGCTGAAAGAAAACCCACGTGGCTTTACCACAGAGTTCTGAAAGCCTCAAGGACCAGACTGGAGGCAGAACAGCCCCTGCAAATGCTTCATGGGGCTGGTTTTGAACACCCCAAAAAACTTACACTCAGCAAAATGCTCCTGCTTTGTACAGGAGAAGCATTTATATCCACCTGGAAAGTGCTGCTTGTCAAGTAATTACTTTTAAATGTTCTATGTGTAATATTTACAGCAGAGGAAAACACTGTGGTGGCAGAGTTAACTGCAAAGAGTTATCCCAGCTCTGTTGGCTCTGTTGGCAGCAGAACAAAATTATTCCAGCTCTGGAGCTGTGTGGGAATGTTTCTCCTGGAAAGTCAGGTTGGAAGCACACAGATGACCCTCCATAGTTTAAGTAGTTAATTAAAACCTGCATTCACAAGCATCTAGTTAAAGCTGCTCCTTGAATATATCCCATCAGTATCCTGGGCAGGAATTACTTCTCCAAATACAACCTGCCTGTTATGCAGGGGAGGGAAAATATCTGCTGGAGACTCAGGAATATCTGTTGGAAAAGGTAGAAGATTTTCATGTTTATAGAATATTCAGTGTGTAACAGAATCATGGAATCAGAGAAGGGTTTGGGTTGGAAGGGACATTAAAGATGATCCAGTGCCACCCCCTGCCATGGGCAGGGACACCTTCCACCAGCCCAGGTTGCTCCAAGTTTATCCCACCTGGCCTTGGACACTTCCAGGGATCCAGGGGCAGCCACAGCTTCTCTGGGCAACCTGTGCCAGACCCTCCCCACCCTCCCAGCCAGGAATTCCTTCCCAATATCCCATCTATCCCTGCCCTCCTTCAGCTTCAGGCCATTCCCCCTTGTCCTGTCACTCCCTAATCTTGTCCAAAGCCCCTCTCCAGCCTTTTCCCAGTCTGGGAGATTCCTTCTGGCTGTGTAAAACCCAAAACCTCCAGTTTTAAACCCCCCATTTATCTCCCATCACTATTGCACATTCGGGGTCATATTTTCAACATCATCTTCTGTTAAAACAATCTCCATGTTCTTTGCTTTTTTGGACCTGGTTTGCATTTCTCTCTGTCCTTCAGTTTTAGATTCTCCTCCCTCTGCAATTCCCTCAAAAACAACCCTTGGAGTGAGCACTGCAGAGGAATTCCAGGATGGGCAACTTGTTCCCTGCAGGAGCCTTTGCTTCCCATCCCCCAGGAACTCCAGGCAACCTCTCCTTGGCACATTTTGCCTTTGGAAGATCTGGTCTCCAACCAGAAAGGGATTTCCATAAAAAAAGGAAGGTTATCTCATCCAAAACACAACTCCATCCCTCCCAGACAGGGGCCAGGAACCACAGAGCTGAAATCTGTGCAGCACAGGAGAGTTCCCACCTCTGTTCCCGCTCCAGGAGTGAACTCCTGCCTCTGGAATTTGTTTCCTCCAGGAATTTGCCAGCCTTTGAGGGGCTGGAGGGCTTTGGCAAGCCCCAGGCTCTGCTGAGCACGTTGTTCCAGGGAAACATAGGGAACCAAGAGAAGGAAAGAGGTTGTTGGGCCAAAGTGGAAGTGTCTGGGGTTGTTATTCCCTGGAATTGCCAGAGAGGGTTTTTAAATGTGGAGGAATGCCCAGAAATGGTCTGTTCTGTGCAATGCAAAGGTCCTACCAGGAATATGTCTAAATATATATTCCCAGGTGTGAATCCTCTCCTGTTCCCTGCCCACCTTCTCCAAACGGGACCGAGGGAGCTCGGGAAGGAGGAACCATCTTTGTGTTTTGTTGATCAATCCACGTTAATTGATATGAATCTCCAAGATCAGATCAGTGTCCTCTGTCCTCTGAGTCACCTCTTGGTTCTCAGCACCACTTCTGGGCCTTGTTTGAGACTCTTTTGTCCCTCCAAATATCTGCATTTTTTAGTCAATACCTTTCCTTCCTTCCTTCCCTCCCTCCTGCCTTCCTTCCTTCCTCCCTTTCCCTCCTTCCTTCCCTCCTTCTTTCCTTCCTTCCTTCCTTCCTTCCTTCCTTCCTTCCTTCCTTCCTCCCTTCCCTTCTTCCTTCCTTCCCTCCTTCCTGCCTTTCTTCCTTCCCTCCTTCCTTCTTTCCTTCCTTCTTCCTTCCCTCCTTCCCTCCCTCCTTCCTTCCCTCCTTCCTTCTTTCCTTCCTTCTTCCTTCCCTCCTTCCCTCCCTCCTTCCTTCCTTCCTTCCTTCCTTCCTTCCTCCCTTCCTTCCCTTCTTCCTTCCTTCCCTCCTTCCTGCCTTTCTTCCTTCCCTCCTTCCTTCTTTCCTTCCTTCCTTCCTTCTTTTCTTCTTTCCTTCTTTTCTTCTTTCCTTCTTTCCCTCTTTCCCTCCTTCCTTTCCTCCTTCCTTCCTTCCCTCCCTCCTTCCTTCCTTTCCTCCTTCTTTCTTTCCTCCCTTTAAGTTCCCTTCCAGCCCAAACCATTCCACACTTCTATGAAAAGATCTGGAGCCATTCACAGCACAAATTAACATGTCCTGACTGTTTCCAGGTTCATTTTCCAGGCCCACATCCCCCTTTTTCTCCAGCTTTGCTTCTCCACCAGCAGGATCCAAACCCTCAGGTGCCACCTGGGGCACAGTGACTGCAGGAAGAGAAACAAATGAGAAGGTTGGAGAGAAGAAAGCCCTCACCCACATTTTGTGGAGGGAATGGAGGCAAAAAAAGGAGAGGAAATTGTTTTTCCCAGGCTCCTGCTGCTCCTGCTGCTGTGCTTTGGGTATGAATAGGGACGTGCAGCCCGTCCCTCTCCGTGCCCAGCGAGTTCAGATGCAAACCCAGAGCCAACCCAGGGCAGAATTTCACAGCCAAACTGCACCAGAGAGGAACAGCATTGTTAGAAAGCAGGATGTGTGCACGTGGATTTGCATGGTTGGGATGCAAACGAGCTCGGGCCCTTTGCTTAAGGAAATTCCGAATTTCTAGGGTGGATTAAACACAACAAACAGCAGCCAGGGCAGGATAAAAGAAAGAATAACGGGGAAATATAACTCCTTTTAAATAACTGGGGTGTCACTTGTAGCCAGGAAGCCAAACTTTTGCCAGAATGATGTGAACATTTGCAGGTTAAACCCCTTTCTGGTGGGACAGGTGGTGCTCCCCTGCCCCACTCCTGGGAAGGTAAAAAAGGCCACCCTGGTTCACATCTGAGCAACATCTTGAGCTCCTGCTCAGCGTGAGCTGCAGCAGCAATAATCTGGTTTTAATCTGCTCTCCATCCCACTAATTGAATGTGCAGGGATCTATTACAGCTCCCCAGAGGAGGCCTGCAAAGACCTCTCACTCCTCCTCCTCCTCCTCCTCCTCCTCTCTCCCCTCGGATTTTGTGTCAACATCCAGCTCCAGCATTTCAGGTGATCTTTCTGTCCAAACCTCAATTTTCCCCTCACCCCCAGCTCGATCCAGGCCTTAATGTGATTCCCTGAGTTCTAAAAAAAGGATTTCTTGTCTTGAAGAAGCTCTGGGGTGGTCTGATGGCAGCAGCCAAATAAAAGAGCTGTTTACAGCCACTCCTGGGGAATAAATCCAGTGCTGTGCCTTATTCCTGGGATCTCCAGGGGGGCATGGACTGGATGCTCTGCACCTGAGAGTGGAGGTGACCCAGCTTGGAAAGCAGCCAGACCTTCTCCATCAAACACTTCACAGCCAGGAGGAAAGTTCTGGAGAGAAACAGGAGGGAAAGGAAGGGGAAGCAGCTGAAGATGGGGCTGAAACCGTGAGGATGAGGGAGGGAATGAAAGGGGAGGCCAAAAGCCTTGTGGCCTCTGCTTCCATGGGGTTTGTGGTCCAGATGAATTTCCTCTTCCTGCACCTCCAGAGTTATCCAGTGAGACAGGTCTGACTTTTCACTTGGCAGTTGCCTCACACCAGATCTTACAAACCTCTGTGGCTGGAGGGAACTGGGGGGGGAGAATTCCCTGCCCAGGCTCCCATTCCTCTTCCTCTGCTGGACTTAGCTGGTCTTTTTCCTTTTGCCTTTTCCTGATGCCAAGGAATCAAGGGCACCTCTGACCATGGAGCCTCCCAGGATCCAGTGCAGGGATGTGATCAAGGGGTGTCACTCTGGGTGGGACCCAAGAAGGAAGAGGATAAAAAGTCCTGAAGATGGGTTTTGGTGTTTGGACAAAGGCTGTGGATGAGGATGGTGGGAGAGGTTCCCTCTGCTTGGGACACTCACAACTGATTGAGGCCACGAGTGAAGAATTCCTGTGGTCTGGACATGTTCAGTCACCAGGAGGACTTTGGGTCTGTTCCACCCTAAAATGTGCCACAGCTGGACAAGTGAAATCCTCATTTCTCTGTCTGCACATCCTGGCTGCTCCTGCAGTGCCTTCCTTCTAATTCCCCTCATTTCTTCCCAGCTGACCCCTGCCCATGGAGTTTTTCTCCTCATCCAGGAGGGACATCTCCATTCCATGGTGATTTCAGGTCCTTCCTCCCCAAATCCTGGGAGACAACTGAAGGTGCAGCTCCATGGTCTCTGGAGGAAAAGGAAACTCTGCCTTGCTGGCACGTTGGACCAGGTGGATGCCAGGGGGATATTTCAGGGTGGCAGTGAGCCCAGCTTAATAAATCCTGCCTTGGAGCCCAGTTTAGTGACATGGGCACAGGACTACACCAATCATGGCCACATGGCTTCTGCTGCAGGCTTGGGTTGTGCACACAGAGCTCAGAGACTGGGCAAAGCAAATTTCTGTGTGTCTGACCCAAAAAGAGAGGAAAAAGACATTTAAAACCCTGCTCTGACTGTCCCAAAGGCTCCTTCTGCCTTCACTGTCCACCTTCCTCCTCTGCTGGATGTCCAGGTTATATTCCTGAGCTAAAAGGTTGTTGGAGCAGGGGTTGCATCTCCCACTTCCGAGTGATGCTGGACACGTTTCCTTGGAAGAAATGAGGATAACTGGAGGCTGGAGGCTGGCAGAGTGATGGCATGTTGGTGTTTGGGTGGGACATTCACCCAAAAATGGCCAGGAAAAGGAACTCACACCCTTCCAGCACCTCCACCAAAGATTCTACAACAACCACATGATCTGTGATGTCTCTTCAGCTCCCACAGCAGCTGGATTGGGACCTTGATGCCCCTCTGGGGTGTTGTTCACCTTCCCCCTCTCAGATTTGACTCTCATTGTAAAGCAGAGGATGCAGGAACTGCCTGACTGGGTGGATTTTTCCAAACCAGGAAAGTTGGATGCAAGACCTTCCAGGGACAGCACGGAAAAGATACAGGAGGCAGGAGGTACCTGGATATTTCTCAGACTCAGCCTTTCAGTAAGGAAGTAAAAACTTGGAAAGAAGGAATAACAGGACACTGCTCAGTGTCAGGAGGCTGGGATTGTGCTGGGGAGGGATCAGCTCAAAGCTGGAGATGATTTTCTCCTTCCACATGTCTCAGAAATACCGGATCTGGAGAAATCCAGGAGAGATTTCCAAACTGGGGTCGTTCCCTCAAGTGGCTGTCTCTGCCCTTACATCAGGTTTATCCCAGAGAGCCAATTCCCAGAAAGTCAGGTGCTGATTCCAAATAGATCCAGGAAGGCCAAGCCTCTGCTCTTTTCCTTTTACACCTCCAGAGAACTTCAGCTGCTCAGGACAATCCTGAGGGCATCGATTTTTGCCTGAAACTCGAACCTCCTCTTGCACTTGCCCCATGAGCCGAGTGCTGAGCTCACTGCTGGCCTCTCCATGTTCTCCAGATCCTCCAGCAGGCTCTGCACTGGGAATTTCCCACTGGAAAGAGGTGTCTCTCCCTGCTGCCCACGCTGGGAACACGTGGAGCCTCCAGCACACGCCAGGTCCTTGCTGCCCCTCCCCGTGTTCACCATCATCCTGTGACATTCCCTGCCTGAAAAACCTCGGCCAGCTTTTCCAGCATCATCCTTCTGATGGATCTGATGGATCTGATGGATCCTCACGAGCTGCAGCAAATCAAAAACAGGTACAAATTTATTTAGAACGACGCCAGAGGATCCTGGCTAATAAATAAATTGCAGATTGATGGATGCCAGTGTTGGCTGGTGCTGCACTGAATAAAAGAGACAGTTTAACACTTCAAAAAAAGGATCTGTTCTATTATGAAATGAAGCATGACCCATTTTTTACTCCTTTATTTATTACTCCACTATTTATTTTGTTCCCAGAAACATCTTTAACTTCCCCCCCAGGAGAGCACCCTAAGCAGTTAAAGCAGGAGTTTTCTTGTGCAGACATCTGAAAAGGTTTTGTCCAGAATGCCTTAAAGCAGAAAGTGCAGCTGCAAAGAGGAGTCTCCACCTTTATCCTTCCAACTGCTGGATCTGGATTAGGGGTGATTTTGGTGGTGCTGGGTGAGGGGGTGGCACTGGATGATCCCAGTGGGATGATTCTGTGGGATGAGAGGTGTCTATCCCGAGACAACACCTGCACAATATCCCTGCACTTTTACAAAACCATTCTCCTGGTCTCGAGTTTCTTTCATGTGAGAACATCTTGGCAAAGATTCCTCCCCTCTCTCCTATAAAATCCCAGGTTTAGGAATGGTTCAGAGCTTAAAAATAAGCCTGCTGAGGCCTTCCTTCCTGCACAGACAACCGGGATGGTGCAGTCCAAGCTTTCCCCATCTGCTGCAGGGCTCCTGGAATCCAGGTTTTCCTGAGGACAAGCTGCCAGCACGCTCCCAAAACCACAAATAAATCCCCAGTTTGCTCTGACTTCACGAGTGGAGTGTCCAGTGCTCCTGACAACCTTACAGAGGGATATGAACTTCCACGAGCAGAACACCCCCTGTCCCTTGGGAGGGATTTAATCCATCATTTCCTTGCTGCTGGCAATAAATGCCTCCGTTCTGTCACTCACTACGGGATATAATCCGTGGCAAATCTCGGCTTTAAGGGAAAAGCAACCTCAGGAAAAGCCAACAGGTGATTTTTTTAGCTTCAGGCTGGATCTGTGGAAACTACTGCAAGGATTCATCTGGAGCACGAGCATTTCTTTGCTCCAAATCTCCCCTTAAAAAAGGATTTCCAAATTTAGCTCTGTGTAGAGAGGGGAGGAACTGAAAAATCCCCCCTCAGCTCCCTCAGCTCACAGAACAGGTTTTCCAAACTCTTCCCCACCTCACATAAATTTTAGCTGCACTCTCCCAACTCCACCTCTACAGTGCACCTTCAGAACTCCCACCCAGCTGATCTTTGCCTGCTCAGGGGTGGCATCTTCTAATTCTCCCTCCACAATTAGGCCGAGTTTAACCTCCCCCAGGAGGATGCCAGGTCAGGCTTAATCACCCTGAGACAGAGACTAATTAAGTGAGTGTCTCCCAGGCTGTGTCTGAGTTCCCAGAGCTCACCACGAGGTGAGCTGAGCTCACAGCAGGTAGGAAATTCTTATTTTTTTCCCCTCCTATCCTCCCCAATTTCACGAGTGAATCTGCTAATGAGCCATCCCATTAAAAGCAGAGCATCCCATTAATCCACTGGCTGCCAAAGGGCTCTCAAGTTGTTAGAAAAGCTCAAGTGGTGCAGCAGTTCTAGGTGCCAAAACAACAGCAACAACAAAAAAATCCTTTCTCGTGCTCCGGAATATTCAACCAGACCCAAACTTTTAACTTTCATTAAAAAGCCACATTTTCAACCCAGGGTTTTCCCTGGAGAGAGAAGTGTTTCTGGTCGTCAGTGGGATGAATTTTGCACTTCATTAAATGCCTTGATCTTTTCATCACATTAACTCATAGCACGACGACATAACCCCGGGTTTGTCTGGATTGATGATTAAAACAAATGTGTGTCTGTAGGTACAAAATCCTTCCCTGGGTTTCAAAATTGTTAAGTTTATTAAAAAAAATGAAATGCCCGGTGTTCTTACCACAGGTGTTGGTTTAAAGAAGGTTTGTCTGTGGGTTTTTGAGCTGCAGGGTCACAAGGGAACATTTAAAGGCCTCCTGGGACGACCCCCAGGGGAAGGGTGGGTGCCAATCCCACAGTGGGATCCTTGAGCTGGTGCTGGACTGACTGGAGGGAGAGCTGAGCCAGAGACATTCCCGGCTCTTCCCAGCTTCAGGAAAGGGCCCACGAGAACCTCAGGAGGTTCAAGAAATCCCAGAGCTTGGGGTGCCCCTGGGTCGGGGCAATCCCAGCCCTGAGCATGGACTGGGAGAAGAATTCCCTGAGAGCAGCCCTGGGGAGAAGGATTTGGGGGATTCTCGTGGGTGAAAAGGTGGAGATGAGCCAGAAGTGTGTGTTGGCAGCTCTGGCATCCAACAGATCCTGGGCTGATCCCCCAGCAGGTCTGGAGAGGGGATTGTGCCCCTCTGCCCCTCAGGTGAGACCCCCCTGCAGAGCTGCTCCAGCCCTGGGGAACAGCCCAGCAAGGACATGGAGCTGCTGGAGAGAGGCCAGAGCAGGAACCAAGAGGATCCCAGGGCTGGAGCAGCTCTGCTGGGAGGAAAGGCTGGGAGAGCTGGGATTGTTCAGCCGGGAGAGGAGAAGCTTTGGGGTGACCTGATTGTGGCCTTGCAGGGCCTGAAGGAGCTCCAGGAAAGATGGAGAGAGACTATTTCCAAGGGCTGGAGGGACAAGACAAGGGGGAATGGCTTCAAACTGCCAGAGGGCAGGGTCAGATGGGATATTGGGAAGGAATTCCTGGCTGGGAGGGTGGTGGGACCCTGGCACAGGTTGCCCAGAGAAACTGTGGCTGCCCCTGGATCCCTGGAAGTGTCCAAGGCCAGATTGGATAAACTTGGAGCAACCTGGGCTGGTGGAAGGTGTCCAGGCTTGGAACGGGATGATCTTTAATGTCCCTTCCAACCCAAACCATTGTGGGATTTTGCAGGAGGCACAGTTGGCAGTGGCAGCTGTGACCAGGGCAGAAAGGAGGCCAAAAAAAAAATAAGGTGGCAAATAAGGAGCTGTGGGGCCCAAATGTACAACTCCAGAGGTGTCTTTTTGGGTTAAAGATGGAAGAAATAATTTCTCCTTTCTGTGGTGAGGTATGAAGTGGGGAGAGGCTCAGTTTAATGCTGGGAGAATTTACTGGGGAGATTTGGGAGGGAGAAAATAAAACTCTCTTTGGATAGAGAACTCTATTAAAAAACTTACTTTTAAGTTGGGGTTTATATATATATATGTATATATATATGTATATATATAATGGACATAAGTGATGATGAGGTCATTTCCAAGAGAATACATCAAATTCATGCAGATTTTAATTACCCTTGGTATTACATAATATCATACAATATCTATATATTTTTGATATAATCACTATGGCAAAACTGACATAAACACCCCCAGAAGAATTTATTATTTTAAAATATTCTCTTTTTTTTGGAATAGAAAGTTTAGGGTTGTTTGACTCACTCGTGTTGCAGATATTGGAACCTGTATTGTTCTAGTTTCCGTGTTCAGATTGGTTCACAAACTTAAATCTCTGTCCATTTTCAGTGTTCAATGAATCAGGGTAAAATCTGGGCTGGTGGAAGGTGTCCCTGCCCATGGCAGGGGGTGGAATGGGATGATCTTTAAGGTCCCTTCCAAGCCAAACCATCCTGGGATTCTGTGATAATTCTGTGCTGTTGCCCAGCTGAAGGAAACTAAACCACAGAAAATATAAATACAATTGATATAAATAGAATAAAAATAAAAATAAAAATAAAAATAAAAATAAAAATAAAAATAAAAATAAAAATAAAAATATAAATATAAATATTTTTGTCACTTTGAAACCATTCCCACTTCTCTTGTCCCTCCATCCCTCAGAAATAGTCTCTCTCCATCTTTCTTGTCATCTCCCTTCAGGTCCTGGAAGGCCGAAATCAGGTCACCCCAAATGTGAATGTCTTTGTGATCCTGATCTTTACAGTAGAGGGGAACTGTTTATTAAAATATTATGAGTAATATTATTATTCATAATATTTTAATACCATGAATTATTATTCGTAATATTTTAGTACCAGGAAAGAAATTCTTCCTTTCTTTCTTTCTTAATAAACTCTTGTTGCTGCACTGACACACGTTCATGGCACGTGGCCTGGCCCAGGATGGACACAAAATCAAGGAATTTGGGGAGGAGGATGCTGGCCCTCAGCATGTAAACCATGAGATTTTCAGCTATTTAAGCCCCTACTTGAAGTATGAGAAGTCACCTGAATAAAGAGTTTTCCTCCTTTTTCAAGGAAAATACCCGTGTCACCCTCCAAAATCCCGATTTTTAAGCATCCCTACCCGTGTCTGCTTGGTCAGAAAAGCTCATTTTTGGATCACACATAAATCTCTGGGAGTAAAAGAGAATATCCCACATTCACCTCCAGAGTCAAGGATGGACTCTGAAATACTTTTGATGGATTATTTTGATGCATCTTCTACATTTCCCTGAGCAATTGGGAGCTCCAATTTCCTCACAGGCTGAACTTTGTCCTCCTGCTGAAGGAACCTCTCGGATATTTCGCTTTGAAAAACTCCCAGCCTTGATCTTTCCCCCATCCATCACCCTCCCCATGATTTGTGAGCAACCACTTTGGCCTGTTTTTTGCTCCTGAATTGCTTTTATTTCCTCTGTCCCTTTGGAGCAGGTGGAGAATTTCGTTAATGTGGAGTTTTGGACGTAATTCTGAAGGATTTTCCCAAGAGGAAAAATTTCCTGAAGAGAAGACAAACCCATCACTTGCAATTTTAAAAAAAAAATGTTTTATTCCCTTCCATCTTCCTGGTTACAGAGGTAACAGAAAGATTCCCAAATTTCAAATAGAATGGCCTTGAAAACACAAAGGACAAACAATTTACAGGAGAGGGAAAGATGTGAGAAATAGTCCAAAAATATCAGCACAATTATTGCTGGTTTTCTCATGAGGCTGATAATTCTAAACTGATTTATTTCCCTTGCACACACACATTCAAAGAAGCAGAAAACAGGGTGCTGGGGATAATAATTTGCTTTGCAGGGGGTTGAGATTGGATGAGCTTTAAGGTCCCTTCCAAGCCCTCAACGTTCTATTTGTGTTTTGCAGAAGGAAATGAAGCTGAAGGTGAGAAGAGCAGGTGGATTTAACCCTGTAAAGTGATGCTGGCCTGGGAAAAATGGATCTTAACTTTAAATACCCAGCACTGGGCTCTAAATCACCTGAGGGCACCCAGGAATGGAGGCCTGGGGCAAGAGTGGGGTGGAAATATCAGCTCTCTCTTTCTTTCTTCCTTCCTTTCTTCTTCCTTCCTTCCTTTCTTCTTCCTTCCTTTCTTTCTTCCTTCCTTTCTTTCTTCCTTCCTTTCTTTCTTTCTTTCTTTCTTTCCTTTCTTTCTTTTTCTTTCTTTCTTTCTTTCTTTCTTTCTTTCTTTCTTTCTTTCTTTCTTTCTTTCTTTCTTTCTTTCTTTCTGTCTTTCTCTTTCTTTCTTTCTTTCTTTCTTTCTTCCTTTCTTCCTTTCTTTCTTTCTTTCCTTCTTTCTTCCTTCCTTCATTCCTTCCTTCATTCTTTCTTTCTCTCTTTTTCTCTTTCTTTCTCTTTTTTCTCTCTCTCTTTTCTTTCTTTTCCCTCTTTCTTTTCTTTTCTTTCTCTTCTTTCTTTCCATGTTATGATTTGGAGCTACTTCAGCACCCACTGTTGCTGCCCCTGGTGTAGAACCCTGGGGTGTCTTGTCTTGAACACTGGGTGGGGTCCTGCTGCCTCTCCCCAAAAAAAGGCCATCCTGGGAGCAGCAAGGACACACAGGAGGGTGGGAAGGGTCACCAGGGATGTGCAAACAGCTCCTGTGTCTGGTTTAGAATCCCAGAATCACCAAGGTTGGCAGAGACCTCCAGGATCATCCAGTGCCACCCTCACCCAGCACCACCAGGATCACCCCTAATCCGTGTCCCCAAGGGCCACATCCAGACACCTCTGGGACACTCCCAGACACAGGGACTGCACCACCTCCCTGGGACACTCATTCCAAGCCCTGACCACTCTTCCCATTAATTTTTCTTTTTAAAATCTCCAACCTGAACCTCCCCTGGTGCAACTTTCCCCAAACTCTCTCTCCCCCTGTGCTTTCTCCCAGATGTTCTCCTCTCTCTTCAAGCACCAAAAATAAATTGGAAATAAAAAGTTGATCCAGTGCCTGTGAGTCACAGTGATCTCCAAAGAGCTGGATGAGGCAAACACCCCAGGAGAGGGGGTGGGATGTTAAAGGAAGGCCCTGGTTTGTGTTTTACCACGATGAGACATTTTTAGCACATGAAAAAGTCACCCTGGGAACGAAAAAAAACAAAAAAACCCAAGAAACACAACCAGAAGAAAGAAAAGAATGAAACCCCGTTGCTGACCTGCAGAAAATATGAGGTTGTGTTCCCAGTATGGAATTTGCAGTCTCAGGGCCTGCTGAGCAATCCGTGACAATCCTGACTTCATGAAAGACCAAAAAAAGAGAATTTCTCACCTAGAAAGCAGCAGTGCCACCCACCCTGGAGGGGAGGTGATGTAATTCCATAGTTCTCTTTTAAAAAAATGCTTGTCATTCTTAACCCTCTGCTCTGGGAGCCAGGCTGGGAGAGCTGGGGGGGTTCAACCTGGAGAAGAGAAGGATCCAGGGAGACCTGAGAAGCTTTTTAAAAGAGAGGGAGGGGGACTTTTTATACAGGACAAAGGACAATGGTTTTAAACTGAAGGATTAGATTAGAAATTGGGAAGGAATTCTTCCCTGTGAGGGTGGGGAGGGACTGGGATAGAATTCCCAGAGAAGCTGTGGTTGCTCCTGGATCCCTGGAAGTGTCCAAGGCCAGGCTGGATAAAATTGGAGCAACCTGGGCTGGTGGAAGGTGTCCCTGGAAGGTGACACTGGATGATCCTTAAATTCCCTTCCAACCCAAACCATTCTTTAATTTACTGATGTTGATGCTTGTTCCAAAATGTTGCCTCAGGAATCCTTCAAGGCCAAGGGTTTAGAGCTGACAACTGTGATTTTCTTGCAGCAGAAGGACATTCTGAACCATTAAAAACAAGTATTTTCCCAATTGAAAAGATTATAGATGTAAATATACTCACTTAAATGAATATCTAACTAGATACACAATATGGCAGCTCACAAGGGCCACTGAAATTAGGGAGGTGACCATAAAGAAATAACCCACATCCCAAAATCTCTCTCTGCAATTCCATCCCATTTCCCACCTGCCTTGCTGTCTCTTTGAAGCGTCACATCACCACCATTCACCTTTTTATTTGACCTGTACAACTGATTTAAAATAAAAAAAAAATCCCACCTCTTACTCTCCTAATGGAAAACGCAGGTTTTAGTTGCATTTTTTACAGGAGATTTTTGTGTTCCTGGTTTATTTTCACCTGGACACGTGGAAATTTTCACTTTTTCAGGAAGCAGGGCCTTGGAATGGGTTGGGAGGGAGTTTAAAGATCATCCAGTTCCACTTGGATTGGGCAAGGACACCTTCCACCAGCCCAAGTTGCTCCAACCTGGCCTTGGACACTTCCAGGGATCCAAAGGCAGCCACAACTTCTCTGGGCAACCTGTTTTCCCAATGGATAAGAGATAAATCCCACAGCTGTGAATCCTTTGAGGGCTCTATTTATAAAAAGTCCTTATTAAACACAGGCCCTTGCTCAGCCAAACGAGCCAAGTCAAAACCCTCTCAAATTCAAAATTAATTCAGTGCTCGGTTGTATAAGAGATAAAAAACTGGAAGAAAGACGAGCCAGAGCATCAAAACACAAGATTTCAGCCCTCCTGAAGTGAAACTCCTGAGTCTTCAGCTCAGTTGGTTTAAAAAGATCTTTCTGTCGGTGCCTCCACGGTTGGGTTTTGCTTTGTTTCTTACTACAAAGCACAACCAACCTGAAACAAAACATCCCCTCCACCCCAAACGGTTTGTTTGGGTTCCAGGGAATCTTTTGAGAGCAATCCAAAGTAAAACATTCTGCTCTTTGATTTATTTCCACTTTTTTTTTTTTTTATGGGGTTTTTTTTGGTTTTTTTGGGTTTTTTTCAGTCCTCCTTCCCCCTTTTTGAGGGAAACTCCATTTCCCAGCCAGCCCCTCATTCCATACCCAGGGGAGGTGGGAATTCCTGCATGAAGGGAGGTTTAGGTGGCTCATGGGAGCTGAACTCCAGGTTTGGAGTAAGACACAACACAATAAAAGTATGAAAATAAAACTATCAGCCATGGGGTTTGGTCTCCTTCCAAGAGCCGAGTGTGACTTGTTCTAGAGAACTCTTGTTTTTCTCTTTCTTTTTTAATCAGGTTTGGGCATGAAGTTGCACAGTCTTCTTTTTTTTTGTTTATTTTCTTGGTTTAATCATTTTCTTTTATTTTTTTCCTAGTGATAATTGGACCACACAGCCTCCTGTCAGCAGAGCATTTACTGTCACCCTTCAGCAGCTCAGCCCCCTCGTGTGCAGTTCACACATTAAGGCACTTTGGAAAATTGATGTCCGAGCAGAAACGAGTGGATACACTTAATAAATTGAGATTCCCAGCAGTGGCTTTTCCCCCTTCCAGGAAAAATAAAATATAATAAATAAATAAATCAATCAATCTCTGTAGGATTAGATCACGCTCTGACACTTCAAACAGGGGAAGGAAAATCAATAAATTATCCATTTGCCCGTTTGTGTTCTGTGACTTCTTCGGTCTTAAAGAATTAATACATATTATATTATTTTATTTCAATATAATATAATACATATAATACATATAATATATTATATAATATATAATACAAAATACATTATATTATCTTAATACTATATATGTAATATATATAATATATATAATATATATATAAAAATATATATAATATATAATATATATAATATATATTTATTATATAGAATATGTATTATTTTGAGATAATATATAATATTTCAATATAATATGTTATATATTTTATAATACATAATATATTATATTATATTATATTATTTCAATATTATATATAATAATTATAATTTAAATAATAGATAATATAGATAATATATAGTAAATCTAAAGATAATATAATTAATATATATCATATATATATTTATTATACATATAATATATATTATATTATTTTGATATACTATAATATATATTATTTCAATATAACATAATATATATTATATAATACATAATATATTACATTATATTATTTCAATACTATATATAATAATTATAATATATATAATATAATATAATATATACAATATATATAAAATATATAGACAATATATAATATATTCTATATATATTTATTATATATAATATATATTATATTATTTCAATATAATATAATATATATTATTTCAATAAAATATATATTATATGTTACAAAATATATAATACATATTATATGTAATACACACTTATACACATATATACATATATATATACACATATATATATACATATATATATATATTTTTACAAGATACCCCACGTGCATAATAAAAAGACCAAAAGCTGAACACCAAGAAGTTAAAATATAATTTAAATGCTGTCCATTTTTGGCGTCCCACGCTATTTAAAACTGCACAAAACCAGGGAAAAACGTGGAGCTCCTGCTATTCCAGCCCTGCTAACCAGTGATGCAATTTTGGGTCTGCCCTCAGCGTTTTCCAGGCTTTGACTGACGAGCAGTCAGACGGTTACCCTGGAAAACCTCCCTGCCAAACAAACCCCGGCAGCTTTGGAAGCTCCAAGAAGGCTCCGAGAAGGAGCAGCTCCGGCTCCTGGAGGCGAGTGGGTGGTAGAGACATAAAAGGGATGGCATCAGATTAGAGCTCCCCCTTTGATCTCCCCGCGGCAACAAGAAAAGAGTCATAAAGGACTTTCACTCGGGGCATCTCAAAGCACCAGACGGGACCTTAACGAGCCTCCCGAGTGCCCCGCAGGGAGGGAGATCTTATCCCTTCCTTGGGCCAAAGCTTGGCCGAGGTGTTGGGGCAGCTCCTGCTCGTCCCTCCGGACAGGGATACCCTGGAAAATACCCTGGAAAGCTCCTGGATTCCTGCTGTGTCCCCCCTGTGTCCCTGAAGAGCTCCTGGATTCCTGCTGTGTCCCCCCCTGTGTCCCTGAAGAGCTCCTGGATTCCTGCTGTGTCGTCCCTGAAGAGCTCCTGGATTCCTGCTGTGTCCCCCCTGTGTCCCTGAAGAGCTCCTGGATTCCTGCTGTGTCCCCCCTGACAGTCCCATCCTCGTTTATTCAGTGGCAGCCCCGTTTTCCATGTTTATCCCAGAGTAGTTTGGGGTGGAAAAGACCTTAAAGATCATTTTTCACCCCCCTGCCATGGGCAGGGACACCTTCCACCAGCCCAGGTTGCTCCAAGCCCCGTCCAACCTGGCCTTGGACACTTCCAGGGATCCAGGGGCAGCCACAGCTTCTCTGGGCAACCTGGGCCAGGGCCTCCCCACCCTCCCAGGGAAGGATTTCTTCCCAATATCCCATCTGTCCCTGTTTGCTCTGTTTGGGCAAGGACAGCAACACTTCTCGCTCCTGTTTGTCCATGTGTGGAGCACTGGAGTCTCCCTTGGTGTTCCACAGAATCCCAGAATTACTGAGGTTGGAAGAGATCTTCAGGGTCATCCAGTGCCACCCTCACCCAGCACCACCACAATCACCCCCAATCCACGTCCCCAAGGGCCACATCCAGACACCTCTGGGACACTCCCAGACACAGGGACTCCACCACCTCCCTGGGACACTTATTCCAAGGCCTGACCACTCCTGCAGGGAGAAATTTATTTCCCAATATCCAATCTGAACCTTTCCTGCCACAACTTGAGGCCATTTCCTCTCCTCCTTTCCCTCGGGACATGGCAGCAGAGCCCGACCCCCTTCCCTGCCCCCTCCTGTCAGGGAGTTGGGGAGAGCAAACATTTATTTTCCAGTGAACACCTTTATTTTGTTCCTTTTTCCCCCACCCTCCTGGTGCTCTTGGCACAGCTCTGAGATGCCAAGTCAGAACTTGTGGACGTGGTGCCTGAGCAGTTTGGAGCTGGGACATCACCAAAGCCAAGAGGAAAACACTCCCCTGGGAGGGCTGAGGATGAGGATGTCGCCCACTCACCCCCTCCATCCACTCCTGGCTTCCTGGGAGCCTTCCCACCCCTCTCCCTGCCCAAGGAATCCCTCTCTCCACAGCTCTGCCACTTCCAGCCCCTTCTGCTCAGTCAGGAGTGAAGAATCTGTTGGAATTCTGTTGGAATTCTTTGTCCTGGACAGCATCCACCAGGTGTGAGATGTGGATCTGACCAGGCAGATTAGGACTCGTCTCACCCTCCCCTTGCCATGTTCCCACTTGCTGTTCCCCACGGATTTGGGGCTCCTCATCCCCTTTCAAGCCTCCAAAAAAATCGGCTCCCATCCTAAAAGTCTGGTTGCCTGCTCCAGAATTACCATAAAACTCCTTTTTTTCCCAGACAGGCCTGCTGCTTCTTCTTCCCTCCAGGCCCGATCCGGATGGGATTGGAGCTGCAGCTCCTGTCTGGATTTTGGAAATCCCTGGCAGGGGCCCAGGAGGCTCCCAAAGAAGGGTTTGGGAAGCCAAGGCAGCCCCGGGGCAGCCCAAGGGATGGGGTCAAACCTTGCTCATGCCAGGGGTGCCAAAGGTCTCTGGTGGCACCTTGGGATGGAGAAAGGGGCTAAAAGGAGGAAAAGCCTCCTCTGGAAGGGGCTGGGAGCCAAGAGGGAACATTAAATCAAGGGGCAGGAGGATGAATTAGTGCCTGCACTTGTCTCCCTTAGCACAGAGAGAATGGGATTAATTATATTAATTTTAATCATCTGCTGCATTTGAGGCCAGATGGGAGCCAGGAGACACTTCAGGGGTGGGGAAAGTTTGGAGCCTGAGCTGCTCCCAGCCCTTCCTCTCCACCACTGGGAATGCCTCAGTCCTACCTTGCCATGGGAACACTTTGCAAACTGTCCTGACAGTAATTAAATAAAAATAAAATAAAAGAGGTATGGGGGACTGGCCTTTCTGCATAAGAAGTAACAGATTATATCTATTTAAAGGTATTTAAAGGTATTTAAAGGTAAATTGTCCACAGGTCATAACCTTTTTATCCCAGGGAAACCTCTCCCAGAACCCACCTGAACCCTGATCCTGTAGCCTGGTTTATCTGTTCCAGCAGGGATCTGATTTTCCTGAGCTATCCACTCATTCTCACCTCCTCTGTGCTCACCATCCCAAAAAACCCCACATGTTCAGGCATGAAATGAGGATTGTCTTTTTTGTGTTGTGATTTCTAACAGAGCTGGGGAGGATTTTTTTTTTCTCCTCCTATCCCATGGGAAATCTTTGGGATTTTGAACATGAATCAGTAAAAAAAAAAAAAAATAAAAGTAATAAACCATTTGACAAATAACCATTTGTCAAGACAAACAGTTAAAATATCAAGTGTCTCTTGGGAAATAAAAAAAAAAACAACCAACACACCAAAAACCAAACCAGGTTTCATTTAGTGGCTTTCAAATATTTTTAAATTTTTATTTCAGCTTTTTAAAACGTTGTTTATTTGTATTATGAAATGAAAAGTGCTTTTAAGCCTCCCTCCCCTCAATTTGCCTTTGAAAATAAAAAGGGAGACGTTTAAACAAGCCCTGTTTTCCTATTTTTTTCAATTGCTTTTTTGAGGAGAAAAATTAGGCAAAGGCAAATCTTTTTTTGAGAAGTTTTTAATGAGCAGCTCTGGAAAAATACCTTCTGTTTAAACCTCTTTTGTTTTAATGGTAGGATGGTTTATTTTTTAGAGGGTTTTGAGCTCCTTTGCTGTTGTTTGAAAGCTTGAGGAGTTTTAGGTGGTCAAACAAATTCAAGCTCTTTGGGTTTCTGGTCGAGATGACTGAGATTTAATCCTGAAACAGGAGAGATTTTGGCCTTCAATTGAAACTCAGGATGAAAGAGCTGTTCTAAATGAGCAGAAAATTATTTTCTTGGCTCTGTACCCTCTCTTAAGTTCCAATAGCAAAGCTGGAGTTGCAGACCAGGTTAGTCAGGACTTAAGTCCATCCTTACGGTTTAAACTCGATAATTCATTCAATTCATAAATCCCAGAATGGTTTGGGTTGGAAGGGACCTGGAAGATCATCCCATTCCACCCCCTGCCATGGGCAGGGACACCTTCCACCAGCCCAGGTTGCTCCAAGCCCCGTCCAACCTGGTCTTGGACACTTCCAGGGATCCAGGGGCAGCCAAAGCTTCTCTGGGAATTCCATTCCAGTCCCTCCCCACCCTCACAGCCAGGAATTCCTTCCCAATATCCCATCTAACCCTGCTCTTTGTCAATTTGAAGCCGTGTCCTGTCGCTCCAGCCCTTGGGTTGGAAGGGACCTTAAAGTGACCGTGTTCCAAGCCCCTGCCATGGGCAGGGACACCTTCCATAGCCCAGGTTGATCCAAGTTTATCCAACCTGGCCTTGGACACTTCCAGGGATCCAGGGGCAGCCACAGCTTCTCTGGGCAACCTGGGCAAGTGCCTCACCACCTCACAGGGAAGAATCTATTCCCAATATCCCATCTATCCCTGCCCTCTACCAGTTTGAAGCCATTCCCCCTTGTCCCGTCCCTCCAGCCCTTGGAAATAGTCTCTCTCCATCTTTCCTGGAGCTCCTTCAGGCCCTGCAAGGCCACAATCAGGTCACCCCAAAGCTTCTCTTCTCCAGGCTGAACAATCCCAGCTCTCCCAGCCTTTCCTCCCAGCAGAGCTGCTCCAGCCCTGGCATCCTCTTGGTTCCTGCTCTGGCCTCTCTCCAGCAGCTCCATGTCCTTGCTGGGCTGTTCCCCAGGGCTGGAGCAGCTCTGCAGGGGGGTCTCACCTGAGGGGGCAGAGGGGCACAATCCCCTTCTTTGACCTGCTGCTCACACTTTGAACTCCTCAAAATCCCAGGCCATCAGACTTGCAAGAAAACACACAAATGGCTCGCTCGCTTCCCATCAAGGATCTCATAAAATACCTCTGCAAACATCAAAATTAAGGTGCCACATGAGCAGTGTTGTGCCATTCCCTCTCTGGCCTCTTACACACGTGAATCCCCCCTTCTCACCCATCAGTCCCCCTGCCTTTTAGCACAAAACCTGATATTCAAACGTGGCGACGTTTCTTTCGCTTAATTTAAATATTTCGCTGCTCTCGGTGCCTTTTTACGGCCGGACTTTCTCCCTCTGCCCCCCCAAAAAAAAACCCAAACCAAGGCAGCCTCAAAGGACTCCCGGTTTCCTGTCAGTAACCAGTATTTTCTTGACAGATCAACCCCGGGGGAAAAAGCCAAAAAAACCAAACCAAACCAAAATAATAAAAAAAAAAAACCCTAAAGCTGACTCTCTGCCGGAGTTCACGTTGCCCTCGTTTACCTTTTGCATAACAAAAGCCCCGACTGCGATCCTGAATGGCTGTTTTGTGTAGTCGAACCAGGTGTCCCGCTTGGAGAAGACAAGCAACATTAAAAGTCAGCAAAATGCCAATTCGCTTTGTTTCAAAAAAACATTTCGTTTCAATCCTCGCCAAGGCCCCGGGGCTAAAACACCGCGTCGTGTTTTTAAGTGTCTCTGCTCCCCCAGTCAGCGAGTTTTTTAAAGGGTTTTTTTTTCTCGGTATTTATCGGAATACTCCAATGACGGTCTCACCTAATCCTGGTGCTCCCTGGAAGAGATTTGAAGGAGGAAAACCGGCTAGTCGTGACTGTGATAAATCGATGCCCACAAATAAGGCAATTCCTGTCCAATTAGCGAGCCTGCTGAAAGGCAAGATCACAAATAAATGTCTGTATCAGAAGAATTTCGACTCCTCTCTCGTCATGTCTGTGGGGATCATAAACCTTCCAGCTGCTGATGGATTTAATCAGAGTTTAACCAGGTATCCCATGATTTTATCGTTGGTGCTCTACACGTTTGTAAAGCACTGCCACAAGTCCATTCCTGCTCTTCCAAACCCACCAAAAAACCTTTGGCAGGGGGGTTTTAAGCAGGAGTTTTAGGTCCCTGCTGAGCTGAGGACACCAGGAGTGCCTTTGGAAGTCTCCAACCCTGGAAGTGTTTGGGCACGTGCCGAATTTTGTGCACCTGAGGAGGGAATTTAACGGGTCTGATTCTCCCTGTGAAGCCACTGCCCAGGCTCCCCAGGGCAGTGGGCACGGCCCCAAGGCTGCCAGAGCTCCAGGAGGGTTTGGACAACGCTCTGAGGGACAGGGGGGACTGTTGGGGTGTCCTGGGCAGGACCAGGGCTTGGACTGGATGATCCCTGGGGGTCCTTCCAACTCAGGATATTCTGTGATCCCGTGATATGTAAAAATCTGCTGCGCTTTCCTATTTTTATCCTGAGTATTTGCATATGATTTTAGAAACTTTTCTCTGTTACTTTTGGGGTGAAATTGTTCTTTATTTCTGCCCTGTGAGGGGTGTCTGCACTTTCTCCCTCCTTCAGCCTCCTCAGCACATCGTGACTGTGAGAACAGGGTGGGGGGACCTTCAGCAGCCTGGATGAAGTGGAAGGGGAAAACAGTGGGAGAGAGGGTGGGGTTGTGTCTCCCAGGAGAGGATCCTTTATTCCAGCCAGATCTCCAGGAGAGACAGACTCTGACCCCCCCAGACAACCCAGGACACTCAACAGCAGCAGTGTGGGGATCCCAGAGCACTCCTGCTCTGCTCCAGCCACCACACCCTTGTCACCTGCGTGTGTTCCACCACAGTGGGAGCTGGTGGAGCCACCGGGACACCGGATCTGCCGCTCCTTGGATCACACCTGGGAATTTCCTGCAGCAGCAGTGAGGTTTTTTGGGTTTGTGCAGCCAGGTTTTGGTAGCAGGGGGGCTGCAGGGGTGGGTTCTGTGAGCAGCTGCTGGAAGCTTCCCCCAAGCCCAGCAGGGCAGTGCCAGCCGGGTCCAGGACGGAGCAAGGCCGAGCCCAGCAGAGACGGCAGTGACGCCTCCGGCAGAACGGACTGGAGAGGGGAAAATAAAGTCCTGGCAGAGATGGAATTGCACTCTGAGAAGTGAGGAGTGAGAGCAGGGAGAGGAAGAGCCCTGCAGAGCCCAGGGCAGGGCAGAAGGAGGGGCAGGAGGGGCTCCAGGCACCGGGGCTGAGCTTCCCCTGCAGCCCGTGGGCAGCCCGTGGTGGGGCAGCCGTGTCCCTGCAGCCCCTGGAGGGTCACGGGGAGCAGAGACCCACCTGCAGCCCCCAGAGGAGCCCCCTGGAGCAGGGGGATGTCCAAAGGAGGCTGTGACCCTCTGGGAAGCCCATCCTGGAGCAGGGGCCTGGCAGGAGCTGTGGATCCGTGGAGAGAGGAGCCCAGGCTGGAGCAGGTTTGGTGGCAGGACTTGTGACTCTGCAGGGGACCCACAGGGAGCAGTTCCTGAAGGACTGACCCCATGGAAGGGACCCACAGGGAGCAGTTCCTGAAGGACTGACCCCATGGAAGGGACCCACAGGGAGCAGTTCCTGAAGGACTGACCCCATGGAAGGGATCCATGAGGAATAGTTTCTGAAGAACTGCAGCCTGTGGAAGGACTGATATTCCAGGAGTCCTTGGAGGGCTGTATCCCATGGGAGTGACCTCGTGCTGGAGCGCGGGAGGAGTGTGAGGAGTCCTGCCCGTGAGGAGGAGGAAGCAGGAGAGACAACGTGTGATGGACTCACCACAAACCCCCTTCCCTTCTCCCACTGGTGGGAAGGAAGTAGAGAGTCAGGAATAAAATTAAGCCCAGGAAGGAGGGAGGGGTTGAAGAGAAGGTGTTTCTTTTACTTCTCCTTATCCTGCTCTGATTTTGATTGGTAATAAACTCAATATCCCCAAGTCAAGTCTATTTTGCCCACGGTGGTGATCAGTGAGTGACCTCTCCTTGTCCTTATCTTGACCCAGAAGCCTTTTGTTGTATTTTCTCTCCGTTGCCCAGTTGAGGAGGGGATTGATGGGGGGATTTGGGGGCACCAGCTCAAACCATCACACCTTAGCAGGAGCATTTTTCACTTGATTTCTGCTAAACGCCCGAGCTGATGTTCAGAGAACTGCCCACAATGACTCAGTTTAGTGCATCTTAACTTTTCCCACATGAGAAAAACTGTGTGAATGCACTTGGCCTCTGTCTGAGGGGGGCCAGAGGCTCTTTGAAGGGCAGCTGAGTCATCTGTGTCCTGTCCCTGGCTTCGATATCGTCATTCAGGTGCCACTTTCATCGCTGAAGTCGTGACAAAACTTGTGACTGGAGATGAATGAATAACTGCAAAAAAGAAAGAGTCACAGATTTTCTTCTAAATTCAACAGCTAGTTTCAGTTTGACTGAGATTGTGATGTTTTGTTTTTTCTCTCTCTTTTTTTTTTTTTACATTACAGTCAGTGCAGAGCTGAGCTTTTCAGCTGTGCCCCGGGCAGTTTGGCACCCACAAAAAGCAGCGTTATCTCTGTTTCCTGGCTGGATTAAAACTCTGCAAGGGCTGCAGATAAAGAGAGATTCAAGCTATTCCTGGGGTCAGGAGAGCAGTTTAAATGTGATGTGCTAAGGTGTGATGCTGGGCATGTGTTCCTCTGTGCCACTGAACCACCATCAGTTTGGTTGTTGGGAAATCAATATATATTTGGAAAAGTGAAAAGGCACCTGGCTGTAAATCATCTGGCCTCACTCCACACCAGTGCAAACCAGTGAGAAGGGTCCTCTGGGACTGAACTTGGCTGCGATGTGGAATTAAAAGAAGAAATAGCAGAGATGAAGCTGCTCATTTGCACCCAGAGGCGACCCCAGAGCTCAGAGCCCCCCAAAGGCAGGTGAGTTCAGTGAAATAACACCCAACTCCTTCAGGGCTGGGGTAAACCTGGGACCTCTGGTGTTCTGGGGAGAGCTGGGAGGGTGACCCACCTTCTTTGCAAGTCCCAGAGCCTTTCTCACCCATCTCCCCCACCCTCCCCACGACCAACCCACTCCCTCACCCCAGAGCCCGTTTGGAACCATTTAAACGCCCACCACGATTCCAAGCAGATGAAATATTGATTGGTTAAGAAGCACTTGGGAAAGGGCACCAAAAAAAAGCCTACCCTTTCCATCTCCCTGCCTCTGTGAAGATGAGAATTCGATCTATGCCCAACATTTATTAGCACATTAAATTTGACGTGCCCAGGGCCCTCTGCAGACCCTCAGATAAAATCCCATGTTAATACTTCCTCTACAACGACGTTGGGGTTGTTCAATTAAACACCAGATAACTGTAAAAGCTCCTTAACCTCCAACCCTCTAATACTTCCTGGTGGACCAGGAGAGCCATTTAACATGTTCACATCCCAGCTGGATGGTGCGGGCTGAGATCCAGGCGGGATCGATTCCAAATCCCGTTTGACACTCGGAACGCCGAGAACGAGCAGGATGTGAGATCCAAGGTTTAAGGCTGGACTGGATGGAGCAGGTTGGAAAACATTTCAGCCTGGGGAGAGCAGGGGGGGTGCAGAGCTCAGCTGAGCCTGCAGCAGGGGAGGAGTGACTGTCCCGGCCCCAAATGCTTTACAATGTCTTCGAATTTTTAGGATCATTCCACAGAAAAACAGAGAATCAGGTTCATGTTCCAATTCCAGGTCACCAAGAGGTGGGATTTGAATCACAGAATCATGGAATGGTTTGAGCTGGAAGGGAAATTAGATATCATCCAGTGCCACCCCCTGCCATGGGCAGGGTCACCTTCCACTAGCCCAGGTTGCTCCAAGCCCCGTCCAATCTTGGCCTGGGACACTTCCAGGAGTGGGTAGATCCACAACTTTCACAACATTCCCAACATGAATTCTGGTCATCCATCCTCCATTATCCACAGTTACCTTTTGTGCACCTTTCTTCAGGAAGTGAAGCTTTGGGGCGACCTGATTGTGGCCTTCCAGGACCTGAAGGAGCTCCAAGAAAGATGGAGAGAGACTATTTCCAAGGGATGGAGGGACAGGACACAGGGAATGGCTTCCCACTGCCAGAGGACAGGGATAGATGGGATATTGGGAAGGAATTCCTGTCTGGGAGGGTGGGGAGGCCCTGGCCTAGGTTGCCCAGAGAAGCTGTGGCTGCCCCTGGATCCCTGGAAGTGTCCAAGGCCAGGGTGGGTTTTAGCAGCTTTTGCTGCACTTTGGGGTGAGAAGGGCAGTGGTGCTGAACATGTTTATAAATGTAATTGAAATCCCAGAAATCCAGGACAGGGAAAATACATCAAGTAAAAATAGCTGCTTCCAAAGGGAGGGAACACAGTGGACAAATTGCATGGAAATAGGGAACTGGGAAGAGATTCCACTGGAAACAGGACAAAGCTCTTTACAAATAAGACTCCCTAACTTCTGACCAAGCTCTTTCCAACAAACTCAGGCCCTTGAAGGTGTAGAAATGGAACTAATTCAGTCCATTTTCCATTAACTTTTTCTGTCATTCAGAGAGTGCAAGTGTCTGTTTACTTCTGGAAAAGGTTTGTTCATTTTCAGTGCCTATAAATGTCGATATTATACCTGAAATAACAACATTTGAGCCTCACAGAAACCTGCCAGCCTTTCACAGCAGCCCCCTCGTTCAAACCAGAAAGAGTGAGAACAAAAAAATTCATCGAATTAAAAACAAATGAAAAATTTTAACAATAATTCGATCTATTTTTTTTTTTAAAGCACGATATTTTAGGCAGGATATGTTGGTACAATCTTTCCCAGGGAGGTGTAATACAGGTACCTCAATTTCTAGATGCCTTTGCCAGATGCATCTTCCAGTTCCCACTATTAATGGGAATAAAGTGGGAATTTCCCCGTAATGTGTCATGGATCACGTAACCTCCTCAAACAACTCTCCCACTGAAAGTAAGAACATGGGGCAACCAAACAAAATAACCATAAAGTAGATTTTTTTCTGGCTGAAAAGTGATTTTTCTTGATTTTTTTTTTTTAAATCACTATAAATTTCTTCAGTTTTCCGTATGTTTTCCCTGTGCTTGGAAAGCAAAATGTGCCACCAGAACTGAGAACTCCGAAAATATTCAACATGTCTCACCTGGAGTAGCCACAGGAGTGGCAATACAAGTTTCCACATGTTCCCCTCACTTTCCCTACTTCTTAATCAGCTCAGCAAGTGCTCTTTCTAAAGGCTGTGATTTTCTAAATTACAAGATATTAAAAACAAAACCCAAACCCTTGGTACAGAGTGTTCCTGCTTGTTTTATTTGCTGACATTTTCCCCAAAAGGAGTGGTGGGTGCCTTTTTTTTTCCTTTTCTTTCCTTCCAACAGGGAGGGTTTGTCCATTAAAATCAGATGAGCTCGTTCCACAAGGGCTGGATTCCATGGATCATGGGTGGATTTGTGTAGGATCTCACTGTCCAACAGGGTTCCTCAGGGCTTTGGCATTGAGACTTTCTCTGTCACTTGTATTTTTAGCTGAACTGGGAACCTTAGATTAGATATTGGGAAGAAATTCGTCCCTGTGAGGGTGGGGAGGGACTGGAATGGAATTCCCAGAGAAGCTGTGGCTGCCCCTGGATCCCTGGAAGTGTCCAAGGCCAGGTTGGACGGGGCTTGGAGCAACCTGGGCTGGTGGAAGGTGTCCCTGCCCATGGCAGGGGGTGGAATGGGATGATCTTCCAGGTCCCTTCCAACCCAAACCATTCTGGGATTTATGAATTTAGTGAATTATCGAGTTTAAACAGTAAAGATGGACTTAAGTCCTGACTAACCTGGTCTGCAATTCCAGCTTTGCTATTGGAACTTAAGAGAAGGTACAGAGCCAAGAAAATAATTTTCTGCTCATTTAGAACAGCTCTTTCATCCTGAATTTCAATTGAAGGCCAAAATCTCTCCTGTTTCAGGATTAAATCTCAGTCATCTCGACCAGAAACCCAAAGAACATGAATTTGTTTGACCACCTAAAGCTCCTCAAGCTTTCAAACAACAGCAAAGGAGCTCGAAACCCTCTAAAAAATAAACCATCCTACCATTAAAACAAACCAGGTTTAAACAGAAGGTATTTTTCCAGAGCTGCTCATTAAAAACTTCTCAAAAAAAGATTTGCCTTTGCCTAATTTTTCTCCTCAAAAAAGCTATTGAAAAAAAAATAGGAAAACAGGGCTTGTCTAAAAGTCTCTGTGTGGCAATTTCTTGGATCTTTCCTTTTACTTTAGACAAACAGAAAGAGATTTTTGGGGGTTTTCACGTTTTGGGGCTTCTCTTTTCTTGGAGAGAGTTAAAATCTGAGCTTATTCTTTGCAAATCATCCTCCTGTGGTTTTCACACTGGGAAAAGACAAACTGCTCAACAAACAGGCATCAGGAGCCACCTCTGTGGGAGGATCATCCCAAAACTCCCCATACTTCCACAAGCCAAGCTGTGCAGACACAGAATTTTACCTGTTGTTTCTTCTTGGGCAGTAATTCAAGGTGCACTTTTGCCTAAACTGTGCAGGATGTTGTGTAATGACCTGTCAAGAGAACTTGCTGCTTTCTGCTTGACCAGAATAAAAAGCAGAGAGATGAAAAAAAAAGAGTCACGAAGGAATTTGATGAATCATGAACCAAACCCCTTCTTTTCCTTGATTTTCCCCCCCGATTACGGGCATTGTTTTGTCTCCATCGGGTTTGAGCTGGAAAAGATTCTTAAAAGCACAAACAAGGGGGAGATTTGGATGTAACATAATTCCCCTGCAGGGTTTTAAGAGCAAATCTTGCATGAAGGACCCTCCTGATTTCGGAGGGGGAACGTCCCTCCCCGCGTCTCAGAAAGGCTGGAATCCTCTTCATCCTCAAAAAACGAAATAAAAGTGGAAAACTTGTCCATTTTGAGGCCTCCCACTTCCAGAGTGGGGCATCCTGATGCTTTTTTTTCATCAAACCCATTTGGGCAGATGATGTCATCTTTGTCTCCCTAAAGGGGCTGCAGGATTTAATAAAGGGGTTTTATTTTCTGCTGGGAGCTCGCGCGAGGATGTAGGGAAGTTTTTTTACTGGGCTTCTGAGCCTTGTAAAAAGGCAGAGCTTTCTTCAGACAACCCTTCTGATCCAGCTGGGGGGCCTCTGGCTGTGGGACCGGGGGAGAAATCTTGGCTCCCTCACCAAACCTGCCACAAGCACCGTGCCATAAACACAGTTTAATGCATGTATGTTATATAGAAGCGTCACAATTAATGTGCCAAAAGCATACATGTGGGCACTGAGTTATGTTTCATAAATTAATACACATATTACACCAACCCCACACGGAATAGAAAGAAAAGCTGCTTCTGCTGCACTCAAACCAGACATTGGAACGTGTGAAGCAAATAGGAAACATGTTTCCTAGCAAATTTAGAGGCCATGTTTCACTGAGATCTCCATATGTCTTCTTAATTCCTCTCATGTTTCTGCCATCATTTGCATTTCTTTTGTCTTGTTGGGTTTGTTTTTTTTTTTTTTTTTGGTACAAATTCAGCTGCTTGTAGACACAGAGACAAGGCTCAGCTGTTGTGTCTCCACAGAGCCTTCATAAAATTCTCACCTTCTTTTGGTTTCCACCGAAGGGTTTGTGATTGTTCTCCTCCTTTGCAAGAGGAAGAAATGGTGGAAAAGGAGAGGAAACATGAAAGTGGTTTAGCCCCTGTGCAGAGATTCAGGCACTAAATTTAACATTAATTGACAGTATTTAAATATTTGAAGATGCAATAAAGTCCCAAATCCCTTTTCTCCAGCCTAGCTGCCTGGGCCTGGAGCAGAAGGAATATGTAGCTGTGGTGTAGGACAAGTGGGAATGGCCTTCAACTGAAGGAGGGCAGGGTTAGATGGGATATTGGGAAGGAATTCCTGGCTGGGAGGGTGGAGAGGGGCTGGGATAGAATTCCCAGAGAAGCTGTGGCTGCCCCTGGATCCCTGGAAGTGTCCAAGGCCAGGTTTCATAACCTGGGCTGGTGGAAGCTGTCCCTGCCCATGGCAGGGGGGTTGTAGCCAGATGATCTCTGAGGTCCCTTCTGTGCCAGGACATTCCATAATTCCATCAATTCACTGGTTTTTTTTCTCATTGTTTCTGCCTCTTCCTCATGAGCAAACATGGAAACAGCCAGTGCTGCCTTTCCCAATCACATCTCCTCCTCTCTGTGGTCTGTAGCACACGGGATGATGTCTGCCAGGAATTCCTTTCATGTGGGAAGCTACAAACTGCTCTCTGAGGAAAAAAACCCACCCTTTCTATCTTGCTTGAGCGGCGGAGAAAATTCCTGGTGCCCAAAAGAGGTGGAATTTCAACGACAGCAACAGCTAAAAACCTCTCCCCACCTATTCATCTTGCAAATGCAGAAATGTGGAGATACAGCATCCTCCCTAGATGCCCTGTTGCAGTAGAGACTCATGGCAGGTTTTTTCAGGATGTACCACCAGTGACATTATTATTGTTTTCACTGTGGTGTCCTCAGAGCAAGGCCAGGAAGTGTCCAAGACCAGGTTGGACAGGGCTTGGAGCAACCTGGGCTAGTGGAAGGTGTCCCTGCCCATGGCAGGGGTTGGAATTAAATGATCTTTAAGGTCCCTTTTAACCCAGACTATTCTCTGATTCTCTGATTCTGTGAGAGAGATGACTCTAAAGGTATTTTTTTTTAGTGTCAGGTCCTTGGATATACGGTCTTGACTGGTGGATATTACTTTTGGAAGTCTCAGAATCAGAAGAGAACTGCACCAGCAACAACAGAACACCAAAGTGGGGAATCCAGAGAAGGGATCATAAACTAGATAAATAAACACAAATAACGTGTGCACCACAACTTCCCCTCTGTTCCTTTGTGTTGCCTCCAGCTCAGGCCCACCCAGGAGAGTCTAAGTATTGATTAATGTCTCACTTCTAAAAATAGGATAAACTTAAATACGTTTCCCTCCTGCCCAGAGCTGGTGCCAGCACCAGGCACACGAGGAGGGAACTCCCTCGATGGAGGTGATCAGCCTGAAATCCGCTCTGAAACAGGGACTGAGATGAGAACAGGAGGTCTGTTCCTAAAGGAAGACTTTCCCTGCAGAAAGTGGGAAGGTGCAAGTCCAAGCTCTGGCTGCTGCAGTTCCCAGATTACAATCTGTGGTCTCCTTGGGATGTCGGAATCCGCTTTGAACTTGGAGTCGAGCTCTTCCCATACTCATTTGCTGACTTCCACCAGGACAGACACCAAGAAGACAATACCCTACAAATCATCTTTGTTTTAAGTTGCTGAAGGGGGGGGTGAAAAAAGGGGGGGAGAAGAAAGAGGGAAGGGGGGAAGGGGAGAGAATATTTGGTCTGTTCTTAATTAAAAGCAGCCGATGACATACAATGATTTGTCTGAAGCACTTCTGAGCTGTACCCATTTGTGTTTACACTTGACAGCTGGACATTCTTTCCTGCCTGTACTGTTTGAACCGTGGCCAACGGTGCAATCATGAAATCTTTGATAGTTGTTTTTTTTTTTTAAATACAAAATTGACCTTTGTCTTCCGGACAAAAAGAGAGGTTAGGGAAGGAAGAGCTATTAGAGAGGTTTGGATTTACTGGGTTGCAAAACAGTGCCTCTGGTCATTTTTGGACTGGCTCTTAAGAGGGTTTGTTCGTGTTCCTCACATCTGCTTATAAAAAGAAATCTTCATCATCATCCTGTGACCCTTTCCTCCCAGAAGATGTTTGGTGTGGGTAGAGAATAAAGCAGAGCATCCATGTATTTATTTCTGCCCTGGGGTTGGGATGCAGAGGGTCTCTGACAAAGTTTTTGCTGTGAACAGGAAGATTCAGGGGAAAAAAAAAATAAATCACAGGTTAAGAAATACATAGACTAAGAAACCCAGAAAAGTTAAATATGAGATATCTGAAACCAGCCTGTCCTGAACTGAGAAGCTGGAAAGTCTTTGTCAAAGCCAAACATGTCCCAGACGCTCCAGAGGTTCTCTCTCTGCAGCCTCCAAAATCGGCGGCTCGTTGCGAATTGAAGCAGTTACCTAAAAAGGAGAGAGAAAGAACATTATTCTAGGCCTTATCCCTGAAGTCTGAACTAAACCACAGAGCTGAGCTGACCCAGATCTCGGCAGCTGTCCCCTGAACTTGCCTGAAGGGGGTTTGGTTGCCAGCTCTGGTCAGATGATGCCGTTACTCAGCAGGGCTGGAGTGCTCCCGCTCGAGCCCGCTCGCCAGAGAGGCTTTTTGCTTCAGAGGCTGGAGCTCAGTCTGAAATCACACAGAGAATAAACAGGAAGGATATATTTAGCTTCTGCAGCTTAGCTCTAGTGGGAAATCTTGACTTTAAAGTCCTGCAGTCATTTTAAAATCTTACCCAGCCCTCACGGTTGCTCTGGAGCTCCCTGGGCTGGACGGGGTGTCTGAGTCCTGCCACCATTCCAGTACTTGTTGTATCTTATGTGGAGATTACAAGGTTAGATTTATTTGTTAATTTAAATATGTTAGCAAAAAGAAACTAAATTTTATTAGCCAGGTTGTGTCAGCACTTAACTGCCTTTAACTGGAGTTAAAGACCGAGACTGAAGTCCCTGCTTTGAACATCCTGGTGTTTTCCTCCTCTACCCTTGAACATCCCACATTTCTGAAAGGAGAGATGGCCAAAGATGTGGAAAAACACCATGTACAACACCAAGCAACGTCCCAGCAATGGTGGGAGGGCACCAAGGCAGAGCAGAACAGTCCCTGTCCCACAGACCTTCACGGGAAATGTTCAAAACTGCCCAGCACTGAAGTCAGTTGGAGTTGTTCCCTGATTAACTTGCACTTTAGACCAAGGCCAAAATGTCCACAAACTTCACTCACACTCTGTTGGCTTTTCCAATTACTCAGTCAAACTTGAGATCTTGGTGAGGAGAAGTCAGATTTTAACTGCTGGTCTCCTGCCCCAGCATTAAAACTTCGCCAATTTTAATGAATCTTCTATTTTGCTCTCATTTTTCTTCAGGGTCCCCAAAATTCCCAGGGAAGATGCCCTGATGACACGTCTGTGAAGCCCCCTCTTTGCTGTAATAGTGATTATTTACCTGCTGCACTAGGACTGGGGTCTTTCCAAAGCTGGAAGGATCGTGGTGCCACCCTGGATTTCTGTGTTACACCTGTCAGAGTTACACTGATTCGTCTGCAAATTGTCTTCCACCCCAGAGATTTGGATTTATATCTTTCTCTCCTTTTCCTCATTATTCCAGCATTCCTAAATTTGCTATTTTTGGGTTCACCACCTTCCACTTGACTGAATTGTCCCCAAACACCACCTACCAGTGTTGTGACTGAGAGGTGATCCTTGAACTGTTCATCAGCAGTTCCAAGCATGGTTATCCTCTAACTGCATTGACTGGTACAGGAGCTCCAGGGAATGTCACCACAGGACCACTTCTGTGAACAAAAATCCCATTCAGAAGGATAAAGGGGAAAAGTTTTTTCTCAGAGCAGAGCCCTTGGGAGGCCTAAACCCTGTAAATGTGCCCGGGGGAAGCAGCATTGTTGGACTTTCTGTCTCTCAGCCATCTACCATAGAATCAGGGAATCACTGAGGTTGGAAAGGAGCTCCAAGATCATCCAGTCCACCCTGTGCCCAATGCCCACCTTGTCCCTTAGCCCAGAGCACTGAGTGCCATGTCTAATCCTTCCTTGGACATCACCACCACCCCCTTGGGCAGCCCCTTCTGAGGCCTGACCACCCTTGCCAGGGAGAAATTCTTCTTGCCCTTTCTAATCCCTTCTAGTTTGACTTCAGCTTCACCAGCTGATTCTCCCCCTCTTCCTCAGGAGGAATATAAGAACATTTTAGAACTGAATCACATCAGAGCTCTTGAGTTTGGTTTCACTGGTGAGGACACCTCAGTTGCCTGCACGTGTGTAAAATCCACTGATCAGGGTCCTCATCTGCCTGTGCCACCTTCCTGAGAGCTGAAGAAGTTCAGGTACTTCTTAGATCAACACTAATTTCAAGTCTCTCACAGCCAGGCCAAGGTCATGAGGCACAAAATCAAGGTCAACAAACAAGCCAAACTCAGCATGTGCCACTCCAGCTGGGACCCTCAGCCCTGACAGGGAGGGGATTTATACCACAGTTATGCCCTGAGCAGGTGGACCCGATGAGCAACGGGATGAGTCAATCCATGAGGGGTTCAAGGGGATTCCCTGGATAGCACTGAATCACCAATCACCAATCCCGTGAAATAATTTCCACAGCAAACAGTTGGGAACAAACAGTTAAAGCAGCAACGGGAGGATTTGGGTTCAGCATTAATCTCTTGGGCCACTGCTGAGTCACACCCCAGACCGGAGGGGAGAAGTGGATGTCACAGCTGGATGTGTTCAGTCAGGAAAGAAATCAAAGCTGTGATCAGTTCCCGGCTCGTAATGTTTGTTTGTAGTTCATTATTGTATTTATGTTCACCCCTGTGAAGAGCCTACAACCATCAGCAGGGCTGGCCTGGCAGGGAAGGGCTTATCAGCACCTCTAATGGGACACAAATGTGCAGGACCCTCCTCGGTGGGCTGCTGAGAAACCCCTGTGGTTAATCACAAAATCACAGAGTGGGTTGGGTTGGAAGGGACATGGAAGATCATTCAGTTCCAAACTCCCCTGCCATGGGCAGGGACACCTTCCACTAGCCCAGGTTCTCCAAGTTTATCCAACCTGGCCTTGGACACTTCCAGGGATCCAGGGGTAGCCACAGCTTCTCTGGAAATTCCATTCCAGCCCCTCCCCACCCTCACAGCCAGGAATTCCTTCCCAATACCCCATCTATCCCTGCCCTCTGGCAGTTTAAAACTATTCCCCCTTGTCCTTTTTATCTGTCCCTATAAAAAGTCCCTCTCCCTGCCTTTTATAACCCTTTTAGGCCCTGGAAGGGGCTCTGAGGTCCCCCTGGATCCTTCTCCTCTCCGGGCTGAACACTCCCAGCTCTCCCAGCCCGTGTTTATATGTCACAAACTCCTGTGTTAAAACAGCTCAGCTTGACCTGTTTCCTGGGGTTTGTGAGGAAGGAGGGTGAAGACAAGGAGAGAACCGTGTGAGAGGAGATGGTGGCCCACAGCATTCCCCATGGGAGAAGGCCTGGCCTAGGCCGGTGCCGCAGGGACACCGAGGGCAGCCAACCTCAGGCACCCCATTGACACCCCTCAGCTCCACAGGGACTGCTCAGGATGGGCTCCAAATCCGTGGTGTGTGCAGGGATCACAGGGATGGCCTTTGGGGAAGCAGCAGATCAGTACACAAAGGTGTTGCCTGGGCTTGGGGTCACCATCGTTCACAGAATCCCAGAATGTGCCGAGCCGGAAGGGACCCGCCGGGATCATCCAGCCCAACCCTCAGCCCTGCACAGGACAGACCCAAGAGTCACATTCTGTGCCCCAGAGGATCATCCAAACCCTCCTGGAGCTCTGGCAGCCTTGGGGCTGTGCCCACTGCCCTGGGGAGCCTGGGCAGTGCCCAACCACCCTCTGGGGGAAGAACCTTTCCCTGAGATCCAACCTAAAACTCCCCTGTCCCAGCTCCAGCCCTTCCCTGGGCCCTGTCCCTGGTCCCCACAGAAATCAATTCCTGCTCCTCCTGTTCCCCTCCTGAGGACGCTGTGAGCAGACCCTGTGCCTCTGCACTAAACCCAACCTTCCCCAACACATGAGGATCAGTGACCAAAGCCCCATTTTAAAGCCCAAACAGGTTAACTGAGGGGATTTGCCCCTTTTTCCTGTAGCCTGACAACGCTCACCCAAAGCACCACATCAACAAACTCCCAGCAGGCCGTGCTGAATTATCCAATTCAAACCAGAGACGTGGCTTATTGTGTTTAACTCTTATTAAATCAGCTCCTTCAGCTTCTTTAGGGCTCTGCCGGTTGACAGCGGTCAAGGATGTGCTGTGAGCTCCCTAGGAAGTTGCCTGCTCCTAAGTGCAAACACATTCCCTGCTAAGAGTTCACTCAAAAACTCACACAGGACCCCTACAATCCCCTGCTGCTGTTCAGGCTGGAAAACCAAGGTATTAAGCATGTAAAAATGAAGAAATAAAAATGCACATTTTTAGCTGAGCTAGATTTCCATGTCCCCTCCTTTTAGGAGTATTACATCAACACCTGCTAGTTTTGCTCTAGTCATCATTTCCATCAGAAACTTACTGTTCCAGGGGTTTTATAACTCGTAAAACTTTTACAAGTCAGACAAAACGTGCTGGAGGAAAAAGCTGATGTTTCAGGTCTCGGGGCTGGAATGCCTTTTTATGTGCAACAAATGTAAGGGAGAATAATGGCTGTAATGGCTTTTGTTATATTTAGAAGGAGGAAGAACTGCAAAGATAATCAGAAATCAAAGTATTTAATGATTAATTTTACACAAGGAATCTGGGCAACCCTCACAAAATGTCTGTCAACTGATAGCAAATAAACCAGCGGGGAAATTCTCATCCTTCCTTTCCAAAAAGCACTTAAGCACATACTTAAGTCCATCCTTGCTGCAGAAGACATTGGAGTGTGTATGAAAAGCCCTCTTGGAGCAGCATTTCTTCCCTCATTTTGTGTGTGAACCCAAGGTTTGTCCCGCTCGGCTTCATTACTAATGCTCTGGAAATTACTCACGGCCATAAATATTTGTGAGAGCGGGGCCTCAGCGAGGAGCTGTGTCTATATGAGGAATCGTGGCCAAATTATGCCATTCTAGAGGAAAATGCTCCCAGACTGGCTGTCTCCACTGGAGAGCTGTTACAACACAGCCCAGAGTTGGCCCAGCTGGCAGGAGCCAAGTGCATGCCCATGGCACGAGGTCACATCTCCGAGGGGTTGGATGCAGCTCCTGGGAATGCGTCTCCAGATGAACCCTGGGAAGGAAAAAAAAAGTACTTCTGTGGTCGACAACTGCTTGGAGAGGAACAAAAAACTTCTTTCAACTGCTCTGGCCGTGTTTACAAACAGGGGGTTGGGGTTCTCTGGGCTGTTGGGAGCATGAAATCCCAACAAGGAAACTCTGAAGGTCCTCAGCAAAACGCTGAGGGATTCCAGGGGGTGAGGGAATGTCACCTCGACTCAAAGTGGACAGGAAAGGATTTCCAATGAAATTTTGACTTCTTCCAGAGGTTGGTGCCCTCTCAGAGCCTTCCTGCAGCTGAGACATCCCCTGGTGAGACCCCAGGAAAATGAAAGGAAAATTCTCTGTTTTCCTATGAAAACAGGCTGAGAAAGTTGGAGCGGTACAGCCTGGAGAAGAGAAGGCTCCAGGGAGACCTCAGAGCACCTTCCAGGGCCTAAAGGGCCTCCAAGAGAGCTGGAGAGGGACTGGGGACAAAGGATGGAGGGACAGGACAAGGGGGAATGGCCTTAAGCTGAAGGAGGGCAGGGTTAGATGGGATATTGGAAAGGAATTCCTGGTTGAGAGGGTGGGGAGGGTCTGGGATAGAATTCCCAGAGAAGCTGTGGCTGCCCCTAGATCCCTGGAAGTGTCCAAGGCCGGGTTGGACAGGGTTTGGAGCAACCTGGGCTGGTGGAAGGTGTCCCTGCCCATGGCAGGAGGTGGCACTGGATGGGCTTTAAGTTCCCTTCCAACCCAAACCACTCTGTGATTCCATGTTTTCCCTGGAGCACAAGGACACTTCACACTCTTCAAAGGCTCCTGAGCTGAAAAATTCCCAGCTTTTATTGGAACACTCTGTGCAAAGGCACCTTAAATCTGCCAGGTTTGGGGTTCACTTCCCTTAAAAAATCATTTGCTCCTCCCTCTCTGTGGGATCCTGTCACACAAACACACACCTTGGTGTCACCAGCCAGTGGTGACAGAGCTGGGGGAAAAAGATGAACCTAGAGCAGATCTGTCCCTCAAAGAGGACTGTGAGGCTTCACTGTGGATCTGAGGACATCAGAGTTTCTGAAACACTTTGCTCCATTCTTCTTTGAAGTCTTATGGACCATCCCTGAGGTTTTTTCCCTCACAGAGTCATCAGGCCTTGGAATAAGTGTCCCAGGGAGGTGGTGGAGTCCCTGTGTCTGGGAGTGTCCCAGAGGTGTCTGGATGTGGCCCTTGGGGACATGGATTAGGGGTGATCCTGGTGGTGCTGGGGTGACTGGATGAGCTTGAAGGTCTCTTCCAACCTGATAATTCTGTGAGTTTTTGATTTCCTCAGCATTTTGAAGACCTCAGGACTGTGTTTTCACAGCTGCCTTGACTTCTCACCTGTATTTCCATACCTGGAGCACCTTATACAGACCTTACAAATGGGTTACAACGAAAATATTGGATGGCAAGAAAAGCAAATAAGAAATAAAACCTGTAGGGATGATCCCAACCCCATCCAACTTATTCCTCCATTCTGGGGGTGGGAGATGCAACTTTTAGTGCCTTCAGGATTCACTTGTCCTTTCAATTCCTTACAAAGCCCACTGAAGAAAACAGAAAATCCCAACACTGAAGGTGAGCACAAACCTTTTGGCACTTCTGAACACCGAGGAAAAACCCTCTTTCCTGTTTTACAGCCCACGTGCAAAATTCCAGCTGCAGTCACTGGCTTTTATGGGAATGTTACCAACCCTTTGGGATCATGGGAAGCTCAGGAAAGGCTCTTTACCAGGAAAGATGTTTATGGGCACTGCTCTTCTCCTCCTTGGGAGCTGCCAACCAGCCCTCCAGCCCCCTGAGCTGATTTTTGGGGGGCTCTCTCCAGCTTCCTTCCGTTGGAGGAGCAGCTGATGCTGTTTCTGGGCAAACAGCCACGGCTGAGATGTTTGTGTTCCAGGGGCTGCAGCTGCCTGGGCTCCCCAGCCTCCCATCCCGGGGAAAAACAGCTTCCTGACTCCTCTGAGCTCCAACTTGCCTCTTTTTTGGCTGTTAATTTTCAGGAAATAGGTACTGTTTGACTTCCAGGTGGGAAGGTTCCCAGCTGATCCCTCCGCTCCAGTTCCTCCGACGCAACAAGTGGCGTCTTCCTCCTGTTTTTTGATCCCTGTGATGGATCCAGTGATTCTCCCTCATGACATTCAGAGCTTTGAAAAGCAAAATCAGGAGAGCTCTGCAGAGGGACCTGGGCAGGCTGGATCCATGGGCTGATTCCAACGGGATGAGGTTCAACCAGGTCAAGGGCCGGGTCCTGCCCTTTGGCCACAACAACCCCCGGCAGCTCCAGGCTGGGCCAGAGGGGCTGGAGAGCAGCCAGGCAGGAAGGGAGCTGGGAGTGGGGATGGACAGGGAGCTGAACAGGAGCCAGAGTGTGCCCAGGGGGACAAGAGGGCCAATGGATCCTGGCCTGGCTCAGGAACAGGGTGGCCAACAGGTCCAAGGAAGTGATTCTTGCCCTGGACTCAGCGCTGGTGAGGCCACCCCTGGAGTGCTGTGTCCAGTTCTGGGCCCTCAGCTCAGGAAGGACATGGAGGGGCTGGAGCAGGTCCAGAGGAGAGCAACGAGGCTGGGGAAGGGACTGGAGCACAAGTGCTGTGAGGAGAGGCTGAGGGAGCTGGGGGGGCTCAGCCTGGAGAAGAGGAGGCTCAGGGGAGACCTCCTCACTCTCTGCAACTCCCTGACAGGAGGGGGGAGCCAGGGGGGGGTTGGTCTCTTTTCCCAGGCAACCATCAGCAAGACAAGAGGGCTGGGTCTGCAGCTGTGCCAGGGGAGGGTTAGGTTGGAGATTAGAAAGAATTTCTTTGCAGAGAGGGTGCTCAGCCATTGGAATGGGCTGCCCAGGGAAGGGGTGGATTCTCCATCCCTGGAGGTGTTTAAGGACAGACTGGATGTGGCATCAGTGCCATGGGCTGGGAACCACAGCGGGGTTGGATCAAGGGTTGGACTTGATGGTCTCGGAGGTCCCTTCCAACCCAGCTGATTCTTTGATTCTCTGATTCTCTGATTCTATGATTCTATGATTCTATGATTCTGTGATTCTATGATTATTCAGGGTTCCTAAGAAGCAGAGAGTGTGCAACCAGTTGGGCTGAATGGAACAACACCAAGAGAAAATTTATCTCCCCGCGTTATCCCGTGATTTCAAATCCCTGTTGGCAGAACTTCCCCTCAGGAGCTGGAATTTTGAGCTGCAAGGATTCAGCAGCAGAGGAACTGGTGTGTGCGTGGATGTGTGTGAGTGCCTGCACCACATGGATCCATGTTCAGGCAGTTTTCCACTCCAAGCACTCAGAGGAAATGAAAACCTGATTTTTTTTCAAAGCTTCCACCGCAAAATGAAACTTCCTTAAGGTGGTTGCTGCTTGATGTCCTGGGAAATTACTTCTAATTTAGGGGGGTTTTTGAGTTTTATTTTTGATTTTTAAATTCAAAATACCTTGTTTTGGAACAGCTGGGCTGTGGTGGGAAACACAACTATCCATTGGGGGTAGGAGCCAGGTGAGAGGGAATTAAAGGACATTAAACAGAAATAAGGGATTTTCAGTTCCTCTGGGTGTGTCCATCTACTTTTATCCTAGAAGGAATCTCCTTATCATAATTTATTGTGCTATTTTTCTTTTTAAATTTAAAATATCTTGTTTTTCCTTAAGGAGTTTGGTGCTTTATGTTCTGGCAAATAACTTCTCAGATAGTTTTTTCCCAATTTTTTCTCTTTGGAAATCCAAAATATCCTGTCCATAAAGTGGAAAGGAAGCAGAGTTTGAGGCAGCAAAACACAACTTCAGATTTTTTTTTCCGTTTTCAGAGCAGCATAAAGCCTGGGAGGAGTTGGATTGGATGATCCTTGAGGGTCCCTTCCAACACAGAATCTGGGAAAAGTCACATCCCACCCCCACTGATCCCCCTGGGAATGTGCCACTGGCTTCCCTGGCATGGAAAATCCACCTAAGGAACACAAACTCATTGGTTTGACCATCATAATTATTATTATTAATGATGTTTTATTGGTATTAGCCTGGATCCCCTCTCTGTCCCAGTTCAAAGGGGTGATCTTGCCCCAATGTATAATGCTAAAACAAAGCTTAATAAGCATTCTAGACTTAGAACTAGTTCTAAATCTAAGTCTAGACTGCTCAGAATAGTGTTTCTTCACAAAAGAATTTGGAGGGCTAAAGAAAATTTCAACTATTTGGTGCTGCAGCACCAGATGATTCAATATCCAAGAGAAAAACATCGTCCTCTTTGGCATCAGGATCTCTAAATTCAGGCTGAGAGGCTGGAAGGGGAAAAATTGTTGTAGTCAAAAATCACAGAAGGAATAATAATAATAAAAAAAAGGCCTTTTAAATGTGCTCAAAATTTAACTTGGCTGGAAATGAAACAAAAAGAGCAGAGCACAAAAGAGAGAAATCAGAAATGGAAAAGCTCGAAGGAAATATTCCTCAGTCACGGGTGGGCAAGGCCAAGCTGTGAACACACCAGGAGGAATTTGGGATCCTGAAGCAAAAGGGAGTTCCTGATTTATAAGGAATAAAAAATTCACGTGCTGAGAGAGGGATGAATGAACGAATTCATCAAATGGATTCCTGGGGGGGAAACAACAAATTCCAGGCAGCTGCCCCTGCCTGACGCCCAGGGAGCAGGAATCACTCGGGGTCTTTGGCCTCACTAATTCATTCAATTAAGTTAATAATGATGAACTCTCAGGGAATAATCCCATTTCTCTCAGAAAAATAGGATTAAGCCCAATGGCCAGTATGAAGCCAAGCTTGCTTAGGTGGGTGATGGCTCTGGATGTCAGAGGATACCCAATAATCTCTTTACAGGGGGAGTTCCTGGACATGGAGGAGTTGCCTGGATGCAGCTGTTCCCTGCAGCAGCATTTTCCCCCTTTTTTTTAGTTTATTGCTTTATTAGTTCATCATCCCCACTGAAGAAGCCACAGGGCCCATTGTCTGGTTTCCCAAAAAATCATTTTTCAGAGCGTTTCCTCCTGTCTGAAATAAGGTGAATATTTAAAGAGGATATTGTGGAATATCCTGAGCTGGGAGGGACCCACAGGGATGATCCAATTCCAACTCCTGGCCCTGCCCAGGACACCCCAACAATCCCACCCTGTCTCTCAGAGAGCACTGTCCAAATGTTCATCCAGTTTGGCTTTTTCCCTCTTTTTTTCATTGGACAGGGCTTGGAGCAACCTGGGATAATGGAAGGTGTCCCCGCCCGTGGCAGGGGGTGGCACTGGATGATCCCTGAGGTCCCTCCCAAGCCAAGCCATTCTGGGATTCCATGATCCTTTCCTTAGGAAATGAGGCCAAAATCTTCTCGCCCAGTTCCTGCTCTCCCACCCCACAAAGTCCCTTTTTCTGGACTTATTCTCTCCCTCACCCCACCCAGGAACTTCCCATGGAGACTGTGCTCCAGGGAATGTTGTGCTCCCTGTGCCAACCCTCTGTTGAACCCCCACACTGGGTCCTATTCCCTGTTCCATGCCAGCTCCTTGTCCACACTGATGGGAAGAGGCCTCTCCCTCATTCTTGTGGCATCACAGAACACCCTGAGTTGGAGGGACCCCCAAGGCTCATCCAGTCCAACTCCAGACACCCCAACACTCCCCCCTGTCCCTCAGAGCATTGTCCAAACCCTCCTGGAGCTCTGGCAGCCTTGGGGCCGTGCCCACTGCCCTGGGGAGCCTGGGCAGTGCCCACCACCCTCTGGGGGAAGAACCTTGTCCTGAGATCCACCCTGAGCCTGCCCTGTCCCAGCTCCAGCCCTTCCCTCATACTCAACAGCAGCACAGTAATCTTTGGGTTTATCCAACACTTCCATGGATGGGGAGTCCAAAACCTCGCTGGGCAACCTATCCCAGTGCCCTTCATCCGTCACTCATCATCCCAAACACCAGGAGAGTGGGAGCTTTCCTCCTGCATCCCCTCCACGAGACTGAGCTGATGGTCTGGAGTCTGGAGTGGCAGCATCAGCACCAGCCCCTGCTCCCAGTATTCCCTTGGGGTTTGTTTTTTCTGGGAAGCTGCTTTTCCTCCCCACTGATGACCTCCCCAGCCACTGGTGCAGGATGAGGGAAGGGAGAGCGTGGAGGGACTCGTGCTCTTCTCCAGTGTGGAAGTGGCTCCGTGCTCCTTAGGACAGGAGGAAAATTGGGATGCATCACAAGCAGAGTGGACAGCAGGGTGAAGGAGGGGATTCTGCCCCTCTGCTCTGGTGAGATCCCACCTGGAATACTGTATCCAGCCCTGGTGCCTCCAATATAAGAAGGATGTAGAACTGGTGGAGCGAGTCCAGAGGAGGTCACAAAGTTCCTGAGGGGACTGGAGCACCTCCCCTATGGAAACAGGATGGGAGAGCTGGGGGTGTTCAACCTGGAGAAGGGAAGGTTGTGTGGAGACCTCAGAGCACCTTCCAGGGCCTGAAGGGGCTCCAGGGAAGCTGGAAAAGGACTGTTCATCAGGAACTGCCCTGACAGGACAAGGGGGAATGGGTTCAAATTTCCAGAGGGCAAGGTTAGATGGGATATTGGGAGGGAATTCCTGGCTGGGAGGATGGGGAGGGGCTGGGATAGAATTCCCAGAGAAGCTGTGGCTACCCCTGGATCCCTGGAAGTGTCCAAGGCCAGGTTGGATGGGGCTTGGAGCAACCTGGACTGGTGGAAGGTGTCCCTGCCTATGGCAGGGGTTGGAATGAGATGATCCTTTAGGTCCCTTCGACCCAAACCATTCCATAACTCCATGAAATGACTCCCAAAGGACAGGAGTGTGTTCTTTGATCCCACAGCTCAGCAGGAACACCTGAGATGGGGCCGTTGAGGAGGGTTTTGGGGTCACAGGGTTTGCAGGCGGATCTGGTGTCACCAGCAGTGTCATAAGGAGAACACACCTACCAGAAACTGGAGCGTGGGGGTGAAGTCACCGAGGGAAAGGATGACTGCAGAGGGGCCTTTGAGGGATCTGTGAGGATCCTCAGCATGTGTGCCTCACACCCAGCCTCCCACCCTCTGCTCAGGGACCTCACAGTCATTCCTTCCCACCAAACCCCTCAGGGACGGTGGAGAAAACCTCAGTGACCTCTGAGTGGGGGTTGGTGTCCCTCAGCCCCTGTGGAGCACAGGAGTCCATCCTTCCTGAGAAATATCCTGCAGTTTTCTGGCCTTTCCCTGCTTCCTCCCCTGTAACTCCTTCTTCCCTACAAGGGGAGGATTATTGGGGTGTCCTGGACACCCTTGAATGATCCCTGTGGGTCCCTCCCACTCAGGACATCCCATGATTTTCTCTTCTCTGAGCATGTGAACAATTCCTTTGAAACCAACACTGAATTAATCATGGCAATTAATTTATTTGCTTGCTAAAATAAATGATAATCATTTGGTTGTGAATTAATTACAGCAGTTAATTTATTTGCTTATTAAAATAAATGATAATCGTTTGGTGGTTTATTCTTGCCCTTGCTCTCTGCCTTCACCAGCACAAGAGCATCACTCAGGGCTGCCACAGAGCTCCAGCTCTCCCTCACCCCCTCCCAGAGCTGCCTGGAGGTTCTTACTCAGAGGTTCTGATTTCCAAAGCAGCTTTGGGGGGGTTTCTCTCAGCTCAGCCCACGACAAGAGCTGTAAATTGAGCCCCAAAGGCTCCGTGACACCATCCCTGGGACTCTGCACCACCTGCAAGGTTTTCTCCTCCAGAGCAACCCCTTCCAGCTCCTTCCTGGGTTCCTGTTTCTCACCAGTAAAAGCAGCAGTGCTGAGCTGCCAGCAGCTGACTCAAAAAATAAAATTAATAAATGAAAGGAATCCAGTATTATATTAAAAAAAAAAAGAGAAAAAAAAGAAAAAAAAAAGTGAAAAAGCAAAGGAAAATCAGCCCAAAGCAGCTGGGAAAATCCTCCCTTTTGACTCAGGGGCTGACTCCCACTTCCAGTGGGACTTTTCTCAGAGGCTACTGATGGTCCACATTGGTCTTTTTGCCCTCACCCCACCCCACTCCTCCCTCTCAGCTCATCGGGCTCTTGGGTGGTTGTCACCCCTGTGGGTTTGGCTTGGTGACATCATGGAGATGTCAGGCAGCCCCTGCACTGGCAAATTTGGAAGCAAATATAAGGTCACACTTCAGTCACTCCCAGGACAGGAGCTGGAGGGCTGGAAAGGAGGAAAAGCCTGGAGGGAAGGGAGGTGGGAGTTCAGAGAGTTCAGGAAGGGTCATTTTAATGTGTGGGTTCATTCCTTCCTGAATTTTAAATTGAAATTATTATCTTTTTGAACCTTTCTGCGCTGAGAATTTCTCTGCCCTCACCTTTCCCTCCCTTTTTACAGTCCCTTTCCACATCTGCTGGCGTGGGGAAGATTTACAACCACGAGGAACTGGAAAATAACCCCTGTGCCCACCAACACATCCTACACGGGACATTCCTCCCCAGAACATTTCCCTGGGGATGGTGGGACCTGAATGATACCCTCAAAGCACAACCCTACCATGGTCTCACTGAAACCCTTTGGAAAATTCCATTCTTGGAGCCTGAGGGCAGATTTTGTCCCGTTCTGTTGGGAATGTCCCAAACACGACGATTCGATCGGAAGGCCCGGTTGGGATCACACCGAGGTGCCTTTTCCCAGACATCCAACGGGACAAACAGCGAGTTCCATCGAAGTCATGGAAGGATTTGGACATCCTGTGCAGAGGTGGCCAAGTGGAAAAAGCCTGTCTAGCCTCAGAGCCAGCCAGGAGCCACATTCCTGTCGGGAGCCCAGAGCATGTTCAAGAAGTTCAGGGAGGAGAAACGAAAACCTGTTGCTGGCCCAAAACTGGAGCTGTTTGCCTGGGAATGGAAAGCTGAGTCATCTGTCCTGCAGGGGTTTGCCCAGGCCTTTGGTCTCTCCATCTGTCTGATCTGCTTCTTCAGTTTTTCCATTCCCTTTCCCTACCTTCTTTTCCAGGGGCTCGGATAGAAAAGTGTTGGCTTTCCATGGTGACATCACCAGTTACACAATTCCCAGTGCTTTGCTCCTCACTTTTGGAAGGGGGGTTGAGGGGGGAACTGATGCTTTCCAGTAACATTCTCATCCCAAGGGACACGTGGAAATATTTGGGAAGAGAACAATTTTTAAGCATCGCTCTGGTGCAAAACCAGCTCTCACCCTCCCTCTCCCTTTACCAACAGCTGCTGCATCCAGTTCCTATAATTAAGAGGGAATTAGAGGTTCCTTTATGGGACATCATCCAATATATCTGTTATATTCCTAATTCATCAAGAAATAAGGTGTTAGCAGGCTGAAGCTCTTGGCAGAGCCCTGTATCCTCTATCCACTTGTGTCTGGCTGCTGGATGTGACTCAGTAGATGGAGGTGAGGTGACATCACCCCTAAAGGGAAACACATGATGAAGTGAAGGTTCAAGGATTTTCAGCTTCAGCTAATAAAATATCCAGACAAAGAGGATTAGCTGTGTTTGCAGGAAAAGAGTGTTTGCCTCTGTCAGGATAGCCCGGGGAGAATAAACTACATCCTATTGCTTCCTTCAGCCACCAGTTTCTTGTCAGACCAGGAAAAAGAAAAATAGGAGAGAAAAAAAAATAGGAGAAAAAAAAAAGAGGAAAAAAAAAAGAGAAAAAGAAACCAGCTGTCTTTCAAATAAATGTAGCCATTGCCTCAGTCAGGGCTTTGAAATCAGACACATTTTCTGGGTTCTGTCCCAGATTTGGATTTCCTTTCCTTAAAGACAGAGCTAGACAAAACAAAAGTTGTTTTAGTAGCTTAACAAGAGGATCAGCACGAACAAGTCTGTGCTACCCAGAGACTGAGCTGCTGCTGCTGCTCTTTTGCCTCGTCCTGGGCAGCCCCAAATCCCAGCTCTGCTTTGGCTACTTATCCAGCTCCCAGTGTTTAAGGCTCTAGGCAGGAATGCCAACATTCCCACACGGCTGATGAAGGGAAGAGAGGAAGCAGGACCCTTAAAACCCCATCCCTGGAAGTGTCCAAGGCCAGGTTGGATAAACTTGGAGCAACCTGGGCTAGTGGAAGGTGTCTCTGCCCATGGCAGGGGGTGGAATTGGGTGATCTTTAAGGTCTCTCCCAACCCAAACCATCCTGTGATTCCATGATCTCTGAGCCCACAGACATGAGGATGCACTGGTGACCATTCCTGGCCAACCCCACTCTTGAGGAGTAAAACAAGGTGGCCCAGGAGCAGCAGGAGATCTCAGACCGTGGCACAAATGACACTGGGTGGATGCAAGGCCAGTTGTCCATCCTGGAGATGGGCAGCAAATGGTTTTTGGGAAAATCTCACGTCTAATCTAAACCTCCCCTTCCTTCAGGAATGGCCTAGAGCTGGAGGAGGGCAGGGCTAGGTTAGATATAAGGAAGAAATTCCTTCCTGTGAGGGTGGGGAGGCCCTGGCCCAGGTTGCCCAGAGAAGCTGTGGCTGCCCCTGGATCCCTGGAAGTGTCCAAGGCCAGGTTGGATGAAGCTCTGAGCAACCTGGGCTGCTGGAAAGTTTCTAAATCTTCTGAAGATTCTAAAACGTGGTGGAACACAAACCAGGATCTTTCCAAGCAGCTTCCCAGGTGCAGTGGCTGGTTGTTGAAGCTGTTGGGCAGGATCACAAGAGGGAAAAGCCTAAGCCTGGCTTTGTTAGTGCTGGTTCTGTGCTGACAAGGCCTGGCCTGGAGCTCCCACAGACACAGGAGCAGATCCAGGGGCTCAGGGCTGGACTCAGATCCCACTCAGGGTGAGCTGCGGGGCTGATGCCACCCCTGCACCCCTGGCATGTGTCACTTGGACTCATCTCTGTGCTGTCCTTGTGCAGAGCAGTGAAAATCAGCTTTGTTAATATTTTCCTGCCCCGAAACTTCCCACCTGCAGGAAGGGGGTTGGAGCAGAGACAGCAGGGAACAACCACACTTGGTTTAGTCCAGGAAGTCTTGGGGTGTCCCCAGGCCCAGGTACGTGGGTGAGTTTTGCCTTGGTGATTCAGGCTCCTCACTTTGCACCTTTTTCACCTCTCCACCCTCCAGCTTTCTGAGCTGGAGCACGAAAACCCCTCCTGTGAAAGGCCGTTCACCTCGTGTCTCTCCACAGCACAAGCCACAGCTGGGGGAAGCCAAAGCCTTCCAGCCTGATGCAGGGTGAGATTGTTACAGCTCCTGGCAGCTGAGGTTTAGAAAAGAAACACAACTGCACAAAACCCCAAACCTCCAAAAAAGCCCCAGAAACACTGAGCAGAGCGAGGCTGAGCCGCTCTGTTCTCACGGTGGGGAGGGAACCGCCGGTACTGCAGCAGTTTGGGCAGCTGCTGCCAGGATTTAAAGAACAAATAAATAGTGGGAAGGCTCTGAGAGCTGTCACTCCTTAGTTCTGTGGCTGGCACCTGGGTTTTTTAGCTTTCACTTGTCCAGGTGAATTTTTTATTCACCTGTCCAAGTAGAGCTGGAGAGCAGAGAGAACTGACCCTCCTCCTCTGGGTTCCCAGTAAAGGCAACCCTGCAAAATCACAGAATCATGGAATCAACCAGGTTGGAAAAGACCTCCGAGATCATCAAGTCCAACCCTTGATCCAACCCCACTGTGGTTCCCAGCCCATGGCACTGATGCCACATCCAGTCTGTCCTTAAACACCTCCAGGGATGGAGAATCCACCCCCTCCCTGGGCAGCCCATTCCAATGGCTGAGCACCCTCTCTGCAAAGAAATTCTTTCTAATCTCCAACCTAAACCTCCCCTGGCACAGCTGCAGACCCAGCCTTCTTGTCTTGCTGATGGTTCCTGGGAAAAGAGACCAACCCCCCCTGGCTCCCCCCTCCTGGCAGGGAGTTGCAGAGAGTGAGGAGGTCTCCCCTGAGCCTCCTCTTCTCCAGGCTGAGCCCCCCCAGCTCCCTCAGCCTCTCCTCACAGCACTTGTGCTCCAGTCCCTTCCCCAGCCTCGTTGCTCTCCTCTGGACCTGCTCCAGCCCCTCCATGTCCTTCCTGAGCTGAGGGCCCAGAGCTGGACACAGCACTCCAGGGGTGGCCTCACCAGTGCTGAGTCCAGGGCAGGAATCACTTCCTTGGACCTGTTGGCCACCCTGTTCCTGAGCCAGGCCAGGATCCATTGGCCCTCTTGTCCCCCTGGGCACACTCTGGCTCCTGTTCAGCTCCCTGTCCATCCCCACTCCCAGCTCCCTTCCTGCCTGGCTGTTCTCCAGCCCCTCTGGCCCAGCCTGTAGCACTGCATGAGGTTGTTGTGGCCAAAGGGCAGGACCCGGCCCTTGGCCTTGGGGAACCTCATCCTGTTGGAATCAGCCCATGGATCCAGCTTGTCCAGGTCCCTCTGCAGAGCCCTCCTGCCTTCCAGCTGATCAACACTCCCCCAGCTTGGTGTCATCTGCAAATTTGGTGATGATTCACTCGATCCCCTCCTCCAGATCATCAATAAAGACATTAAACAGGACTGGGCCCAGCCCTGATCCCTGGGGACCCCACTGGTGACCAGCCAACAACTGGATTGTTCCTCTATATTTTGTATTAAATTTATGTACAAACTTTGGTCACTGGTTTAATCCATTTTAAAATGCTTGTAGGCCTTCATTTAACTTTCCCACTTCTGCATTTATGTCTCCCATGTTTTGACATCTGTCACAAGTCTCACATGGCACTGCAGAGCAACTTTATCTCAGGCCAGTGTGCAATTAAATCTTCTGTGTCATTAGGCCCTGGAGGAGCTTTTAGTTTTCCATTTATTGGGGAGAAGCTTCTCTTCCCCATTCCCTGGTCTCACAGAGGAAAAGAAACATGTATGCAATGATGGGAGAAGGGGGAATGGCTTTAAAGTGAAAGAAAGTAGATTTTTATTGGATGTTAGGAGGAAATCCTTCCCTGTGAGGGTGGGAAAGCCTTGGAAAAGTTTTCCTGGAGAAGCTGTGGTTGCTCCATCCAAGGCCAGGTTGGACTTGGAAAAACCTGGGCTAGTGGAAGATATCCCTGCCTGTGGCAGGGGGTTGGAACTGGATGATCTTTGGGATCCCTTCCAACCCAAACCATTCTACGACATCGCTCTAATTCGTGATCGTTTTTGAAACAACCATTTATCACCATTTTTTTTTAACATAAAAACAATATTTATCATGAGATTTTGGAACTGCTCAGCCTCCTCTGCACCTCTCCTCTCCTCTGCAGGCTGCAGGATGTTTTTGCTGGCCTCCCCTACCTGCTCAGGGCTCACAAGAACTGAAACCAGGGGCTGTTTCCTGACGCGGCGGCGCCTGAGCCTGCGGAAAAGAAACCATCAGATGTTTCTGGGCGACAGCTGCACGGCAAAAATAGACCCCCCCAGCCAACAGCTCCACTGCCCTGCGAGCACAGGAAGCTTTTCTGCCTCTAAGAAACACATATCTCATTTATTGGAAGGGAGCAAGTCAGCCCTTTTTTCCAAAAAGCCCTTTTTTTTGAAAGCTCTCGGTGCAGAGATCTGAGTTTGGCACCAAAGCTGCCTTCTGGTTGTTCAGTTGCTCTGGTAGCGGGGCTGGGCTGATCTTTGGGGGAATTTTCTCTCCTGAATGAACGAGGATTTGTCTTTGGATTGGATATTGTATTTGGGGATGGTCAGACTGGAGAAGAGAAGGGTCTGGGGAGACCTGAGAGCTCCTTCCAGGGCCTAAAGGGGCTCCAAGAGAGCTGGAGAGGGACTTGGAACAAAGGATGGAGGGACAGGACAAGGGGAATGGCTTCCCACTGCCAGAGGGCAGGGATAAATGGGATTTTAGGAAGAAATTCCTTATGAGGGTGGTAAGGGGCTGGGGTAGAATTCCCAGAGAAGCTGTGGCTGCCCCTGGATCCCTGGAAGTGTCCAGGGCCAGGTTGGACAGGGCTTGGAGCAACCTGGGCTGGTGGAAGATGTCCCTGCCCATGGCAGGGGTGGCACTGGATGGGCTCTAATGTCCCTTCCAACCCAAACCAGTCTGGAATTCTCTTTGTTACTGTGCCACAAGATTAAAGACACATCCAGAAACACATCCCAAGGTCTGTGCTCAACCAGCCCCAGCTTTGGGAGGACCTGGTTGTGTCCACCCCAATCATATCAAGCTTTTGGATCTTGTCCAGAAAAAGGGACAAAATGGGGATTAGGACAGAGGAACCAGAGTCCTCAGGAATTTCCCTGTCTGTGTTTTCGGGAGGGTGACTTTGCCACCACGAGCTTCACTTCCAACCCTCTGCTTCCAAGAGAATTCCACAGGCCCAAGCCAGAGGTCACAAGCTCATGTAAAGCCATGGAATTCCAAGGCTCTGGGAAGGATCTGTGGTGTCACAGGAGCCCCAAGGCAGAGGCTGTTCATACAGTCAATATCTGCTGCTCTTTCCCAACCCAGCAGAGCTCAGGTGTCCCCAGGACACATTTGCAGATCCCTGCTGGCTGCTCCCGCCTTCAGCTGCTCCAGGGAAATATTTGGACCCACACACACACTCATGTGAGGAATGTCCAAGCAGCTCAGTCAGTAAATGTCACTCATCCCTGGAGAAGCGTGGCCGAGTTTGCCTCCCTTCCCGCTCCAACCCCCTCCCTGCCCCAGAAAAGCAGGGAATTGTTCTTTAAGAAATCCCTCCTGCGTCCCAGGTTTTAGATGCCTTTTTTTTCCCTCCCCCAGACGGTGGAAATTAGTCCTTTAACAGCCTCCCACTCGCTCAGGACGGGGGGTGGTTCGTTGCCAACGAAAACCCAGGTGCTGCTGGAGAGCCGGGAGTGATTCAGGCAGCAACGTTCCCTCTGAGTCAGGGGAAAACCGATAACCCCCGAACGGATTCCAGGGAGCCCGAGCTGCGAATCGCTCAGACAGGACGTACAACAGAGGTCCCGACCGCGTCTGGGCACTGCAGAGCCCGGAGTGCTGCCGGCAGAGGGAACGGATGAACCCGCAGCGACTTTCCGCTGCCTCCTGCCTGCGCTCCCCTCCTCCGGGGCTCGGGAATGCTGATGGAGCGTGGCCTGGCTCCAGCAGTGCGGGATAGATCCGCTCAGGAGGGCAGGAACGGGCTTTTAAGGGTGTTGGGCAGCGTTCAGTGCCTTCCTGCACGCACCTAATACACACCTGTACACAGCTGTGCACAGCTGTACACACACCTATACACACCTGTGCACAGCTGTACACATCTCTAACACACACCTTTACACAGCTGTGCACATCTGCACACACCTATACATACCTGTGCACAGCTGTACACACACCTGTACATACCTGTGCACAGCTGTACACACACCTGTACATACCTGTGCACAGCTGTACACATCTCTAACACACACATGTACACAGCTGTGCACATCTGCAAACACACCTAACACACCCCTGTACACACATCTCTACACATCTGAACACACAGTTGTACACAGCTGTGCACATCTGTACACATACCAAACACACACCTGTACGCAGCTGTGAACATCTGTACACACACCTGTACACAGCTGTGCACATCTGTACACACACCCATACATAGCTGTGAACATCTGTACACACACCTATACATACCTGTGCACAGCTGTACACATCTCTAACACACACCTGTACACAGCTGTGCACATCTGCAAACACACTGAACACACCCCTGTACACACATCTGTACACATCTGAACACACAGTTGTACACAGCTGTGCACATCTGTACACACACCTGTACACACCTGTGCACATCTGTACACATCTCTAACACACCTGTACACAGCTGTGCACATCTGTACACACACCCATACACACCCCTGTACACACATCTCTACACACACCTGTACCCATCAGTGCACATCTGTACACACACCCATGCACAGCTGTGCACATCTCTACACACACTCTTAGCACACCCCTGTACACACAGCTGTGCACACACCTAGCACACATCCGTGCACACTGTACACACATCTAACATGCACCTGTACACATCTGTAAACACACCTAACATGCTTAACACACATCTGTACACACCTGTACACACACCTGTCCACACAGCTAACACACCTGTGCATATCTGTCCACATCTGTGCACATCTGTACAGACACCTGTACACAGCTGTGCACACATCTGTACACACATCCGTACACACAGCTAACATGCCCCTGCACACATTGCTGCATGCACATCTGTACACACACCTGTGCACCCCTGTGCACAGCTGTACACATCTCTAACACACCTGTACACAGCTGTACACATCTGTAACAAAACTGTACACAGCTGTGCACACATCTGTACACACACCTGTACATAAATCGGTACACACCTAGCACATCTGTACACCCCTGTACACACAGCTAACACACTTGTACACACACCTGTACACATCTGTGCACAGCTGTTCACACACCTGTACGCACACCTAACACAGCTGCACTCATGTGTGCACATCTGTACATACAGCTGTGCACACCTAACACACATCTGTACAGATCTGTACACACACCTAACACAGCTGTACACATCTGAACAGACAGCTGTACACACAGCTAACACATTTGTACACACACCTGTGCACATCTGTACACACACCTAATACACACCTAATACACATCTGTACACACATCTGTACACACATCTGCACACACACCTGTAGATGTGCACAGGTGCACACACCTAACACACACCTGTACACATACCTAAAACACACTTGTACACATCTGTGCACAGATGTACACACACCTGTACACATACCTAACACACACGTACCACACCTGTGTACAAACAGCTGTACACACACCTAACACACACCTGTACACATCTGTGCACACACCTGTACAGAGCTGCACGCACCCCTGTACACACACCTGAACACATCTGTGCACAGTTGTACACACACCTAACACACCTGTACACATCTGAACACACAGCTGTACACACCCCTGCACACAGCTGTACACACCTAACACATCTGTACACATCTGTGCACACAGCCAACACAAACCTGTACACATCTGTTCACACACCTGTACAGAGCTGTACACCCCTGTACACACCCCTGTACACATCTGTGCACAGCTGTTCACACACCTGTACACACACCTAACACACTTGTACTCATATGTGCACATCTGTACACACAGCTGTGCACACCTAACACACAGCTGTGCACATCTGTACACATCTGTACACACACCTAACACACCCCTGTGCACATCTGTGCACATGCCTGTGCACACACCCAACACACACCTAACTCACACCTGACTCACCTGTAACACACTTAACACAGAATGATCAAGGCTGGCAGAGCCCTCCAGGATCATCCAGTGCCACCCTCACCCAGCACCACCAGGATCACCCCCAATCCATGGCCCCAAGGGCCACATCCAGACACCTCTGGGACACTCCCAGACACAGGGACTGCACCACCTCCCTGGGACACTTATTCCACGGCCTGACCACTCCTGCAGGGAAAAAGTGTTTCTGATCTCCAACCTGACCCTGCCCTGGTGCAGTTTGAGGCCATTCCCTCTCCTCCTTTCCCTTGGACATGGCAGCAGAGCCCAACCCCCCTCCCTGCCCCCTCCTGTCAGGGAGTTGGGGAGAGCAATGAGGTCCCCCCTGAGCCTCCTCTTCTCCAGATAAACCCCCCCAGATCCCTCAGCTGCTCCTCACAGGACATGTTTTCTACCCCCTTCCCCATCCCTATTCCCTTCTCTGGACACTCTCCAGCCCCTCAGTGTCCGTGCCCAGTCGTTCCAGCCCTGTGCCTGTTTGGCCAAGCCCATCTGGAATGTCCTGCTGAGCTTTAACCCACCAGCCCGACCCTGCAGGGCTCCAGGGTCCATCCCTGGCTCTGTCTCTCCATGGGATGTTGGACTGTGATGGGAGAAGAGAGGGAATCCAGCTGGCACCTCCAAGTGCCTCCTGCCTTGCCAAGGAGACCCCCTGACCTTCCTGGGATTTCCTGCCTGACCCATTCCAGCTGTCAAGGCAGGGAAGATGCCACCACAGGCGTGGGCTTGGGACCTTCAATTTATATTTGTCTTTGAAATTATGAATTTTTGAAGGATGCCTTCAGCTCCCACCCTTGGTGTGACTTCCCTCAGGGAGTGAGGGATGGATTTGGCCACAGACCATGGAGAGATCCCGTGTTGTTTAAGGCAGGAGCCACATGGACACGGGAATAAACTCCTATTTGGCAACCAAGTGAGTGGTGTCCTGCTGTCCTCAGCAAAGGGGGAGATGCTGAAGGAAATCTCTTCAGGGAGCAGCTGAGAAGGAAAAAAATTCCACCAGATTCTGATCCAGAGGGAACCTTGTCCCATTTTCCCACTTGTGGAGCCGCTTGACCTAATTCTGCCCTGTCAACATGGTGGTGTTTGATCCCAGCCCTCACACTGCTCTTGGCCTAGGAGATGAATTCAGATATAAAAGGGTTTTTTAGATTTTTATTTCCTCTCAAAAAAAAAAAAAAAAAGAAGACAAAAAAGAAAGAAAAAAAAAGGAAAAAAGAAATAAAAGAAAAAAGAAAGAAGAAAAAATAGAATAAAGGAAAAGGAAAAAGGAAAAAAGGAAAAAAATTAAGAAAGAAAAAAAAGAAAAACAGGAAAAAAAAGAAAAAGGAAAACAGAAAAAAGGAAAAAAGAATAAAGAAAAAAAAGAAAAAAGAAAGAAGAAATAAAAGAAAAAAGAAAGAATAGAAAAAAAGAAAAAAGGAAAAAGGAAAAAGGAAAAAAGGAAAAAAGAATAAAGAAAAAAAGAAAAAAGAAAGAAGAAAGAAGAAAAAAGAAAAAAAAGAAAAATAGAAAAAAGAAAAGAGAAAAAGAAAGAAGAAAGAAAGAAGAAAAAAAGGCAAAAAGAGAAAAAAAATGAAAAATAGAAAAGATAAAAAAGAAAAAAGAAGAAAAAAGAAAAAATGAAAAATAATAAAGAAAAAACAAAAAAGAAAAAAGGAAAAAGAAAAAAAAAGAAAAAGAGAATAAAGAAAAAAGAAGAAAAAAGAAGAAAAAAGAAAAAAAAAGAAAAAAGAAAAAGAAAAAGAAAAAAGAAGAAAAAAGAAAAAGACAAAAAAGAAAAAAAAAGAAAAATGAAAAAAAGGAAAAAAGAAAAAGGGGAAAAAAGAAAAAAGTAAAAAAAAAAAAAAAGAAAAAGGATACCTTTATATAGACATTCTCTGCATCTGGCTGCCTCCCCACAAGTTCCAGGCAATTGGTTGGCTGCCACTGAACACAGCTGGGAGCACTCTGGGCCAGCAGTAGCCCTGGTGCTGCTCCTGGCTGGAATCAAAGGGTGAGGGATGGGATGTTGGATAACGGGGATAACAACCCCAGAGCTGAGCCCCACTTGCCTTTCCCTGCTCCAGACCTGCTGGGCATGGGCAATTTTGGCTTCCTGGCCCTTCTGAGCATCAAAGAGCCCTGAAAACATGAATAAAATGTGTCCTAACAACGGGCTGGTGCTGTTTAAACACAATTAATAACCAGGGGGTGTCAGGGGACCAAACAAAATCAAGGCTCTGGAGTCACTCCCAGAGAGGAGAACAGAAAAGAGGGATGAAGGCTGGGAGGGAAGGGAGGTCCAGGTTTGATTGAGTAACCAAGGAAAAAAAAAGGCAGAAAGGGATGTAAAAACCCCCGCTGCTGATGTGGATTGAGATCTCTGCAGAGTTTTGGAAACAAGGAATGACAGAAATTGCTCTTGTGGGAAGGTTCAGCTTCCCAGAGGTGAACTAATCCCAGCACAATCCATGTTATTCCATATATTGGTGACAGGTTTCTTTCTGAGCGATTGTTGACTTGATTTGGTCACTGCTGATGACATTTTGGGAAGATCCAAGGGAAGAAAATTACCTTTGGCCAAATGATTGGGAATTAATTCAGTTCCCCTTCATCAGGATATTGGTTTAGAAAAGGGAAAAGTTTGACAGAGTGAAGGAACTGGTGATTGGAGCCATCTGGAGCTCAAACTCCAGCTTGGAAAGCCTGGAATTTGCTCAAGTCATAGGAGCAGCCCAAAGAAAGAAAATTAGGAGCAATTAGAGAGCCTACATAGAATGAAAAAATGGGAAGGCAGAGCTGGAGTTAAGAAGTATAAAATGAAAAGTAATAAAAGTGGGGCTGGTTTAGATCTTGCAAAGGAAATAAAACCGGTAACTTAACGTTCTTTGTTATATAAATAAAAAGAGAACAGAGAAAGAAGAAGTGAGGACACTTTGGTGAGGGAGATCATAACTGCAGTAAAGAGTCTGTCTCAAAATTCAGGGAATGCTTTCCCTCTTATTTCAGTGAGGATGCAAAATGCAGTGGGAAAAGCGGGATGAGTAATGGGAGTGGAAGGAGGGAGAACTGGAACTGCTCACACCTGAGGGGGGAATCAGAGCTCAAAGAGCTCCCTACCCTCAAACTGGGTGAACTGGACACTCTTCATCTTCACCCCTGAAAGGATTTGCCTGTGAAAAGGGATATTAGAGCTCTCCTGGAGCACCTGGAGAGGGAACAACACACAGGAAAAGAACAGGATTTTATCAAAGGATGATGTTGATATTGGGAGAAATGGAATTATATTGGCCACAGGTCGATTTAGGTGGGAAACCATGGAAGATTCCCAGCCCTCTGAGGCTTGAGGCTGTGGCACAGAATTCCAGGAGGAGCAGGGGGGTGACCAGGTGTGGAAAGGTTTAATTTAAAGAGGCTCAGGGGGGACCTTCTGGCTCTGCAACCCCCTGACAGGAGGGGGGAGCCGGGGGGGGTCGGGCTCTGCTGCCAGGGAACAAGGGACAGGAGGAGAGGGAACGGCCTCCAGCTGTGCCAGGGGAGGCTCAGGTTGGACAGGAGGAGGAATTTCCTGCTGGAAAGGGTGGTGAGGCCTTGGCAGGGGCTGCCCAGGGAGGTTTGGAGTGCCCAGCCCTGGAGGTGTCCCAGGAAGGCCTGGCCGTGGCACTCAGTGCTCTGGGCTGGGGGACAAGGTGGGGATGGGGCACAGGGAGGACTGGATGACCTTGGAGGGCTTTTCCAACCTCAATAATCCTGGGATTCTATTTCTGGGCTCTGTTCTACACCCAGGTGTTGCCAGCAGAGCTGCCCAGTCTCTGAGGAGCTGCCTTGTACCTTCAGCCTTCAACCATTCCCTTGAAATATTCGGGGAACCCTCGGTGCCCATGGAAATTCTGCCTCCTTAATCCACTTTTAATAGGCTGGGAATCAGCATGGAAGCCCAACAGTTGTGTCTGGGATCAAGAGACAGGCAGGGATTGTTTCCCATTCCCATTCTAACAGCATTAGTAAGCAAGCACAAGGGAAAAGCAGCTCTCTGTTGCAACACAGAAGGATTTTGGCAGGAGGAAGAAATCCTGAAAGCTCTGCTTGTAATTAAGCTCTATCTGCAGCTTGTAGGACTGTCCAGAAGAATTCCCATTGCTCCAGCTGAAGATGCTTCAAAGTCCACTGCAAAGGACACACCGTTGAGGAGTTTTGCTGGTAAGGTCTTTAATTATGGCTTTGTTATACATTTAATTTTATAGATGAAAGAACAGCCACTGGAAGTTTGGCTGTTTAAAATCACGGACGTTGCAAGTCGTTAAATGGGCTCCTCGCTTTTTGTTCATTCCCAAATATGCCAAGGAAGTGATTTAACATAATGTGTGTGGAGTTTTTTAGTCCCTTTTCTCCCTTCTTAAGTTTGGTTTAATTGGATGGGGGCTGCAGTGAAGCAGAAACAGTGCCACACGTTTGAAATTCAGGATTTCAGGGCAGGATTTCAGGTTTAAATTAGGAGACATCAGAAAGAGGGACAGTCAGCTTAAAGCCAAGGAGTGTGTTTGGCCCTTTGGATCTGCTTCAGTTATCAGGAGCCTCTGGGATCATTCCCACTGGAACCACAGATTTTTTTTCTTCCCAGTTGGAATGTGCCCTGATGTTGTACTGAATCATTTTACTGCTTCTCCAGCAAAGCCAAAGGAAGCTCCTTCCAAGTGGTGCAGACAGACCTTTCTTTCCATGAAAACTCCTGGGACACAAATGCCTCCCATCAAACATCTCCATGTGCCACACAGGAGTCAAAAACATTTTCCTGGGGAATAAAGAGGATTAAGTTGGTGAATTCCCACCCTGGCCTTTCTTAACTCCTGCCAGAGCTCCAGGAGCATTTGGACAATGCTCTCAGGGACAGGGGGGGATTACTGGAGTGTCCTGGCCAAGGGGTGGCTCAGGAATTGGAACTGATGATCCTTGTGGGTCCCTTCCCACTGTGATTCTAGAAGATGTTCTTTCCTCTTGTGAAGGAATCCTAAAAAAACCAGAATCAGGCTCCCTGGATCTCTCCAGAAATCTCTGCCTGTGTTGTTTTTGCCCTTTTTGGCTGCACATGTTGGCACCTGAAGTGCCAGCATCCCCTAGGGTGTACCAGGCACTGCTGAGGCACAAACCAGCTCATCCCAACAGCCACCTGAGAGGGTCTGGGAGGCCCTCAGTGGGAACTGGATTTAACACCAGCTGCACTTCTGAACCTCTGGCTGAGCAGTGCCATGAAAGGCCTTCTGACAGGGAGATTTCCAGGCTGGAGAAGGGGCTCAGGAGAACCTCAGGAGGTTCAAGAAATCCCAGAGCTGGGGCTACCCCTGGGTCGGGGCAATCCCAGCCCTGAGCACGGACTGGGAGAAGAATTCCCTGAGAGCAGCCCTGGGGAGAAGGATTTGGGGGATTCTCGTGGGTGAAAAGGTGGAGATGAGCCACCAGTGTGTGTTGGCAGCTCTGGCATCCAACAGATCCTGGGCTGATCCCCCAGCAGGTCTGGAGAGGGGATTGTGCCCCTCTGCCCCCTCAGGTGAGACCCCCCTGCAGAGCTGCTCCAGCCCTGGGGAACAGCCCAGCAAGGACATGGAGCTGCTGGAGAGAGGCCAGAGCAGGAACCAAGAGGATCCCAGGGCTGGAGCAGCTCTGCTGGGAGGAAAGGCTGGGAGAGCTGGGATGGTTCAGCCTGGAGAGGAGAAGCTTTGGGGGGACCTGATTGTGGCCTTGCAGGGCCTGAAGGAGCTCCAGGAAAGATGGAGAGAGACTATTTCCAAGGGCTGGAGGGACAGGACAAGGGGAATGGCTTCAAACTGCCAGAGTAGGGTTAGATGGGATATTGGGAAGGAATTCTTCCCTGTGAGGGTGGTGAGGCCCTGGCCCTGGTTGGCCAGAGAAGCTGTGGCTGCCCCTGGATCCCTGGAAGTGTCCAAGGCCAGGCTGGATAAACTTGGAGCAACCTGGGATAGTGGAAGGTGTCCCTGCCCATGGCAGGGGGTGGCACTGGATGGGCTTTAAGTTCCCTTCCAACCCAAACCATTGTGGGATTTCATGATTTATTTCGTGATTCCAGGATTTATTTCATGATTTATCACATGTATGGAAAGCAGCCCACCAGCAGCAACCCCAAGAGCAACCTGGATGACATTCCAAGCGTGGAAAAACCCCAAGTGCCCAAAGGGGGACACATGGCCTGGCTCAGTCATTAACTCAAGTGCTCACACAGGATTAAAAATGATGCTCAGCAGGTGAGAAAGGAGCAAACTCAAATTAAGTTCCTTGCTTTGTCAACCCTAGCCAGAGCAGAAGTCAAGATTGCTGCTTCCAAAACACACACAGAGACAATCTGCAGCAAACATGAGCCACAAACAGCTGACAAATGCAAGTCAATTAAGCCAGAACCTGCTTGCAGACCTTTCCTGAGCTGAAAATGAAGCCACATTCACACAGTAAATTATTCACTGCAAATGATTCACCAGCTTTATAAACTGCCTAATCCTTGATCTCCTCCTTCCAAACCAACTGGATGAATCTCTCTGGCTTGTTTTTAGGATCTGTCCCAGAAACCTAATTATTTTCCAGGTTTTTTTTAAGCCCTCTTTTGGTTTCTGTGACATTTTTTTTTTTGCCTCTTATCTAATCCTGAGGAGAACTGTTCCCTCCCTGACTTATTGTCTTCCAGTGAAGTCCAGGTTAATTGTTGCCTTCTGGTTTACTGAGGTGACTTTCTGGATCTTGGGTGCCACAAACTCGTTGCTGGGTCACCTCAGCCCTCTTCATTTGTATTCTCAGGCCTTGGGGGCTGAGCAGGAACTCTCTCTCTACAGAATGCAGTAATTCAGAAAAAAAAAGAAATTTTATCATTCCAGAGACTTCATAAATTGTCATAATTTATTTCTTGTTTTCCACATCATAAATTTTAGTAGAATAGATTAAAAAATCATGAAAATGTGCAGCTGATGATCTTGAGCATCCTCCTTCACACTCATCCTTTTGAAGACTGTGCTTTCAGGAAGAAAATCACTGAATTGTCAGTGCTCAGCAAGCTGAGATATTAGGGGGGAAGAAACAACTGGCAATATGTAACAGGACCCAATTAATGCTTGTTAGGAAAGCTTTACTTGCTGTCATATAACAAAAGTTTTCAGTATTAAACATAATTTGGAGCACCAGTTAATGTTCTTCCAAGCCTTAAATTTGATGTTGGACAGTACCTGATATACTCTAGTGACTGCTACTCCTGTTAGGCAGCACTTTTAGTCAGCTCACAGTGAGAGGAACACTCAGTCAAGTTTACAAATCTCTCTGTCCCCACTTGTCCCTGTGAACTTGCACACTCAGCTCTACCCCTGGGGCTCATTTCCCCCCATCTCTGACACCACAAACCCACCCTTTTGCCATTTCCCATCCTCTCAGAGTGCAGCCAACTGTGCCTTGGGACATATTTGCTGGCTTTGAGCTGCTGTCAGTGTTTGGGAGGTGCTGGGGGATGATCAGAGGTGTCCCTAGCTGAGTTATCCTTGAGTTCTCAGCATCCCCACAGGTGAGTTATCCCCGAGTTCTCAGCATCCCCAGGGATAATCATGGAGCCAACACATGCTTTGGCCATCCCAGAGCTGGATGATGGAAGGGACAGAGGGAAGGGCTGTGTGGGGAGGGGGAATGGAGGCAGCAGGACCAGGAGGTGGCTTCTCAGGCCTCGGGGGCTGAGCAGGAGCTCTCTCTGTCCCCACTTGACCCTGTGAATTTGCATACTCAGCTCTACCCCTGGAGCATCTCTGATGCCACAAAGCCACCTTTTTGCCATTTCCCATCCTCTCAGAGTGCAGCCAACTGTCCTTTGGGACATATTTACTGTTTTTGAGCTGCTGTCAGTGTTTGGGAGATGCTGGAGGATGATCAGAGTTCCGGGGAGGTGTCCCCAGGTGAGTTGTCCCCAAGTTCTCAGCATCCCCAAGGATAATCCTAAAAAAACAGAATCAGACTCCCTGGATCTGTCCAGAAATCTCTGCCTGTGTTATTTTTGCCCTTTTTGGCTGCACATGTTGGCACCTGAAGTGCCAGCAGCCCCTGGGGTGTGCCAGGCACTGCTGAGGCACAAACCAGCTCATCCCAACACGTGGAGCTGGTGGAGCCAACACGTGCCTTGGCCATCCCAGAGCTGGATGATGGAAGGGACAGAGGGAAGGGCTGTCTGGGGAGGGGGAATAGAGGCAGCAGGACCAGGAGGTGGCTTCTCCACCCCTCTGCACCTCCTGTGCCAACCAGGGAACGGTGAGGATCATCCCCCCCCCAAAAATGCCATTAACTGCCCTACTCCCCGAGGTCCAGGGATGCAAAGGAAGATGTGGGTTCATTGGATCCAGATCCTCCTCCTGCAGCAAAGAGCCACCCAAGGGACACCCAGCAAGGTGCTGGTGGCCCAGTCCCACCTGGCATTTGCAGGAGCCAAGCTTGTCTTCATCTTCCCAGGGGCTTTCCCCAGGTCTCTAAAGCCTCTTTCTGTAGGTCCCAGAATCCAGAGTAAAGTCCAGAGCTATTCAGAGCCTCTTCCTCCCTTTCCCTCTTTGGCTGGGGAGATTTCCCTCCTGCAGTTCTTTTTCCTGACTGACAGTGAACACATGGAATGAATTACAGCCACCCCTCAGCGACAGCAGACACCAATTTTCCAGCTAAAGGCAAAGCTGTTGTGAGGAATCACAGAATCCCGGGATATTCTGAGCTGGAAGGGACCCCCCCCCCCCCCCCAGGATCACCAAAGTCCAGCTCCTCTCCAGGGATGCAGAAGCACCACATTAAAAAACCTGCACGCAGAAATTTTTGGAACCCGTAGAAAACTGGATTTTTCCGGCCTTTACACGTTGATATTTTCATTTCTCAGCAAGACGAGCGTTGCCAGCTCAGTGTCTCCTTTCTGGGTTCGCTTTTCTCGAGACCAAATGGCAGAGCACCAAAGTAGAACCAGGGAAAGTTTTTAAATGTCCAAGGGGCAGAGAGCAGGAAGAGCCCACAGCCCAACTTCTTAAAAATAAAATACACACAAGACCCCCCACTGCTGCTAGTTTGGAGTTAAAATCTTCTATATTTTCAGCCACAAAACACACACAGCATTTAAACCAAGCCTAGCTGTCAGGCCAAGGAGTAAAAACTGGGTTTATCTCCCGTGGCCTCCCTTTCTAGGACCATTTGTTTCTTAGTGTCTTCCAACATGAGGGTCTAAAGCTTGTGGTGATATGTTAAAAAGCCCCTTTTAACTATTGAATTATTTTAAAGGAAGAGTGATCTCTCTAAACTATTTATATATTTATAACTATTATATATTTTTATATATATATTTATTTATATATTTATAACTATTATATATTTATATATATATTTATAACTATTATATATATATTTATAACTTTTAATTATGTATTTTTTTAAAATAGCGAGTGATATCTTTAAAAAAACCCTTTCTAAGTATTTAATTTTTTTTTTTAAAAAATGAAGACTCTCTTTTATATTCAGCTCATAAACTGAGCGAGAAAGACCTGACAAACTGCTGCATTGACTTCCTCTCAAATTATCAATTATCTGCTGCCCCTGGGACAGAAACATTCTGTTCTTCTGGGGCTGGTTTTTTAGGCAAATGTGAAAGCCAAAGTTGCAGGGAGAACAAGTGAGCGACAGTTTAGCTTAACCACATCTTCTCTAAATTGGTGACACGAGGCAGGGCCCTAAAAATAAACACTGTAATTGTGGTTTTGGTTTCAGAGCCATAGCACAGGCAATAGCTTTGGTGCATGTCGAGGAGGGGAAAAAAATAACCCGTTCTTCCAAAAATACGAGGCAAAAAAGCCCTCAAATAGTCACAGTTTGGGGTATTTGAGCCCAGAGAGGGGTAGTTGTGAGTGTGAAAAATTGCTGGTTGCCACTGCTGGGAGTTCAGAGGATGGTTTGGGTTGGAAGGGACCTTAAAGATCATCTTGTTCCAAACCCCTGCCATGGGCAGGGACACCTTCCACTAGCCCAGGTTGCTCCAAGTTTATCCAGCCTGGCCTTGGATACTTCCAAGGATCCAGGGGCAGCCAGAGCTTCTCTAGGTGAGTTATTGGAAGTCAAGACACTTTCAGTTGAAGACCAGAGCAAAAAATGTCTCCAGAAGGGCTGTGAGGGTCCAAGTGGTTTGTTGGTCGGTCCTTGGGTGGGCACTGAACTGGAAGCACCACAAGCTGAGCTCTGAAGGGTTTTGCTCAGTCAGGGTTTGTGTCACCACCTCTCCAGCCCTCGTTCTGTGTCACGTGCACTCAACATCCCATCCCTCTGAGGTGTCTCCCATGGAAAAGCAGAGCAGGAGAACTGCTGGAAATAAACTCTGGTGCAGCCTGAGGTGTGTTGTGCCTTTGGGTGTCTCTGTTGTGTGGTCACTTTGAGAGTTGTTGTGAGTCCTGTGTTCAGTTTTGGGCCTTTTGCTTCCAAAAGGACATGGAGGGGCTGGAGCATGTCCAGGGATAGGATTGGAGCTGGGGAAGGACTGGAGAACATGTCCTGTGAGGAGCAGCTGAGGGAGCTGGGGGGGTTTATCTGGAGAAGGGGAGGCTCAGGGGGGACCTCATTGCTCTCCCCAACTCCCTGACAGGAGGGGGCAGGGAGGGGGGGTCGGGCTCTGCTACCATTCCCAAGGGAAAGGAGGAGAGGGAATGGCCTCAAACTGCACCAGGGCAGGGTCAGATCAGAGATCAGAAACAATTTTTCCCTGCAGGAGTGGTCAGGCCTTGGAATAAGTGTCCCAGGGAGGTGATGGAGTCCCTGTGTCTGGGAGTGTCCCAGAGGTGTCTGGATGTGGCCCCTGGGGACATGGATTGGGGGTGATCCTGGTGGTGCTGGGTGATCCTGAAGTATCCTGGGAATTTCAGTACCAGTGTTGGAGTCCCCAGTGCAGGAAAGTCACTTGGAATATGGGATACAACTCACCCTGTGGGAGAGCTTTCCAGGCAGAGCAGAGGAATCTTAGCCTTGCTCTGCTGTGGCAGAGGATGAGGGAAGACAGGCCTGGTTAACAACAATCAACCCTTAAATTGAGGTGCTCTGCTTTGCTGGAAAATGTCCATGTTTTCAGATGGAGGGGGACACTTTCCCCCTCCTTGTTCTTCTGCACTGAGAGAAAGTTTAGATGGGATATTGGGAAGGAATTCCGGGCTGTGAGGGTGGGGAGGGGCTGGGATAGAATTCCCAGAGAATCTGTGGCTGCCCCTGGATCCCTGGAAGTGTCCAAGGCCAGGTTGGATAAACTTGGAGCAACCTGGGCTAGTGGAAGGTGTCCCTGCCCATGGCAGGGGGTGGAATGTATGATCTTTAAGGTCCCTTGCAACCACCACTGAGCTTTATTTATATATATTCATATATATAACACAGGCATTAATTTACCTTTCACAGCTCAGGCTGCATCCTTCAGTTCCCCACTCACTGTTTTTCACCCCTGAGTCAAAGGTCCAGTGAGAGAACTGTGGCAACAGCCCCCCCAAAAAACCCTGATAAAGGTGGGATTCCAAACTTCACCCAAGAGAAACCTTCAGGAGCTGAAGGCCCGAATCCCATTGACCTGAACTTCAGCTCCCTGTGGCTCCTTTTAAAATCTCCACCCCAATTTCAGCCGGGCAACACCAGCTCAACGCTGTGGGGTTTCTTTCAAAACACACACAGGACTGAGGAATAACAACCTGCAGGGGGAAAAGAAATAAGTGGCCACGATGGTCTTCGTTTTTCCAGCCCCTGGGATGAGACATCCATGGAGTTTGCAGCTGGTTGGGCTTCAGAACCCTTTGGTTCGTTCCCCCAGTCGTGACACGAAGAATGAAAAATGTTTTTTGGAGCAGTTTCCCCCTGAGAATCTCAGTCTCTCGCTGAGGTTTTCCCAGCTGATCCACTTAAAATCAGGCAGCAGTTTCTGTGCTGCTGCTCTGCCTAAGGAAGTGATCTCTGCCTGTGTGTGTGCAACGAAATATTTGAAATACTTCCAGAGCTGTTGAGCTCTTCCCTAGCACTTAAGGGAATTCCCAGCTGAGCTCGAGTTTTACCACCTAAATTAGACCTTCAAGCAGATTCCTCGCCCCTCAGGCTGAGGCTTCACCTCCCCGGCAGCCTGACACGAACCAGAACCGGGCGCTGGAGCGATGTTTACCTAATTAAGAGCTGCTCAGTAGTCCCCGGTTAGTTAATTGTGTCGTTAGCGGCAGTTTTGACATGAGGAACAGGCTCGTGTCTGGAGGACGGGGCTGGTTCTGCCCGAGCATCCCCCCGAGGAGGAGGGAGCGGCAGCCGCCCGTCGCCGTAATTGGTCCCCCGAGGGACCCCTTCGGCTGCCAGGGGGGATGTTTTGCCTCGTGAATAAAAATCTGAGCTGCCACAGCTCCTCTGTCGCGTGTTAACTCGTGGCTCCCCTGCCCAGGAGGGATTAGAGGCGGGGGGGGGGAGTGTCACAGTTGTCCCCTTTGTCGTTCCTCTCCCAGCTGGATGAGGGAGAGAAAATACATCGTGGGTAGAGAAAAAAGTCCGGGAGGGGTCGTTCACCAAATGCCCCCCCAGGCAAAACAGGCTGGAACTGGGGAGATGAAGTGAAATTATCACAAAAAAAATCAGAGCAGCAGAATGAGATGTAAAATAAACCTTACAAACACCTTCTCCCCACCCCTCCCTCCTTCACGGGAGAAGAGTCCTTTCCCTGCTCCTGTGGAGCCTCTCCCATGGGAGACAGTTCTCCAGGAACTTCTCCTGCTTGAGTCCTTCCACCGGATCAGTCCTTAAGGAATTGATCCAGTGGGAGTCCCTTCCATGGGGTCAGTCCTTCAGGAACTGCTCCCTGTGGGTCCCTTCCATGGGGTCAGTCCTTCAGAAACTGCTCCCTGTGGGTCCCCTGCAGAGTCACAAGTCCTGCCACCAAACCTGCTCCAGCCTGGGCTCCTCTCTCCACGGATCCACAGCTCCTGCCAGGCCCCTGCTCCAGGATGGGCTTCCCAGAGGGTCACAGCCTCCTTTGGGCATCCCCCTGCTCCAGGGGGCTCCTCTGGGGGCTGCAGGTGGGTCTCTGCTCCCCGTGACCCTCCAGGGGCTGCAGGGACACGGCTGCCCCACCACGGGCTGCCCACGGGCTGCAGGGGAAGCTCAGCCCCGGTGCCTGGAGCCCCTCCTGCCCCTCCTTCTGCCCTGCCCTGGGCTCTGCAGGGCTCTTCCTCTCCCCTGCTCTCACTCCTCACTTCTCAGAGCGCAATTCCATCTCTGCCAGGACTTTATTTTCCCCTCTCCAGTCCGTTCTCCCGGAGGCGTCACTGCCGTCTCTGCTGGGCTCAGCCTTGCTCCATCCTGGACCCGTCTGGCACTGCCCTGCTGGGCTTGGGGGAAGCTTCCAGCAGCTGCTCACAGAACCCACCCCTGCAGCCCCCCTGCTACCAAAACCTGGCCAGGCAAACCCAAAAAACCTCACTGCTGCTGCGGGAAATTCCCAGGTGTGATCCAAGGAGCGGCAGATCCGGTGTCCCGGTGGCTCCACCAGCTCCCACTGTGGTGGAACACATGCAGGTGACAAGGGTGTTGTGGCTGGAGCAGAGCAGGAGTGCTCTGGGATCCCCACACTGCTGCTGTTGAGTGTCCTGGGTTGTCTGGGGGGGGTCAGAGTCTGTCTCTCCTGGAGATCTGGCTGGAATAAAGGATCCTCTCCTGGGAGACACAACCCCACCCTCTCTCCCACTGTTTTCCCCTTCCACTTCATCCAGGCAGCTGAAGGTCCCCCCACCCTGTTCTCCCAGCCACGATGTGCTGAGGAGGCTGAAGGAGGGACAAAGTGCAAACACCCCTCACAGGGCAGAAATAAGGAACAGATTTCCAAACTGGGAGGAAAAGGGTCCCTGAAAACATCTTGGGCTTCCAAATTGGGGGTGAAGGAGGGTTCCCAAAAATCCCTGAGACCTCAAAATTGGGGGTGCAAAGGGTCTCCAAAAACACCTGGGAGTCCGAAATCTGGGATAAGGGGGTTCCCAAGCAGCAGAGACCCCCAAATTGGGGGATAAAAGGGTCCCTGTAATACTGTGACCCCCAAATTGGGGGTGAAAAGTCCCCCAAACACCTCTGACACTCACAGATTTTGGGTGGAAATGGTCACTAAAACCATCTTGGACTCCCAAATCGGAGGTGAAAAGGGTCCCAAGATCTCCTGGAACCCCTAATTTGGGGTGCAAAGGGTTCCCAAGGACCAAGAACCAGCAAATTGGGGATGAAACAGGTCCCCCAAAACACCTGAGACCCCCAAATTGGGGTGAAAAGGCTCCCTAAAAGCTCCTGAGACCCTCAAATTAGGGGTGAAAAACATCCTCAAAATCTCCTGGGAGCCACAACTCGAGGGTTAAAAAGATCCCCAAAAACACCAGAGAATCCCAAATCGGGGATGCAGAGTTCCCAAAACCTTCTGAGACCCCCAAATTAGGGGCAAAAAAGATCCCCAGAATCTCCTGGGAGACACAATTTGAGGGCGAAAAAGATCCCCAAAAACACCTGAGATGTTCAAAGGGTCTCCAAAACACCTGGGACCCCTAAAATTGGGGTGAAAAGGGTCCCCAAAGAGCAAGAACCAGCAAATTGGGGGTGAAACAGGTCCCCCAAAACACCTGAGACCCCCAAATTGGGGTGAAAAGGCTCCCTAAAAGCTCCTGAGACCCCCAAATTAGGGGTGAAAAAGATCCCCAAAATCTCCTCGGAGCCACATTTTTTTTAAAATGATCCCCAAAAATCACGAGAAGCCCAAATCTGGGATGCAGAGTCCTCAAAACCTCCTGAGACCCCCAAATTAGGGGCAAAAAAGATCCCCAAAATCTCCTGGGAGCCACAATTTGGGGGTGAAAAAGATCCCCCAAAACACCTGAGATGTCCAAGGGGTCTCCAAAACACCTGGGACCCCCAAAATTGGGGTGAAAAGGGTCCCCAAGGAACAAGGACCAGCAAATTGGAGTGAAACAGGTCCCCTAAAATACCTGAGACCCCCAAATTGGGGTGCAAAGGCTCCCTAAAAGCTCCTGAAACCCTCAAAGTAGGGGTGAAAAAGACCCCCAAAATCTCCTGGGAGCCAAGATTTGAGGGTGAAAAAGATCCCCCAAAAAACACCCGAGACTCCCAAATTTGGACTGAAAGGGGGAGAAAAGTTTTAAAACCAAAAAGAGCCAGCAGAGACCGACCACCATTGGAATCCTGGTGGATCCCTTGGCTCTGGAAAATCTTCTCCCACACGAAGCTCCATCAAAGCCAGAACATTCCTGCCACGAGCTGATGTTTCTACAAACAAAATCCCTCCAAAATCCAAGAGACTCCTCTTCCATCTTCCACCATGTGCTCCGTAAATCTTCATCTCTTCTTGCTAGTGGAGGATTTTATCATTATAAAATAAGATTTTATCATCAGATCTTCTTAATTTTAGAACTATTTCACTTTCTTTGCTGACACAAGAAAAACACCTGCCAAAAAAATAAGAAAATCCCAAAGGAAGCTGACTAATTATTCCTGGGAAGGAGTGAGATGACAGAGGCCATCAGGTTTTTCATCTCACCCCTTTCATTTGTAATCACTTTATGTCATTAGGAGCAAAATCAGGAATGTATTAAAAAATTGCTCAGGCCCTTTTTTTTTAATGAATGGGAAAACACCACAAATAACTCATGGAAAAATCCCAAATAACGAGGTAGAACAGGAGAGCTGGAGGGCCCAAATCTGCCCTCCAGGGGAGAAGGGGGTTTGTGTAGTGAAGGATAAGTGGGAATGGCCTGGAGCTGAAGGAGGGATGGGTTAGATGGGATATCGGGAGGGAATTCTTGGCTGGGAGGGTGAGGAGGGGCTGGGATAGAATTCCCAGAGAAGCTGTGGCTGCCCCTGGATCCCTGGAAGTGTCCAAGGCCAGGTTGGACAGGGCTTGGAGCAACTTGGAAGTTGATATGCAGAGATAACACAAATCTTAGGGGTTTTAATTTATAAAAGTGAAGCCAAGCTATTCTCTGAGTATTTGTGAATTGGGAGCTGCACCAGGGCTGGGAACGCTTTGGAGGAGCGTTCCCAAAGTGAGAACTGGGAGATGGGCATGGAAGAGCGTTTGGGCTGGCTCTGGGAGGCACTGGAGAGGAGAAGGGAGGCAGAAATTCCCCTCCTGACGGACACCTGCCTGTGGAGAAGGTGAGATATTGGGGAGTTGTTCCCTGGGAGGGTGGGGAGGCCCTGGCACAGGGTGCCCAGAGAAGCTGTGGCTGCCCCTGGATCCCTGGAAGTGTCCCAGGCCAGGCTGGACAGGGCTTGGAGCAACCTGGGCTGGTGGAAGGTGTCCCTGCCCATGGCAGGGGGTGGCACTGGATGAGCTTTAATGTCCCTTCCAACCCAAACCATTCCATGATTCCACGATTCTCTGCATGTTTCCTGTTTCTCTCCTGCAGAGGAGACACTTTTTCCTGGGTCAGGGCTGGGCCATCCCCTCAGGCAGGAGCTGGGAGGAGGCAGCAGCTGTAGGACTGAGCTGCTTGGCCAGCCTGGGTGGGAGGAAGGAGCAGAAAAACCACCTTTGGAGGAACCAGGAGGGCTCTGAAGTCACTCCTGAGTCACTTCCCCGAACTTCACTTACTGGCAGGGCCGGGCAGGTTCCTGCAGCTCAGGGGCTCATTTTACACCTGATGGCAGAGCTCAGAGCTCTCCAGCCAGCTCAGTGGTGACTTGAAGATCTCCAGGAATGTCTCCAGCACTCAGGCAGCAGCTGTTCCCAGCAATGGGAAACAAACCTCTCCCCTTCCCAATCCTGCTTGTGCTGGTTTAAAGGTAAACCAGCAGGGGAAATGAACCCAACTCAAAAGAGAGACTATAAATCAGAATAATGATTTAATAAAATAATACAATAAGTACGATTATACAGGCAAACAGTTGGTTTTAACCCACAAAACCCAAATGTATAACCCAGCACCCTGGGGCATGAACAGAGTGGTGTTCCTTGGACCCCCTGAGTCCAAAGTAAAAGGAGAGGAGGAAAACCTGTTGGTGAGAGTGCTGGTGCAGTCTGGGCAAGAGTGGTGGTCTCAGTCTGGTTGAGAGTGGAGGTCACAGTCCTCTGGATCCCACAAGTGGTTAAAAAAGTCCCAAGGCCCCAAGATTATATATCCTCCAGTTCAGGCAGGAATGCCCAGTACCTCCCTCAGGGTAGGAGTTCCACAAAGGGTGTGAGGACAGGAGCACCCTCCTATCTCACAGGCCTCTGAACACCCAGTTTACAGCCTGAGGAGTCAGGGGTGCTCTGGGCAGAGGGTGTAAATGGTCCATTGACAACAGTTTCTGGAAAATGGCATGGAAGGCTATGGAATACACAGTTTTAGGTTACACCCACACAGTGATGAAGTGGTCCCAGCTGTTCTAACCAGGACACCGCTGCAAACTGAGACCACCCAGTCCCAGGAGCCAGCACAGCACAGACATATCCCAACATAACTGGTTCCTCTGCCTGCCCAGCCTGTCCTCATGGAATCATGGAATGATTCGGGTTGGAAGGGACCTTGAGGATCAGCTCATTCCATGGACAGGGACACCTTCCTCCAGCCCAGGCTGCCTGACCCAACATGACTCTGTGGTTCTCATTTTATTGAGAGGGTGGACAACTCTTTTCTGATGGTTTGGATGTTTCCTTCAGGCATCTCTGTCACCCAGATTTATTCCAGGGGGATGATTTAGCTTGGATGTCCCTTGAATAGTTCCTTCATCCCATGAAAAGTCAGGGATGTGAAGGCAATGCTCATATCCCAAATGTCTCACCACCAGTTAGGAAGAAACCATCACCTCAGTGACACCATCAGACTTTCTGGGTTTAGTTTGTCCTTCATCATGAAGGAAAAATTGATGAATTCTGCTGCTGGAATTGGCCAACCTGGCCTTGGACAACACTTCCAGGGATCCAGGGGCAGCCACAACTTCTCTGCCCAACCTGGGCCAGGGCCTCCCCACCCTCACAGCCAACAACTCCTTCCCAGTATCTCACCTTCTCCACAGGCAGGTGTCTGTCAGGAGGGGAATTTCTGCCTCCCTTCTCCTCTCCAGTGCCTACCAGAGCCAGCCCAAACGCTCTTCCATGCCCATCTCCCAGTTCTCACTCTGGGAACGCTCCTCCAAAGCGTTCCCAGCCCTGGTGCAGCTCCCAGCTCACCAACAAATACTCAGAGAAAAGCTTGGCTTCACTTTTATAAATCAAACCCCCAAGATTTGTGTTATCTCTGCATATCAACAGCATCACACAGCCCCAGCCTCAGGGCCAGAGCACAGGAAAAAGGAATCATGGAATGGTTTGGCTTGGGAGGGACTTTAAATTCCATCTTGTCCCACCCCCTGCCATGGGCAGGGACACTTCCCACCAGCCCAGGTTGCTCCAACCTGGCCTTGGACACTTCCAGGCCTTCCTCCAAGCTGCTGCTGCTCCAGAGGCATCACTGGTGCTGATCTCAGTGCCTGTGGGAGCTGCAGGAATATTTTCCTTCCTCTCTGCCCCTGCTCAGGTTTTGCTGCCAGCAAGCAAAGAAACCAACCCAAGCCCTGGAGTTCAGCCCCAGGTTCCCTCCAGAGCCTTTCTAGAACAAACAGTGAGCCCTGCACCCAGATCCCACCCTGGCTGTGCCCCTCAGCCCCTCACCTGCTTCTCTTTTCCCTCCTCTTTCTCAGAATTTCAGATGCAAACCAAGTTGCCCGCAAGCTTCGTGAAAAACAGTATTTTTTTTTTTTTTAAGCCAACAAAGGAGGTTTGGGGGGAACAGGTGCAAGGTGGAGGAGGAGGAGAGAAATATGACACTCTGAGCCTGTTTTTTTCCTTCTTTTTCTTTTTACTAAAATGTGCTTTAGCACTGAAAGCCAAACACAGTCACAGTACTCTTGGCTCTTTGTTATTTTGCAGTCATTGCCTGCATTAGTAATGACCACAACATCCAAACTCATGGAGAGGGAAAAAGGGGAAAAAAAGAGAGAAAATAAGGAAAACAAGGAGGGTACAGACTTTTATCATGGTCAGACTTCACCACTGATGTACAGAATTAGTGCAGATCTTGGGGGTTTGATTTACAAAAGTGAAGCCAAGCTTTTCTCTGAGTATTTGGTTGTGAATTGGGAGCTGCACCAGGGCTGGGAACGCTTTGGAGGAGCGTTCCCAAAGTGAGAACTGGGAGATGGGCATGGAAGAGCGTTTGGGCTGGCTCTGGGAGGCACTGGAGAGGAGAAGGGAGGCAGAAATTCCCCTCCTGACAGACACCTGCCTGTGGAGAAGGTGAGATATTGGGAAGTAGTTGTTGGCTGTGAGGGTGGGGAGGTCCTGGCCTGGGTTCCCAGAGAAGCTGTGGCTGCCCCTGGATCCCTGGAAGTGTCCAAGGCCAGGTTGGCCAATTCCAGCAGCAGAATTCATCATTTTTTCCTTCATAATGAAGGACAAACTAAACCCAGAAAGCCTGACGGTGTCACTGAGGTGATGGTTTCTTCCTAACTGGTGGTGAGACATTTGGGATATGAGCATTGCCTTCACATTCCTGACTTTTCATGGGATGAGGGAACTGTTCAAGGGAGGTCCAAGTTAAATCATCCCCCTGGAATAAATCTGGGTGACAGAGATGCCTGAAGGAAACATCCAAACCATCTGAAAAGAAGGGAAGGAATTGTTGTCTGTGAGGGTGGGGAGGCCCTGTCCCAGGTTGCCCAGAGAAGCTGTGGCTGCCCCTGGATCCCTGGAAGTGTCCAAGGCCAAGTTGGACAATTCCAGCAGCAGAATTCATCAAATTTTCCCTCGCAGTGAAGAACAAACTAAACCCAGAAGGACTGATGGTCCAAAGTCCCTCTCCAGCCTTTTTGTGAGCCCCCTTTAGACCCTGGAAGGGGCTCCAAGGTCTCCCCAGAGCCTTCTCTTCTCCAGGTGAACCCCCCCCAGCTCTCCCAGTCTGGTTCCAAAGGGGAGTGAGTTTTCTGTCAACAGAAACAATTAGAATTTATGACTTTGCAGCCTCACGTGCAGCAAAAAGATACAAGACCCTGATAAGACAAACCTTTAATGTGAACTATGAGACAAGCATTTAATAAGAACTGTATCACAGCTGAAACATGGCTCTCAGCTTTCCCAGGATCACGTTTGCTGGGCAATGTTGATTTTATGCCCTTCTCTTTTTTGGGGAGGTTCAGTTCAGGTGAGGCCTGAGGCTTCTGTCGACCAGTCAGGAGGTGCCACCCAGACTGCTACAGAATGGAATCAACAGCAAAAAATATGCAAGAGAAATATTTCCAGAATCCCTGAGGTTGGAAAAGAGCTCCAAAGTCATCCAGTCCCCCCTGTGCCCCATCCCCACCTTGTCCCCCAGCCCAGAGCACTGAGTGCCACGGCCAGGCCTTCCTGGGACACCTCCAGGGCTGGGCACTCCAAACCTCCCTGGGCAGCCCCTGCCAAGGCCTCACCACCCTTTCCAGCAGGAAATTCCTCCTCCTGTCCAACCTGAGCCTCCCCTGGCACAGCCTGAGGCCGTTCCCTCTCCTCCTGTCCCTTGTTCCCTGGCAGCAGAGCCCGACCCCCCCCGGCTCCCCCCTCCTGTCAGGGGGTTGCAGAGCCAGAAGGTCCCCCCTGAGCCTCCTTTTCTCCAGGCTGAGCCCCCCCAGCTCCCTCAGCCCCTCCTGCTGCTCCAGCCCCTTCTCCAGCTCCATTCCTTTCCCTGGACATGCTCCATCCCCTCAATGAGGGGCCCAAAAACTGGACACAGCACTTGAGGAACCTCCCCAGTGCAAACAGTGAGTTAATGGCAGAGTTGTGCCCTTTAGGGATCAGACAGTGGGGAAAAGGGCCACATTTCTCCCCCTCCATCCATGTTTTGTGTGAGGCCATTCCCTCTCCTCCTGTCCCTTGTTCCCTGGGAGCAGAGCCCGACTCCCACCTGGCTCCACTCCTCAGCTTTTTGGTTTTAGGCAGATTTCTCAGTCCCCCCCTCTCTGGATCACGAGGCTGTTTTTAAACACGTGCAAAGTTCCTTTCAGAGGGAACAAACCCGGAAGCTGCACCTCAGGTGTGCACCAAATGTGCCCAAATTCCTGAGGGGTCCCTCCTACTGCACCAAATTTCTGGGACAAGCACAGTGTCTCCAAGGTGTCGCCAGACACTGCTGTGTATATCCAGCACAGCAAAAGCAGATCCAGTGATAAAAGGAGAGAGATTTTATTTTTTTTGGAAGCATGTGGAATTTTAGCCCTTTAGTGACTGGTTCTGTGTTTGTCACCCCAAGTCCCAGCCCGTTAATGCAGAAATGGGCAGTGGTGCCAAACATCTCTGTCTGTTTTATGAACTTGCTCTGGGTACAAGTGCTTTAGAGCAAAGAAGAGGGCAATCAATTCTTTTAATTAACTATATGTATCTATTTGTACAGATGGTTCAGGTCTTCTGGGTGACAGGTAGAGGCACAATTCCCTCTGGTCACAATCCAGGGATTGTGGGGAGCCACCAAGATGATCCCAGGGTTGGAGCCCCTCTGCTCTGGAGCCAGGCTGGGAGAGCTGGGGGGGTTCACCTGAAGAAGAGAAGGCTCCAGGGAGAGCTGAGAGCCCCTTGCAGGGCCTAAAGGGGCTCCAGGAGAGCTGGAGAGGGACCTGGGACAGGACACAGAGGGATGGAGGGACAGGACACAGAGGATGGCTGTAAGCTGGAGGACAGTAGGGTTAGAATTATGGAATCCCAGAATAGTTTGGGTTGGAAGGGACCTTAAAGCCCATCCAGTACCACCCCCTGCCATGGGCAGGGACCCCTTCCACTAGCCCAGGTTGCTCCACCCTGGCCTGGGACACTTCCAGGGATGGGGAGTCCACAACTTCTCTGGGCAACCTGTGCCAGGGCCTCCTCACCCTCACAGGGAAGGATTTATTCCATATGTCCCATCTAAACCTACTCTCTCTCAGTCTGAACCTGTTCCCTTTGCCCTGTCAGGGCAGTTCCTGATGAACATCCCTCTCCAGCTTCCCTGGAGCCCCTTCAGCCCCTGGAAGGTGCTCTGAGGTCTCCACACATCCTTCTCCTCTCCAGGCTGGACACCCCCAGCTCTCCCATCCTGTCTCCATAGGGGAGGTGCTTTGGTCCCATTATCCACCTCAAACACGTAGTTTTCTAAATTCCCTGCTCTGCCATTTCCTCAGGAGGCAAAATTCCCAAAAGACTTCGAGGAAAGGCATCCAGCTACTTGGAATTCGTGGTCACAGAGGAGAAACCTTTGTAGAACTGATACCTAAAATGCCTTTTCTCAGCCCTCAGGATTCACCTCCATGCAAACAGGGGGAGACGCCCCTTTGGAAAAGGATCGGGATGGTGAAAAGGATCCCAAGCTCCTGAACCCACAGAGGGCTTAAATTGTGTTTATAAATTTACATCCTCTGTGCTGTTCAGCCCCAGGAATAGTCAAATTTATAAATATTCCGTATTTGTTGTGGATTGAATAGGAGAAAGGAGGGGGAAGGTGCAGCCCTGGCTGGCACAGCACAGCTTCCCATGTGGAGATATCCAAGTTTCTCCCCCCAGCCTGTTCAGATCCTGCTGCCTGTGGCCCTGAGGGAGGTTTGGTTTTAATTTGGATCTCCCACCATGACGACTTTCTCTTCAAAGCATCCCCAGACATATTTTTGTTCTCTCCCATTTCCAGTTCTCATTAATAGTTCTTAACTTACAAAGCATCTCCCGTCCCTCTGAAAAAACTTTTTTTGGCAGCAGGACACAGAAACTCAGGCAAAGGAGCAGCAGAGAGGGGAAACATTCATTATTGATTTGTGATATGAGCCGTGGTGGGTTTAGAATAAAGACAGTTTGAATTGTTCAATATTCCCTTCATCAAACACAGAATTACCTCTCGAGTTCTCCCCAGATTGTAGCCGCTCAAACTTTGCCGAGGTTTCCAAACTGGTGGATGGGATTATTTGACAATTATTTCTCAGTTTTGTTTTTTTTTTTTAATTATTTTTTTTCCTGTAGGATATTTAGGGATACAGAGGAAAACAAAAGGAAAAAACCTTCTGGTATCAGAGGAGCAAAGCGAGTGATGTTTTCTTTTAACTTCAGACACTGATCCACTCGAGTTAAGAAAAGGTTTTTAGAGGCCCAAATCTCTTTAACAAGAGTTCCAGCAATCCCTTAAGAGCAGTGATGATCTGTAAGGAGATGCAGGGAGTTTAAAGAGGTGGAAACTGTGTCCTTTTATTGCTGGAGAAAGCCTCGTATTCCAGCTTGGGACATCATCCCGTCCTAATGGAAAGCACATGGAATCTGCAGCTGGGAGTTTTAGGCCAGTGCTTTGAAGGCCATGAAAAGCTTCCTATTGCTGGTTAAAATATTTACACTGGGCCCAACAAACCTGGTGTTCCCCAGGAATTGGTTTGCAGGGGGCTGTGCAGGCACAAAATGCAAAGGCAGCCCCGGGGAGGGGCTGGAGAGGTTGGATCTGGGGCTGGGAGGGGATCTGTGTGATGCCAAACTGCTCCTGGCCAAGGACACGGCAAGAGGGAAGGTGTGGAGTGGGATGAGAGGGACCAGTGGGATGAATTCGTGAGAGTCAGCACGAAGCTTGAGTGGAGCCCATCCACAGGATCCCAGAATCCTCAGGGTTGGGAGAGACCTCCAGGATCATCCAGTGCCACCCAGCACCACCACAATCACCCCTAATTCATGTCCCCAAGGGCCACATCGAGTCATCTCTGGGACACTCCCAGACACAGGGACTCCACCACCTCCCTGGGACACTTATTCCAAGGTTTGAACACTCCAACTCCTGGCCCTGCCCAGGACACCCCAACACTCCCCCCTGTCCCTCAGAGCATTGTCCAAACCCTCCTGGAGCTCTGGCAGCCTTGGGGCCGTGCCCACTGCCCTGGGGAGCCTGGGCAGTGCCCACCACCCTCTGGGGGAAGAACCTTGTCCTGAGATCCACCCTGAACCTTGTCCCAGCTCCAGCCCTTCCCTGGGTCCTGTCCCTGCTCCCAGCGAGCAGAGATCGGAGCTGCCCCTCAGGAGGCTGTTGAAGGCAGTGAGATGCTTAAATTATATTAATGTGAGTGAAAAAAACACCCCAATCACCTGGAGTTGTGTGTTTTGGTTGAAGGAAGATTCCAGCTACGTGAGGAACGACATCTCTGGAGGATGTTTGCAGCAACACAGGAGAGGGCAGCTGGTACCCAGAGCACACTGCAGTTCCTGGAGTGCAGAGGTCAGTCAGAATCCCAGAATCCTCGAATCCTCAGGGTTGGGAGAGACCTCCAGGATCACCCAGCACCACCACAATCACACCCAATCCATGGCCCCAAGGGACACATCCAGACACCTCTGGGACACTCCCAGACACAGGGACTTCATCCACCACCTCCCTGGGACACTTATTCCAAGGCCTGACCACTCCTGCAGGGAAAAAGTGTTTCTAATCTCTGATCTGAACCTTCCCTGGTGCAGTTTGAGGCCATTCCCTCTCCTCCTTTCCCTTGGACATGGCAGCAGAGCCTGAACCCCCTCCCTACCCCCTCCTGTCAGGGAGTTGGGGAGAGCAATGAGGTTCCCCCCTGAGTCCCCTCTCATGCCCCACTCATTTGGTATCTCCAACAGGGACTAGAAAGACCTGGAGGGAACCATCTCAGACCAGACTTGCACCTTTAAGGCCTTATTTCAGCCCAGTTGGGGCACCTGCAGCACATGTTTTCTGATGGGTTGTGTGTTCATCTTCTGGGGGAACGCTCTGGCCCGTGATGGTCCCAGTGCCCCAGCACAGCAGGTTCCCTCCCTTCCACCACCACCATGGCCCCAAACCATCTGCTGGCAGCTTTTACTGAGGGAAAAGAAGCCCCAGAGCCCATGTGGTGGCGAGGAATCGCTCCGAGGGGCTGTTTCCAGGAAAATGACTGTTCCTGGAGCTCTCTGCCGGCGTTGGAGCTGTTCTTTCTCTGCAGGGCCCTCGTGTTGAATGTTGGTCGTATCATCTGATCGCTGTGGTTGCAGATCCTGTGCTTTGTGGTTGTTCTGGGGGAGGCTCAGTAGCTCTGCACTGTGGATTCTGTGGTTTAACTGCATTATCTTCCTCGCTATCTCTTGTTGGCAGGCATTTTTTGCTGTAGCTCTTGCTCCTTTCCCTGCTCTTCTTCCCACCCCAAGTGGCACTGATGGAGTTTTGGGGGTGTCACTGTTACCTGAGGGAACGGCCTCAAAACGGGGAGAGTCTTAAACTGGATATTGGGGAAAAGTTCTTCCCAGAAAAGGTTGTCAGGTACTGGAAAAGGATGCCCAGGGAAGTCCTTGAGTCCCCATTCCTGGAGGGATTTAAAACACTTGTGGATGTGGCATTTGGGGGGTGGTTCAGTGGTGGCCTTGGCAGTGCTGGGTTGATGGTTGGACTCGATGATCTCAGAGGGCTTTTCCAACCCAAATCATTCAGTCATGGAATGGTTTGTGTTGGAAGAGACATTAAAGATCATCTCATTCCAGCCCCTGCCATGGGCAGGGACACCTTCCACCAGCCCAGGTTGCTCAGAGCTCCACCCAACCTGGCCTTGGACACTTCCAGGGATGGGGCAGCCACAACCAAGGGTCTGGAGACAGTGCCAGGGATGAGGTGGAGGACTGTGGAAAACTCTTGACTCTTGAGATGAACATTGACACCCTCAACCACTTCACTGGGGGGCTGCAAAGCTCACACAAGTGTCAGAGGAGCTTTGGCAAACAAAAACCAGGGGTTGTCTCTTTGCCATGTTCCAGGATCACAGAATCCTCAGAGTTGGGAGAGACCTTCAGGATCATCCAGTCCCACCCAGCACCACCACAATCACCCCTAATCCATGGCCCCAAGGGCCACATCCAGACACCTCTGGGACACTCCCAGACACAGGGACTCCACCACCTCCCTGGGACACTTATTCCAAGGCCACTCTTCCAGTGAAATTTTTATTCTAATCTCCAATCTGAGCCTCCCCTGGTGCAGTTTGAGGCCATTTCCTCTCCTCCTTTCCCTTGGGAATGGCAGCAGAGCCCGACCCCCCCTCCCTGCCCCCTCCTGTCAGGGAGTTGGGGAGAGCAATGAGGTCCCCCCTGAGCCTCCTCTTCTCCAGATAAACCCCCCCAGCTCCCTCAGCTGCTCCTCACAGGACATGTTCTCCAGCCCCTTCCCCAGCTCTGGACATGCTAAACCCAAGTCTACCCTCATTGATCCCTTTGGGCTGGATTCTGGACCCTTGACTGAACTCTTTATTTCCTCCCTCAGACCTGGTTCTGTTTTGGAGGTTGGATACTCTCTGAAGACACCAGTGAAGCTGAAAGGACACTTTAAAAAGCACCTGAGAGATGTTGAAGTAAAACTCTTCAGTAGGCAGAGCTTTTTAGAGCCGGGTTTAGAACCAGGAACACTTGATTCATGATTTTACCACTCAATTTAACTAATGAAGAGGAACCCCCACACAGCCAGTTTTTGAGGGGGGGGGAAGAGTTCTCCTTAAGAGGTGTAACTTTGCTTCCTACAGTCCAGAGACTGTAAATCTTCTGGGAAAGAAAGTTCTGCAGAGAGCTCAGCACAGCAAATCCTCCATTCTGCTGTGGGTGCTGCCACACAAACACCAAACCAGCAGAGCAAGGGGTGGCAGAGCCTCCCTCCTCTTTTTGTGGCACCCCCAGAGGTGACAGAGGAGAAGGGTGGCAAGAAAAGGCTTTGTTGAACTGCAAGTTTTATATAAAACCCACCTGCCGTGGATTTGATCTCCTGAAGCCTCAGGAGTTGGATCTCTCCATTTGTGGTGACAGAGGTGCCACCTGGTTTTGCATTTTGATTTTTTTTTCAGCTTCACCCATCAACAAGGAACCAGAGTGCAGTTTAATTGCAGATTTGCATTTCAGAAAGGGATCTTTGCAAGCCTCTCCAGGCGTGCATGGAGTGTAACTTTTGCTGCCTCTGCCACATCAAAGCCTTCCCTCAGCACTTGCTCCTCTCAGCTCAGCAATTGCACTTTGTCACTGGCTCTTCACGAGTCAAACAATGCTCTTATTTTGTTTTTTGCAGGAGGTGGGATAATTATCTCAGCTCCCAGGTGTGTGGAGTGAACTTTCCTAGGCCCCACAGCACCGAGGTAAAACAGCTGAAGTCGTTTAAGGCTTTTTTTGCTGTCTCACTGCCAAAAAATTGGCTTCCCAGCTCCTTGGCACGAGGATCCAGCTTGGCAAAACACTTCTGTGCATGTTTAACTTTGGCATCAGGAGCCATCCCTGTCGATTTGGAAGGGTTTCCTCAGTGTCCTCAGCACCATCACACACAGCCTTGCTTGAATCAGTCCCAGAAGTGTTTGGACAATGCTGTCAGGCACAGGGTGTGACTTTTGGGGGTGTCCTGTGCAGGGCTTAGGGTTGGATTTGCTGATCCTTGTGGGTCCCTTCCAGCTCCTCATATTCTGGGATTCTGTGGGTTGTAGAATCGCAGAGTCTGGAATGGTTTGGGTTGGAAGGGATCTTAAAGATCACCCAGATCCAATCTCCTCTTGTGAGCAGGGACACAATCCCAGGTTGCTCCAAGTGTCCAGCCTGGCCTTGGACACTTCCAGGGATCCAGGGGCAGCCACAGCTTCTCTGGGAAACATTTTCAAGGGCCTCTCCACCCTCACAGGGAAGGATTTCTTCCCAATATCCCATCTAACCCTGCCCTCCTTCAGCTTAAGGCCATTCCCCCTTGTCCTGTCCCTCCATGCCCTTGTCCAAAGTCCCTCTCCAACCTTCTTCTATCTCTAGGCACTGGATCCTGGGTCCTGGAAGTGTCCAAGGCCAGGTTGGACAGAGCTTGGAGCAACCTGGGCTGGTGGAAGGCGTCCCTGCCCATGGCAGGGGGTTGGATCCAGATGATTTTTAAGGCCCCTTCTAACCCAAACCATTCCATGATTCCATGAGCCACAAGGACAGCCAAGACCAGCTCCACAGTTGTTCCCTACCCAGGCAATGTTTAGTTTTATTTCTCTCCAGTATCATTCCTGTTTTATCCAAATAATCAAACGAAGACACACATTTCCAAACTGGAGCGTTGCACTTCCCAATCCCTGTATTTTTTTTGCTAAGGGAGTGGGAAAATCCCCTCTCCTCATAATTTATCCACGTTCACATGACCACGTGCAGTTTCCTGGAAGTATTTGCACAGGGTGATGTTCCTCAGGGATGTCAGTCTGGGATATCAGCCTGGCTGTTGACAGGCCCTGCTAAGCCACCAGCCAGGAAATGGAGCTGTCATCAGCCACCAAGCCACAGCAGGTCTCCAGGAGGCCACAAAACCTTTGGAATGTTGATTATCCACCCGTGGATGCAGCCACGGCCCAGCCTGCCCTTTCCCTGAGGATGTTTGCAGGACTCAGAGCCCAGGGGTGTTCCCTGAGCCCTCTGCTGTTCCTGCTGCTTGCTCAGCTCCCTGTTGTGCTTCCAGCCCTGTTCCCAACCCCTGCCTTGCATGGCAGAGCCCCAGCTGGCTCATTGCTGGCCTTGCTCTCCCTCTACTTCCAGCCATTTCCTGCCTCCCAGCTCCTTCCCCTGTCCTCAGCTGCCTCCTCCATCCTCAGGAAGACCCCTCATTCCCTCACAGGCTTCCAGGAGCTCCAGAAATGCACAGAACCCATCCCTGCTCCCTATAAATCTTCGGGATGAAACCAGAGCAAACCCCAGCACAAACCAGGGAACATTTCCTGGTGGCCAAGGTGGTCCTGCCACCCTTCCTGCAGGTGCTGCCAGTCCCACCCCGGGGATGGTGGCACTTCTCAGAGGCACCTCATCATTTGAGAAGGGTCACGGTGCTGGATTACTGAAAACCTCCTTTAAACACCTCGGGAGGTGCCAAACTGCAGCAGCTGGTGGCTCCTTCAGGCCAAGGAAAACAAGCAGAGTGACAGAGGAACAATATTTTCAAAGTCTAATCTGTTCTGTCTCTGAAAGGAGTGCTGATGGACGGGGTGATGGTGCAAGGCCTCACTTTTGTCCCAGTTCTCAAGCGTTCACCACTTGAAAAACACAAAGGGGGGGAAAAAAAAAGAGCTGCTTTGCCACCAAACTATTTTTGAAACCCGAGCCTGAACTCCGAGGGCAGATTGTCTGTGTTTGTTTTAGAGAGTTGGAAATAGTGTGAAGAGTTACAGATACAGAAAAAAAAAAAAAGAGTTCTGTCCTGATTGATTTGACTGAAAAAGGGATCATTTATTCAGGTTTCAAGTTAGGAAGAGTTCAAGTGTATATTTAAATCCACCTTGAGTCAGGACAACACTGAAAGTCACGATTACCTGGACATGAATTGGGGTTAAACCCACACTAATGATTTTTATCTTCTGCTTCTGCACAATCCATGGACATCCCAGATGGGATGTTGGGAAGGAATTCTTGGCTGTGAGGGTGGAGAGGCCCTGGCACAGGTCGGCCAGAGAAGCCTCTGGATCCCTGGAAGTGTCCAAGGCCAGGTTGGATAAACTTGGAGCAACCTGGGCTAGTGGAAGGTGTCCCTGCCCATGGCAGGGGGAAACAGGAGGATTTTAATGCCCCTTCCCACTCAAACCATTCCATGATCTTGACCATGGACAAAATAACCCAAACATTATTTTTTTTTAACACACTTTTACCACGGTCTAGAAGTTTATTTCAGGTAACAAACCACTGCCACGATGCTCCAAGAGTTGTTTTTCTCACAAGTCGCACACAGGAAGTTTCCCCATCGCCCTTCACAAACACAGAACAAGAAAACATGGACGTTATTTTAACAAGCTCCTGGGAAAACTTAAAATAAAGCTGAGATGGGGCCAGGTGGACCCAAAGAAAGTGCTTAGTCTGGATGCTCAGCTGAGAGCCAAGAGCCAAGCAAGTTGTTTCCCTCTCTGGTGACTCAGAGGGCTGGCGGTGACATGGGGGACGTCACGTACAGAAATGCTGAATAAACAGCCTCAGAGCAAAGCCTTCCCAGCCACTTCCTGGGCTGGAATTCCCCCAAGTGGCACCAGAGGATGTGACAGGCCTGGGCTGTGTCCCAGCTGCTGCTCCACAGCCCCCGGAGAACAGCCAGGGAAGTGGGGGAAGCACCAGCACCGTGCGAGGAGGAGCCGGGGAGAAGCTCCCGTGGGTGTTCCCAGGGTTATCCCTCGGGAATAAACACAGGATTTGGGGGGATTGTGTTGTAAATCCGGGCCTAAGGTGTCACTAAGTTTGGTTTTAGCAGAGAAGGGAATAGGAATGGGGTGGAAAACATGTCCTGTGAGGAGCAGCTGAGGGAGCTGGGGGGGTTTATCTGGAGAAGAGGAGGCTCAGGGGGGACCTCATTGCTCTCCCCAACTCCCTGACAGGAGGGGGCAGGGAGGGGAGTCGGGATCTGCTGCCATTCCCAAGGGAAAGGAGGAGAGGAAATGGCCTTAAATTGCACCAGAAAAGGTTCAGATGAGAGATCAGAAACACTTTTTCCCTGCAGGAGTGGTCAGGCCTTGGAATAAGTGTCCCAGGGAGGTGGTGGAGTCCCTGTGTCTGGGAGTGTTCCAGAGGTGTCTGGATGTGGCCCTTGGGGACATGGATTGGGGGTGATTGTGGTGGTGCTGGGTGAGGTGGGACTGGATGATCTTGAAGGTCTCTCCCAACCCTGAGGATTCTGGAATTCTGAGTGACCTCTACACTTTAGAACTGCAGTGTGCTCTTCACTGTGCTCTGGGTACCAGCTGCCCTCTCCTGTGTTGCTGCAAACACCCTCCAGAGATGTCGTTCCTCACGTAGCTGGAATCTTCCTTCAACCAAAACACACAACTCCAGGTGATTGGGGTGGTTTTTTCATTCACATTAATATAATTTAAACATCTCACTGCCTTCAACAGCCTCCCGAGGGGCAGCTCCGACCTCTGGGAGCAGGGACAGGAGCCAGGGAAGGGCTGGAGCTGGGACAGGGCAGGCTCAGGGGGGATCTCAGGACAAGGTTCTTCCCCCAGAGGGTGGTGGGCACTGCCCAGGCTCCCCAGGGCAGTGGGCACGGCCCCAAGGCTGCCAGAGCTCCAGGAGGGTTTGGACAATGCTCTGAGGGACAGGGGGGAGTGTTGGGGTGTCCTGGGCAGGGCCAGGGCTTGGACTGGATGATCCTTGTGGGTCCCTCCCAGCTCAGGATATTCTGTGATTCTGTGATTCAGGAACAAGTGAAGACTTGAAAAATGTCTTTAATTTTCGAAATATCTACTTTGGTGCCCACAGATTTTGACAACAAGGGTTTCCACTTCTAATTTTTCTAGAAGAGACACTTCCTCATTGTGTTCCTTAGAAAAGTACATTCATTACTCACTGGGCATCCCCCTTTTCTGGAGCTGTTACAAAGAATAATCCCCCCCCTCCATCTCTGGATTTTCTATGATATCAACCCTCTTCCTCATTTTTCTAAGCCCCTTATAGGCCTTGGAAGGGGCTCTAAGGTCTCCCCAAAGCCTTTTCTTCTCCAGGCTGAACAGCTCCAGGTTTCTCAGTCTGTTTTCCCAGGAGAGGGCCATGCAGGAAAAATAAAATGTCACTTTTTCTCTGGGAAAAAAAAAAAAAAAAGAAATGCAAGAGGTTTTCTCTATTCTGGAATCACATGAAGGGTTTTCCTGCTTGAAGAAGCAGCTACAACCTTACAGGATCCCCCCCACCAGAAGGGAGGAGACCACCCCTAATCTTTTTGATGTCTCTTCTCCATTTGCCAGTTCCCTTTTCTTCAGAATTTCCCTCTCTTTAAATTTTTGGCTTCCTGGTGACATTTCTGTTCTCCAGACCTGCCTCCCCTGCAGGACACTCTCTCCTTCCCTTGGTCTTCAGAGAATTATATTTGTCCAAATCCCTCTCCCAGACCCCCCAAACTGACCCACACATCCCATTTATTGTTTTTCAGGGTGATTTTTCCCCACCATTTTGCTGGAAAATGCACAAATCAGTCATTGGGTATCTTTGGAAAAGAGCAAGGATAACAAAATCAAGCAGAAAAACAATAAATATAAGAAATCTAGAGGAAGAGAAGAAGACACTTGACTTAACTTGATATTTACCCTTAATAGGACACATATTAAAATGTGTTAAGTTATTATTTTATTACATTTTTAAATTTATTAAATTATTACATTTATTATATTATTAAATTTATTAAATTATTAAAATTTATGAAGCCACTCTTTCCCTGTCTCGCTGTTACTCAAACCACAGGTAGAAAGAGAGAGAAATGAAAACCAAAAGTAAAATAAAATGTTGCCAAACGTAATTCCCAGGAGTTTTAGGAATTTTTTACCTTGGGATACTAAAGAAAAGGAAAGAATTCCACACATCTGGGGACGACTGCAGGAGCAAGGACGTGGATTTCCCTGCAAGAAGCACCAGGGAGAACACACAGATATTCATCCCCCCCCAGCTCTGGAGGTCTGGGGGAGTCAGGAGGGTCATCCCAGCTGGAAAATATCCTTCAGCCAAAGGATTCCCTGGGATGCCGGGGATCCACAGCATTCCTGGAAGCTCCAGGGTTTGGAGCTGGGATCCCAGGACCAGATGGGTAAAATCCCATGTAACCAGGCAGCTCCCTAGTGGCTCTTTTGGATTTTCCAAGTTAAGCTCAGCACTAACCTGAGCTTGGTTTTTCCTCCAGATCTGTTTTTTCTTTTCCTGGTGCTATCAAGCTTAAATTATTGGGCTCATTCCACCCCCTCCTGCTCGTGTCACATCCCTGCAGAGGATCCTTCCCATGCAAACAGGGCTCCAGCATTTTCTGGGAGAGCAGGACATGCCTCTGGCAGGTGTGGAAAAGGTTTTTGGGCCACGTGAATGAAGCCAAATTGCAGAAAAATCCAAAGTATAAAACTGCTGGTACCTCCTGGCACCACAGGAGATAAACACCCCCTTTTGGATTTCTTTAATTAAGAGTTTTTATTGAGTTTATGAAACCCCTTCACTTTGGAAACCAGTCTCCAAATAAAACCAATTATAAATATTTATAAAACAATTTATTTGGTGGGGTTTTTTTTTTTGAACTCGTGAAATCTGCTGCTGTATTTAGTGCAGCTTCAGTAGGTCTCATTTAATTATTTTAATTTTTATATTTTTCCTCCAGATATTTAGGATTCTTGGGTCTGGCTGAAGATTAGAGGGAAACTACACCAGAGACACAGCTCAGGGAGTTGGGGGGGGACAGGGAGGAGGAGTAAAATAACTTCTCTAGTGAGACTCCCTTGCCTTGTTTCAGGCTTTTAGGAGCCCTCTGGTTCCTTGCTCCACTTTCATCCTTTGCATCCTTAATATTTGGTATATCCACAGGTATGTTTATGTCTCAAAAACACCCAAACAGAAAAGGAAAACGCCCAAACAGTTTTCACCCCAAACAAACTTTTCATCCCAAACACGCCAGGCCGAGGTTTTGGTGTTGGGGTTTTAAAATCCAGAACTCCACGAAGTTTTGAGGGGAATTCTGAGATGGATTTCTCACACACTCCCCCTGCCACACACGGGCAGGGCCTAATTTCCACCTTCCCCCCTAAGAAAATGATCTTAAAATGCCCCTTAAATCCTGAGATGTTCCGGGTTCCGCCACAACCCTCACGGATCCCACCTTGGGACACAATTCCCGAAGTTTGGTGGCCGTTCAGCAGGGAAAAGAGCTCCGATGAGCTCGGTTAATTGGCCAAAAATAAAAGTGCAAACTGATTTTTTTTGGGCATTGTACCCAGCCAGGTTTAGTAAGTGTATAACAAATATGTGTTATGTTCGAAAGAGTAGACTTGGAGGCGCCAGCAGTGAAACATTATCCTCCTCAGACAAAGTCTCAGACAAAGATCTTTATCTCCCAATGATATATGGGATATATTTTTGAGATGACTCCACATAATACCTTTATTATTGTTGAAGTTTAACAACTTAAAAGAGGCGGTGTGTGTGTGGGGGGAAAAATTTCATATTTGTCCTTTGTTACTCGCCCCCCCCCCCCCCCCCAAATATGGGCAGGAAAGTTCCGCCGGGGTTGGGTTTGTAAAGAAAAAACACAATTAGGTGAAATAGCACCAATATTTATGGTGTTGAGGGGGGAATTAAGAAGCAACTGGAGGATTGAAGAGCCAAAACTGCTCTGGGTTGCAGGCTGTTCATGCAACTGCCCTGAAAAGAGAACAATTGCTCTGTGTGTCCTCAGGTTTGTCCATGAGGGAGTCAGGACTCCGTGTCTGGCAAAGATGTGAAATCCAGATTAAACTGAAAATAGCTTGACATCGTTAATCACAGGCCCAAAGCTGATGAAGATCAATTTTCAGGAAGCTCAGAAGTGTCTCAGAACATTGTTTGTGCTCCAGTGGCAGGAAGAGAAACCAGTTTGAAAGCGAGATAAGGGTTGTGTTCCTGGCAGGGAAAGGAGCCCTTCAGGCTTTGCCTTGGAGTTTTCCAGTTCTTTGGGAGCTTGAGGATGGGCAAACTTGCAGGGAATGTTCAGATGAGATATTTGAATTATTTGTTTCAGTGAAAGAAGGTCAGGCCCTGGAATAAGTGTGCCAGGGGGGTGGTGGAGTCGCTGCCTCTGGAAGTTTTCCAAAGGTGTCTGGGTGTGGCCTTTGGGGACATGGATTCGGGGTGATTGTGGTGGGACTGGATGATCCTGAGGGTCTCTTCCAGCCTTGGTGATTCTGGGATTCTCACACTCCGCACCTCAATGTCCTTTCTGAAGTGAGGGGCCCACGATCAAACACAGAATTTGAGGTGAGAGACCTCATGGAGACCTTGGAAACCTCCTCCCCTCCCCTGCACGGGGGGGGGGGGGGGGGGGTGACCTTGTAGGTCACTCTGGTGTAACAAAATAACCCCAAAAGACACCTATGAAAAAGGGGTTCTTCAGCTTTAAAACAACATTTAGGCTTCCCTGGGCTAAACAGAGCAGAGGGAGGCAAAAAAACTTCATAGGTGGCCTGGCCAGACCCAAAGCACTGCCTGGCAGAGTGCCAAGCTGGCAGGTCCAGGCAGGGCTCCTCTGGAATGGCAGAGCCAGGAGCCCCAGGCCAGGTCCATCCTTGATTCCTCACCCATTTCCAGTGGTAACAGTGGCTGGAAAAGCCACTGGGACCCTTCTGGGGGTGGGTGGCAGAGACAAGTGAGATGGGACGGCTCCAAAAGCTGTTTGTTACCTCCCACTGGGGTTTTGCAGCCCTTAAAAATCCATGGATTGAGGATGCACGTGGCTTGGGGGGCCATGGGCACTGCCAGGTGATGGGATGCCAGGTGCTCCTCTCCCTTCTCCCTGTGGTAAATCCCTTTGGTCACGCCCAGCTCTCCTTTGCAAAGACACCGAAATGTTTAACCCCAAATTTCACGGGTCACGAAGCCCAGTGTGAAACGGGGAACAAACTGAGCTGACAGCCCAGATTTGAGCCTCAAGTCTCCGTGCAGACACTGGAAACAGCTCCCAAAAACTCAGCATTCCCCCGTTTTCTGCAGCAAAACCTCCCACTCTTCAGTGCACAGTTCTGAGAAGTGTCAAAAACTGGTGTCCAAGTCACCTGGGAGGGAGGGCAGGGAGGGTGAGGATGTTCCTCAGGTACCTCTTTGTCCCACTGTCATTAAAATTGGTCCAAACAGGGAAAGAAATGCTGGGGAGCTCTGGCGTGGGAATGGTGGAACCCTGAATGAGGAGATGCTGAGCAGCAACTTGTGCAAGGAGGAAAATCTCACAGGAAAAAATTCCTGGGATCCAACAGCAGCAGAGAGTCTGCCAGGGTGTCCCAGGGGCTGACAGGGGACTGGGATGAGCAGGAGGTGACAACAACACAGCTGGAAAGCTTTGTGTTCGCTTTCCCTCAGCCTGGGGCCTCCCTTTGGGGGAGGAACTGAGGCAAAGAGACTCCCCCAAAATGTGGTGCCGGGAAGAGGGAGCTGGAGGTGCTCAGGAATCGGAATACAGCCATCCCCAGGCCACCAGTTCAACCAGGCAGGGCTTTGCACCAGGCAGCACAGCAGGAGCAGGAGAGGACAGTGGCCTGGCCTTTTGTGTTCAAGGTGACAAATATATTTCATAGGAATGCCCTTCCTTTCCTGGGATCTGAAGGACTTGGGCAGTTCTCCCCAGTCCCCAGCCACTGGTGAGGTTCCTGGTGGGCCCTGAGGTGCACAAATACTGCATTTGCAAGGATGGAAGCAAACCAAAGAGGCTGGAGCTGGCCTTGATGAAACATGCCTTCTTTTTTTGCCATTCCATGAGGAAAAGGCTTTGATCCTTCTCCTGATAATCAGCTGGATCTTGCTGTGTTTTTTGAAGTCCAGTTCCACGTGACTCAACTGGAAGAGTGGTGGAATGCAAGCTCTGCTTCCCCAGGGTCACACCTTACCAGGTGGACATCTCCAGCACCAAACACAAGGAATTGGTCTTTCCTTGAGAATTCTGGTCCCTCGACATTGCTGGAAAACACCATTTTACCTTCTGGGAATCTGATTCCACGAACCTCTCTCCCTCTCTGCCCCATCCCTCTCAAACTGCGCTGACCAGGGAGATGAGGGACAATCCCTGGTCACTCTGAGATGACTTATTTGGTGCAGGAGCATCCAAAGAACCTGGGAAGTGGCAGGAACAGCTGGTGGTTGGCTCAGTTTTCTGCTTAATTACACAAGGCTTAATTACACGAGGAGGCACTGGCAGGTGGCGCAGCTGCTCGAAGGTGGTGCCACTGCTGGTTACTCATCCCTCCTCCTGGGAGGAAGGTCATGTCTTCCCAGGACCATCATGGAAGGGGCCAGGAACACGAAGAGCACGAGTTCTGCCAACACAGACCAGCAGTGGCACGAAAAAAACCTCCCCCAGAGCTGAGGAGCAAAGAGCTTCCACCTGAGAGAGGAAAACGGGCTGTGCAGGGAGATGTGATGCCAACATGACATAACTTTGGCTGCTCCAGTGATGTCAGGCTCCTCAGCTTTCATCCCTGACCTGACAAAGCCATCAGAATTCCCTGAATACCTGGGGAGTGCTTTCAGGGTCAAGTTCTGACACGTTACCCCGCGGAGCCTGGGACTTGCTTCACACGGTTCAGCAGGAGAAAAGGGCTTTCCAGAGGGCAGGGGTTGGATTTTGCAGCCCCAGTCCAGTTCTGGGCCCTCATGGAAGAGAGACCTGGAGGGGCTGGAGCGTGTGCAGGGAAGGGAATGGAGCTGGGAAGGGTCTGGAGCAGAAGGAGGGGCTGAGGGAGCTGGGGGGGCTCAGTCTGGAGAAAAGGAGGCTCAGGGGGGACCTTCTGGCTCTGCAACCCCCTGACAGGAGGGGGGAGCCAGGGGGGGTCGGGCTCTGCTGCCAGGGAACAAGGGACAGGAGGAGAGGGAACGGCCTCCAGCTGTGCCAGGGGAGGCTCAGGTTGGGCATCAGAAGGATTTTCTTCATCTTCACCCCTGAAAGGATTTGCCTGTGAAAAGGGATATTAGAGCTCTCCTGGAGCACCTGGAGAGGGAACAACACACAGGAAAAGAACAGGACTTTATCAAAGGATGATGTTGATATTGGGAGAAATGGAATTATATTGGCCACAGGTGGATTTAGGTGGGAAACCATGGAAGATTCCCAGCCTTCTGAGGCCTGAGGCTGTGGCACAGAATTCCAGGAGGAGCAGGAGGGTGACCAGGTGTGGAAAGGTTTAATTTGAAGAGGCTCAGGGGGGACCTTCTGGCTCTGCAACCCCCTGACAGGAGGGGGGAGCCGGGGGGGGTCGGGCTCTGCTGCCAGGGAACAAGGGACAGGAGGAGAGGGAACGGCCTCCAGCTGTGCCAGGGGAGGCTCAAGTGGACAGGAGGAGGAATTTCCTGCTGGAAAGGGTGGTCAGGCCTTGGCAGGGGCTGCCCAGGGAGGTTTGGAGTGCCCATCCCTGGAGGTGTCCCAGGAAGGCCTGGCCGTGGCACTCAGTGCTCTGGGCTGGGGGACAAGGTGGGGATGGGGCACAGGGGGGACTGGGTGACCTTGGAGCTCTTTTCCAACCTCAGTGATTCTGGGAGAAGCTCTGGGGAAACTCAACAAAACCACATCCCTGCCTTTCCAGCTGATCAGACTCCCACCTGGGGGTGGGTTTCCAGTCTCATCTCCACATTTTTCTGTCACAGGTGAGGGGAAAACTGTCCTGAAAAATGGAGTGAGCCCTCCCTGGAAGCCCAGGACATGGTCCTTCAAGCACCTGTGCACACAACAGGAGTGAAGTATTCCTGGGATACCTCGGCCTCCAAACCTAAACTGGTTTCTTTTCTCATGTTTACCCGGAGTAGGCACAGACAAGACAAAGGACCTTCTATTTTGAACATCTTTCCTGTTTTGAAGACCACTTCCATGCTCCAAACATCACAGGGGTTTCCAGTGCAGCTTCCCAAGGAAGAGCTTTGAAAGCTCCAGAGTTGTCCGAGGGTCCTGGAGGCCAGAGGGAGCAGCAGTGCTGGGCATCCCAGAGACAAAATTCCCAACTCTTCCCACAAACAGTGCTGAGAAGGGAGGTTAAGAGGAGAGACAATCCCTCCCCAGCCCCAGAGCACACCCTGCTCCCCATCCCAAGCCCTGGGGTGGCTCCTCAGCCTTCCAAGGAACTCAGGACTGGTTTTTAACCGTGGCTGTTGCCCCGTGTGTCCTCTGGGATTGTGCTGGAACTGCCAATTTGAATCACTTTAAGCTCTCACAGTTATTTTACCAGTCCCAGGGTGAATTGTTTTACTACATTAGGAACCAATCAAGCAGGATTTTTCTTCTTACAGTTCTGAGTGAGTTTCTTTCCATGTCACATCCACGTTCCCTGTCTTTCATCACTTGCCCAAGGTTTCTGCTTTTGCCTCTGGTTACCACTGGGGCCGAGGATATTTGTTTTGACTTTCTCTAATGTGTTCACAAACGACTCAAATTCACTGGAATGATGATTACATGGAGCAAATTTAAGCTTCACCCTACTTGGCTCAGGGCAGGAGAGCTGGGGAAACATGTGAGGTCATTGTGTCTACTCTTATATTTGATACGTGGGCTCCCCAAAAGAATTTCTGTGCCAAAGGCCAAAAATTAAATCCATCAACCTCCCACTGAGCTGCCACCCCAAAGGTAGAACAGCCCAAGCTATTTATCCCACTCTCATCCAGCAATTTTCTGCATCCTAATCCACAGACCACTGAGGGATGGGCTCACAGGTTTCTTGGCCAAAACAAGCAACCCAACAAATCAAAAAAGCACTGTGGGCATCCACAGCCTGAGTGGTCTCAATTGGTCTTGAAATCCAGGCTCTATCCCACTGATATTTGAGGATTGTGTGTGGCTCAGTGGGCCTCACACAAAACATGGATGGAGGGGGAGAAATGTGGCCCTTTTCCCCTAAAGGACACAACTCTGCCATTAACTCACTGTTTGCACTGGGGAGGTTCCTCAAGTGCTGTGTCCAGTTTTTGAGCCCCTCATCGAGGGAATGGAGCTGGGGAAGGGGCTGGAGCAGCAGGAGGGGCTGAGGGAGCTGGGGGGGCTCAACCTGGAGAAAAGGAGGCTCAGGGGGGACCTTCTGGCTCTGCAACCCCCTGACAGGAGGGGGGAGCCGGGGGGGGGTCGGGCTCTGCTGCCAGGGAACAAGGGACAGGAGGAGAGGGAACGGCCTCCAGCTGTGCCAGGGGAGGCTCAGGTGGGACAGGAGGAGGAATTTCCTCCTGGAAAGGGTGGTCAGGTCTTTATTTTTATTCCTATATAGAGTGATTTGGGTTGGAAGGGACCCTGAAGATCGAGTTCCAACTCTCTTTTCCTCTCAACATCTACTTTCTTATAGACACTTTTCCTTTAAAACCACTGGATTGGGTTCCTCCCTTTTGACCTTCTCCCTCCTCTGCATATTTTTCCTCTGTCACTGCTCTCAAAGCATCTCAGTACGTGCTCAGCTCCAGGCCTGGCCTTGCCCTGCTCGTGTGTAAATACGTGTTCAACATTTATCTTGCCCATCAGACCTGGGACTCCCCTTCCCTCACTTCCTTTTTCTTTCTCTCTCCACCCCCACCAAAAAATACAGACAGATAAAAATACAAATTCTTTGCTTTCTCTCTGGGTTCTGCTTTTCTCCTGTATTTTCTTTCTTTTTTTTTTTTTTTTAATTATTTTTCTTTCCAGTTTTCTCTGCCCGTGTTCCTCTCTCTCTCCTCACATTTCTCCCCTCTCTCCTTCCCTGTCACGCCCCATTGCTTTTCCCTTCTGGATTTTGGGTGCTTTTCCTCCTCTGCTCCTCTGATTTTTCACTCACATTTTGAAGGATTCCAGGGATATCTCACTTTCCATAATATTCTCTTCCATTCCAGCCTGCTCCTGTTGAAATCCACAGGCACTCCTGGGAGAGCTGGAACGCTTCCCAAATATTTCCTGGTTGCCAAATGGTGGGAGTCTTTGGTCCAAGAACCTGTTGACATCAGGATCAGCCGGAATCAGAACCATATGCTCTTCCCAAACTCTGGATTTCCATAGGAAAACAATCCCCCACAACCCATGGGAAGCCCCTGAGAAGCGCTGACTCAGCGCCCTGGGAAGGGTTTGGGAGGGGGGTTTATCCTGCAGGATGGAGCTGGGATGGGAGGGATTGGGAAGCCACACGTAGATGGGGGGAAGTTGGGTCGTGTTGAACAAGAAAATTAAATTAAAAGATATTTCCCAACCTCTGCCACCGGTTCCTGAGCGAAAATCCAGCCCCGCTGACGTCAACCACCAGCCAACCGTTGACTTGAGGCTTCTGGAACACTAAATAAAGGAATAAATGCTAAAAAGTGGTGGGTTTGCCATAGAAATGTGTGCAGGAGGGAGAGGCCTTCCCTTGGGAACGAGGCATTCCTGCAAGGATATCTCAGGGATGAGGCTGCATTTTGCTGCTGTGCCACTCGCTTTCTTCATGGGAAATTCCTTCAGTATTTAAAAAAAAAAATAAAATAAAAAAATAATAATGAAAGATCACTTTCCTTTCACACTGAAAATTTATAAAATTTATAAAAATAGCAGCAAATTCAGAGCATTTAAAACCTCGTTTTCTGCTTTTTTTTCCCAGATCATCTCTGGTTGAGGTGAAACACAACAGGGGACAGGGGAGTCCTGTTCCTGTGTTTGTGCAGGGTCTAGAAAACATGTTTTAGGAGGAGCAGCTGAGGGAGCTGGGGGGGTTATCTGGAGAAGAGAAGGCTCAGGGGGGACCTCATTGTTCTCCCCAACTCCCTGACAGGAGGGGGCAGGGAGGGGGGGTCGGGCTCTGCTGCCATGTCCAAGGGAAAGGAGGAGAGGAAATGGCCTCAAACTGGACATTAAAGATTCACATGAGAGATTAGAAACACTTTTTCCCTGCAAGAGTGGTCAGGCCTTGGAATAAGTGTCCCAGGGAGGTGGTGGAGTCCCTGTGTCTGGGAGTGTCCCAGAGGTGTCTGGATGTGGCCCTTGGGGCCATGGATTAGGGGTGATCCTGGTGGTGCTGGGTGAGGGTGGGACTGGATGATCCTGGAGATCTCTTCCAACCTTGATTTGCAGGGAAGCACCATGTGACAAACCTGACAGTGGTGGTGGCTCCAGCAGCATCAGTGAGAACGTGGATGGAACATGGATGGAACATGGATGTCCCTGCAGCTTCCCCACATCCCACACAGGAAGCCTGAGTTTGGGAATAACTTGATTATTTTGCCTGTAAATGTCATCTATGTTTTTGCAACTATTATTCCCTTTAAAAAGAAGGGAATCTGCCTTCCCAGCTGAAAGGAGGGCTGCTGTAGGAATTACTGACTGAGTGGGAAGGGACCCCCAAAGATCACCCAGTCCAAGCCCTGGCCCTGCCCAGGACACCCCAACACTCCCCCCTGTCCCTCAGAGTGTTGTCCAAACCCTCCTGGAGCTCTGGCAGCCTTGGGGCCGTGCCCACTGCCCTGGGGAGCCTGGGCAGTGCCCACCACCCTGTGGGGGAAGAACCTTGTCCTGAGATCCACCCTGAGCCTGCCCTGACCCCTCCCTGCTGGGAGCTGCTCCCCATGGACCATGGAGGACAGGACACCTCTTCATCCCTCCACAGATGGGAAGACACCCCGAGGGATAACAGGGAAAGCAAGGGGGAGGCTCATGGGCTTCCCAGGAGGTTGGTTGCACCACAAAGTGCCAGTGGTGGGCTGGCAGAGGGGATCTGCTGCCCCAGGGAGGGCCGGGGTGCCCGGGGCCAAACCTCCTCCCTCGGCCGCAGCGGCCGCAGCGCGTCCGGCTGTGGTCGGTGGTGTTCCTCATTTCCCAGAGGGAAGGCGGGCGGGCTCTCTGCCCAGCCCTCTGCTGACACCGTGCCAGGCAGCGTGGGCAACTTCCCCAGGGAAGCCCTGGAGCGGCAGCTCCACCACTGTGGTCCCTCAGAACTCCTCAGCTCCTCCTCGTCACACGCATCCGTGACATCTCCGTGTCACAAACGTCACCCAAGGGTGATTTTCCTCAGAAAGGGGGAAAAGTTGTGTTTCACAGTGAGCTCAGCAATGCCTGGCAGTGCTGAACTGTGGCACGAGGGTGGCAGGAGAGTTGGGGACATGGATTAGGGGGGATGGTGGCAGTGCTGGGTGAGGGTGGCACTGGATAATCCCGAAGGGCTCTTCCAACCTGGGTGATTCTGGGATTCTGGGAGGATTCTCCATCAACCCATGTGGTGGCTGTTGGGTTGCACGTGGTCAGAGTGCCCTGGGTTTGGCTCCACATGAGGGTGCTGGGCAGTGACACGGCAAGAACTGCCACCTGCAAGTCATTTTGGCAGCGCCAACGTCACCGAAGTGAGGGGAGAGGGTGGTGGGAGATAACAGGGAAAAGGGGTGGAGAAAAGGGCTGTGTCCCAGCAGCCACTCTGAAAATGTCTCCATCTGGCGCTGCTGAGGTCTGTGTGTGACCCCAAAAACACCCTCCACGGGAAGAACCTCCAGGTAACCCCAGCAGGGGAGGAACATCTTAACCCTTCACCTCCCAGACTCCAGAAACTGCACTTGCACCAAACTCTTCCTCCTGGAAAGGCAGGAAAACGTCTTGACAGGCTGGGAGAGCTGGGGGTGTTCAACCTGGAGGAGAGAAGGCTCCAAGGAGACCTCAGAGCCCCTTCCAGGGCCTAAAGGGGGTTATAAAAGGGAGGGAGAGGGACTTTTTATACAGGCAGAGCGTGACAGGACAACAGGGAATAGTTTTAAAATGCCAGAGGGCAGGGTGAGATGGGATACTGGGAGGGAATTCCTGGCTGTGAGGGTGGGGAGGGGCTGGGATAGAATTCCCAGAGAAGCTGTGGCTGCCTCTGGATCCCTGGAAGTGTCCAAGGCCAGGCTGGATAAACTTGGAGCAACCTGGGCTGGTGGAAGGTGTCCCTGCCCATGGCAGGGAGTGGCACTGGGTGATCTTTAAGGTCCTTCCAACCCAAACCATCCCAGAATTCCAGGATCTCTGGGTCAGACAAAGCCCATTTTTAGTCACTAAATTCACCAGCTGATCATGGCACATGTTCCAAAAAGTGACCTAGGGATGAAAAATCACCCCCAGGTCCCCCCAAAGTGCTTCCTCCAATTAAACCCTCACACTCAGAGCTTTCAGAAAGATGAATTTTGGCAATGCTTGGTTGTTCACTGCTGATTTACACATTTCCTGCTTCTTCCTCAGGCACTGGTTTTTTTTTTTTTAACCCTCATTCTCTCAGTTTTGAGGCCCAGATGGAGGAATCCAGCAGAAGAGGCTTCAATTATTTCATTTTCGTGGAGGTTAAAAAGGTTCTTGTAAATGACTGAAAGAAATAACTGGAAACCCAGTTAAAACAACTGGATAACAGATGGCAAAGCAAAGTGGTTTACTGTAAAGTGTTGCAGAGGAGAAGATCATTTACAAGAAGCAATTACACAAACATCCCCAAGCATCCAAGATCCCATAAAAGGGTTGCTGAGGTGGAAGCACATTTTCAATCGTGGATTTTTGTGCTGGAGCAAAAAAAAAATCAGAGCTTTCCTTTAAAAAAATTTTTTCCCCTCATTCTCACTTTTTTTTAATCCCTTCCCTCTGCAAAGTCCCTTCTTTCCCAAAGGAGCATTAACATTTCTTGTCCTGGCCAGACAAACACTTTCTCCAATAAAATCTCTCACTTAAAATAATAAAAAAAAAAATAAAAATACATATTTCTTTTTAATTTTTCATTCCTTTAATTCTTCTTTCCTCTGGGGTTAAGGATCACTTAAAGACCAAGGAAGACAATGCCTGTCTCGTGGACATAAATAATTTTAACAAATCAAACCGCTGGAGTAACAACACATTTTTCTTCAGTACCATGACAGGAGACAGAAGGTGCCTCGTGCTGACATTTAGGAAACCAAACCTAGATCTGGCTTTACCTTTCCAAGCCCTTTTCATCCCCCCACCTAATCCGTTTTGTATAGATAATGGGAACATGACTTTCCTGTAGGATCCTGACGCAGCGATGAGTTAATAAGACCAAAGCTGGGTGGTTGCAGACCAGAGTTCTTTCCCTCAGCTGCAAGAAAAACATTTCTCAAGTTGAAAAAAAAAAAAAAAAGGCAGTTCTGGCCAAGGATGGAGATTGAGCAGCTCCTGCTCCTCAGAGAAGGACCTGGAAAGAGTTTTGACAGGAAGTTTTCGCTGCAGCAAAACGGCTTTGTGTGAAACGCCGAGCAAAGGCTGCAGAAAGATCTTTTCTGCACTCCCAGCCTGAATTTCATCTTCATTAGGTACCTGACACATCAAAGCCACAATTTCCCTGCTGCTTAATGGACAGCTGATGTGCTCCTTAATAACACATCAGCGGGTGCTCAGGGCTGAACATCCATCATGGGCACGAGGAGAGGAGGGAGGACGGAATGACCTCGTTTTAATTAAGGGGTCTCAACTAAGCCACTAACCCAGATGTTGGTTCTGGGCCTAACTAGCACCACTCAGCTTAGTCATTAAGCTGCACCCACAGTTCAGTGAGAGCAAAGCTCTTCATGCAGAAAATTGCAGGCTTAAAATAAAATAACCTGCTAAGGATGGGGGTCACGAACAAAAGCAGCTCTTGTGGCTCGGTGGGCAAGGGTGATTTTCCTCAAAAAGGGGGGAAAAGTTGTGTTTCACAGCGAGCTCAGCAGTCCCTGGCAGTGCTGCACTGTGGCAGGAGAGGTGGGGACGTGGATTAGGGGGGATCGTGGTGGTGCTGGGTGAGGGTGGCACTGGATGATCCCGAAGGGCTTTTCCAACCTGGGTGATTCTGGGATTCTGGGAGGATTCTCCATCAAATATGAGGACACAGCACAGCAGGCACTGGGCAGATATTCCCCACCCCAGGCTTTCTGTGCTGCAGGGACTTTGCAGAAGGCTCCAGCTGAAGGCCTGGTTACAAGCCACAGGGTGCTGGGCAGCACTGAAGTGGAAATGCTCTGGATAATGATGGGGGGAGTAGTTTGTCACCTTCCAGGGGTGATAAGGGACAGGTGTCCTCCTCCAGCAGCAAGAGGAAGACAAAATCATCTTATGGAGGTCTCACCAGACCTCCAGCTCAGTCCTGATGGGGGGTGCATTTCACAGAACCATCAAGGCTGGCAGAGACCTCCAGGATCATCCAGTGCCACCCCAGCACCACCAGGATCACCCCTAATCCATGGCCCCAAGGGACACATCCAGACACCTCTGGGACACTCCCAGACACAGGGACTCCACCACCTCCCTGGGACACTTATTCCAAGGCCTGACCACTCCTGCAGGGAAAAAGTGTTTCTAATCTCTCGTGTGAATCTTTAATGTCCAGTTTGAGGCCATTTCCTCTCCTCCTTTCCCTTGGACATGGCAGCAGAGCCCGACCCCCCTCCTTGCCCCCTCCTGTCAGGGAGTTGGGGAGATCAATGAGGTCCCCCCTGAGCCTCCTCTTCTCCAGATAAACCCCCCCAGCTCCCTCAGCTGCTCCTCACAGGACATGTTCTCCACACAAGGACCAGGAGGGGGATCTCTGCACTCCCCTGGCAGTGGGGACTGTTCTGGATGTGATGCCAGCCCATCATCCCCCCTGGAGCTCCTCTCAGGGAGGACAGAGGGTCTCAGCAGGGTCAGTCCCCCTCAGGCTCAGCTCTGCCCCAGGACTGCCATCAAACCCTCCCCCAGCACCAAACGAGTCGTTTCCTCCTCCTTTTTTCCAAAAGGAGCTGTTTCCTCCTCATTTGTCACCAACACTTCTCCAAACCCCGGGTTGCAGAGCTTGGGGACAGCCCTTGGAATTGTCAGGCTGGGACAGGAAGGGTTTGTGTCGGTGCTTTAGGTCTCTGCTGGGATAAGAGCACGAGGGCAGCCCGGCTACCGAGTAACACAGAGCAGGTAACCAAATTTAGAACAGTTGTTCACAGGACAAGTATTTTTGGCAGCCTGTTCCCGCAGTGAGTGCAGCTGTTAACATTTTCTCACCCACCTACACAGCCAGGACAGCCAGGACTGTTTTTTTTTTTTTTAATAGAATGAACTGTATCCACTGGTGAAAGAAATTTTGTTGGAATCTGCTGCCTTCAGCAACCAGGCTCCCGGAGGATTTGATAGGAAACCCCTCTTAAAGGAACACTGGGTTGGTTTTTTTCTTCCCCCCACGCCGTGCTGAAGGAATTGGTGAGGAGTTTTCCATCTTTTATTGACATGGACAAGCTGAGATTCCAACAGCTCTGTCAGGAGGAGCTTTTCCAAGGAAGTCTTTGTGCTCTGATGGTTTGAAAACTCAGGCTGGGAGTTGTTTCACTGCTTCCTCCCTTGTCTCCACCTGGTCTCCCAGTAAAGGGGGTGATGATGGATTAAAGCATGTGCTGAATTCCCCAAGGACTGGGAATGCACAGCTCCTCAGCCAGGATTGGGGGACTGGCTGCAAACTGAGTGTCTCAATTTCTCCAGGCTGGGAGCTTGCCTGGAACTGTTTTCACCCTGATTTGGGTCTCCCTGCCCTCCTTTGGCTTCTGCCTTGTGCAAAGTGTTCCCCAAAAAGGTCTGGGGGGAAAGTCAGGAGGTGAAATAACGTCCCAGGTGGGGATGTTCTGATTTCCCAAGCATGGCTGTGAACCAGGAGAACAATTTTCCAGACTGGAGCATTTCCCTTCGAGAAGATTTCGGGTCAGTGGCCAAGACAGCAGGGAAAGCTGTTCTGGGGCTGCTCTGACATCCAAAGGCAGCACTAACACACAGGGATTGTCTTACCTGCTGTCCCAGACGCTGCCCTTTGCTTCCACTTTCACACTCCCTAAAAACTGGGATGGGAACAGCCGTACTTGGAATTCACTCTTTACCCCACATACCACAAAGCACCTCAGAGCCACCAGGAAAACTGGAATCCTGGAGTCCTGGAGTCCTTGTTATATGAGAAACCCAGCTTCATGCGAGGATTAGCAGGTTAATCAGGAGCACAGGTTGTCTTTTTCCTAATAATTGACCAGTAATTCCTTAATTTCCAGAGCACAAAAATGGCCAAGTCTCTCACAGAGTTCATTTTGAGGGGAGTCCTGAGTTTGTTGAGGATCATCCAGGAGGGAACCTGCTTGAGAAACACCCTGACATGAGCCATCCCACCAGCCAGGGGAGCAAAATGCTGACACCACCATCCTGATCCAGAGGGGAAAGGAGCTTTTGGAAGACAGCAGCTGCTCCCTGTGCAATCCACTGAGTTTTGCAGGCTGATATTTCAATGAGGGACAGAGAAAACAAGGTGCTGTCAGGATGGAGCTCAGATTAAAGCCTAAGGAAACCACAAGGAAAATGAAATTCAGCCTAAATGTTTCCCATTCCATGTGGATTCCTGCAAAAAAAACCCCTGCCTGTCTCAAGACATGGAAATCCATCCTGACAGAAATATCTGCATACTGGAGGAACACACTGGAAAAAGGAGTGGATGAGCAAACAGGGCAGTTGGACTGGGAAAGGCAGCTTGGAATGGGGGCACATGAGGAGCAGCCACGTGTTGGGACAGCCCTGATCCCATTTCCCTGCAGATCCTCCTGAATGGGGGAGCAGAAAGGGGTGAGTGACTGACAGCAGGGGGAAATCACAGAATCCCAAAATCAGAGAGGTTGGAAGAGATCTTCAGGATCATCCAGTCCCACCCCAGCACCACCACAATCACCCCCAATCCATGTCCCCAAGGGCCACATCCAGACACCTCTGGGACACTCCCAGACACAGGGACTCCACCACCTCCCTGGGACACTTATTCCAAGGTCTGATCACTCCTGCAGGGAGAAATTGTTTCTGATCTCCAACCTGACCCTGCCCTGGTGCAGTTTGAGGCCATTTCCTCTCCTCCTTTCCCTTGGACATGGCAGCAGAGCCCGACCCCCCTCCCTGCCCCCTCCTGTCAGGGAGTTGGGGAGAGCAATGAGGTCCCCCCTGAGCCTCCTCTTCTCCAGATAAACCCCCCCAGCTCCCTCAGCTGCTCCTCACAGGACATGTTTTCTAGAAATGCTGCTCTTTGTAGCAGCCCCGTGTTGGGATTCCCCAAGCAAAGTGGACATTGGTTTGGTCAGGATGGTTTTGGGCTCCTCCTCTGTGGCCTGAGCTGTTCCCCTGAGGGAAATGGGAACAGGTACACACAGGAGTCACCTGGTGATGAGCCAGGAGGAGAGGGGAGTCTCTGGAACTGTTCCAGAGGTGTCTGGATGTGTCCCTTGGGGGCATGGATTAGGGGTGATCCTGGTGGTGCTGGGTGAGGGTGGCACTGGATGACCCTGGAGGTCTCTCCCAACTCTGCTGACTCTGTGAAACACAAGGACAGTGGGAATGAGCAGCTTTTCACTGCACTATGTTCAGTTGTTCACATCTAAACTTGGCTTCGGGCTGGAGCAGAGCAAGTGCTGCTGAGCCCCATCCCCTCCCAAGTGTGAACCTTTGGAACACTGGCCATGGTTTCTTTCCTTAGCCCTGGGTGTGGAAAGACATCTCAGCAAAGTGTTCGTGTCATCTGCAGAACTCGGGGCGGGAACTTCCCTCCCATGGCTTTTGGTCGAGTCATGACCAAACCTTAGACCAACTCAGCTCAACTCCTGACCCCCTGATTCCACGAGTGTGACATTTCCATGGATGTTGCAGTCAGGGAAAAGACCCATTTTTAAAGCCCTGTCTAACTTGGAGACACTGAGTTTTAAAAAGTTTGGGATATGGTTTCTTCCACTTCCAAAAAAACTGCAGAGCCAACCACTGGTTTGGTGTCAACCCCATCACCCTGCTCCTGTTTTGTGTCATGTGGGAAGCACTGGACAGAAATGTCTTTCTGTTACTCCCCTGCCATGATCTGATGACCTTCCCACATCTTTGGGTTGTTGCTCATCCTGGGAAGAGGAGCTGGGGAGCCCTGGGATGCTCTCAGAGCTGCAGCCCCCGTGTGATTCACGCTCGGAGCACTCCTGGCTTGGGGGCTGCTCCTCAAAGCGAGGAAGGGTGAAAAGCCAACTCCACAACTGGCCTGCAAACAGCCAAGGGGGTAAAGGCACCTCGGGGCCCCATTTCCCAACAGAATTCAGTGGGGTGGGAGGGGAGGGATGGTGTAAATCACCGAGACCTGTTTGTCTTGGCCTCTGCCCTCCCAGGGAAAACAAGCCTTGGCTGTCAGCAGCTGCTGCAACCAAGGTGCTGCTGATGTCATGACCAATCACACACAGTCACTGCCTCAAACACAAACCAGGGGCTCCTCTCTGCATTCCGAGGGGCCAGGAGTTTTCCCACAAGCCCTCCCGAGGCTTCGTGGTGCCTGAAAGCAGAACCAGGTCCCACAAAAGGCTGCGAGTCATGGAAGGGTTTGGGTTGGAAGGGGCTTAAACATCATCTCATTCCAACCCCCGTGGTGGGCAGGGATGTCACTCACGAGATGTGACCCTTGGTGAGGTTCATTCAGGAGAGGTGGGAAGAGACAAGCCTTGTTTTCAGCTGGAATAACAAGATTTCTCTGTGCCTCTGTATTTCAACCCTCTGGATAAGAAGGATCTAATGCCACTTCTGCCTGCAAACTTGCAGGACAGAAAATCAGCAGCTCAGGCAATAAAGCTCCTGTGCCAAGAAAATTTAAGGGCATTGTGCTTTGGGCATTTGCATTCAAGCCCCTGTGCTTTGGGCTTATCCGCAGGAAATATGGGTCTTGTTGGTGGACAGGGAAAAAATCAGGAGGTGAGACCAGCCCTGGGCCTCTGTGTTAGTGAAGAATCAAGTCTTGAGATAGAGCTTTTAATAATATCTCCCTGGAAATCACAGCCTGGTGCAGAAAGTCTTTATTTTCCCCGAGTTTCCCTCCCCAACTCCCAGTACTGGCACAGCTTTTAAAATACAATTTTTCAAAGCAAATAAAAAAGGAGAGGCAGCACAGAAAGTGCACAGGAACGACCAGATCAAAGAGTTCTGCTGCACCCAGAGAATATTAAACCAGATGTTCTCCCAGGAAGACCATCGAGGTCCTTTTTTTTGCACCTCAAGAAGAGCAGCAGCTCCTCTTCGAAAGCAGCCCCTTCAAGGAAATTAAACTCAAATGTTCATGTGCAAGGTAGCAGAGAGAGAGAGAGAGAGAGAGAGAGAGAGAAAGAGAGGGAGAACTGTGGCTTTCTTCCCCATGGAGGCATATTTTTTTATTGTTGGAGGCTCCTTAAAGAAGGCTTGGGTATGTCTGGCTGCTAATTGTTGAGTTGTCTAGACGGTGATGATATTATTACCAAGTTATGCACAGATCCTCACTTTGTCACTGTTTCCAGTGCTGCCTACACATATTGCTTCACTGAGTACTGTTGACATGTGCAAAAGCTCCCCAGATATTTCTTTTGCTCATTTAGACACGGATCCAGCCCGGCTTTGAAAACCATTATGCACTGAACCGGCTCTAATGTTTGAAGTGCCTCGTGGGTTAGAGCTGAGGGATGACAAAGGGAATAAGAAAGGCACCGTGGGCAGAGCTGGGTGGGTTTGAAGTACCTGGGAATTGAATAATGGGGAGATCTGAACATCTACAGGGTGTATAGGACCCTGCTGCAAATCTTGCTGTCTCCAGGGTTTGTGTTCACCAGGGCCTGGAGATACCCAAGGGAAGGAAGAAAAGAAAATGCAAAAGGCCTTCTGAGACCTTAGGAAGGGCTTTTGGTGGCCTTTCTAGGGTGGTTTGCAAAGGTAAGAAATGGTGACTGGCTGGAATGATCCCAGCAGGCAGAAATGTGACCCTGGGCAGGGTGAAGTCCCTGAGGAACAAGGGCACCTCACACAGGACTAAGAAATTCCCTGTTGGAGCCAGTCCAAAGCAGGCCCCAAGAGGATCCCAGGGCTGGAGCAGCTCTGCTGGGAGGAAAGGCTGGGAGAGCTGGGATTGTTCAGCCTGGAGAGGAGAAGCTTTGGGGTGACCTGATTGTGGCCTTGCAGGACCTGAAGGAGCTCCAGGAAAGATGGAGAGAGACTATTTCCAGGGGATGGAGGGACAGGACGAGGGGGAATGGATTTAAATTGACGGAGAGCAGGATTAGATGAGATATTGGGAAGGAATTCTTGCCTGTGAGAGTGATGAGGGTGTGGGATAGAATTCCCAGAGAAGCTGTGGCTGCCCCTGGATCCCTGGAAGTGTCCAAGGCCAGACTGGAGCAACTTGGGCTGGTGGAAGGTGTCCAGCCCAAGGACAGGACGTTTAAGGTCCCGTCCAACCCAAACCATTCCATGATTCTATGTCAGGTTTGTGATCCTGAGAACCTCCTCCCGTCCCATGCTTGTCCCCCAGGGTTCAAAGCACCTCCCTCAGCCTGCTGCTCTCTCCACAGGGGTTGTTGCCTCTCTGAGATGCCTCAGCCCAGATCAGGTCTCAAACCTGCCTTTCCTTAAACACCCTCTGGTATCCTCAGCAGAGCTGACACCCCCAAAAGTAAGGAGTGCCCCAAAAACCATGACAGAACACTCCAGGGTTTGTGCCTAAAGGTTTATGGAGGTGCAACTGGACCTTGATACAACTTGGTCCCACAGGATTCAGCAGGGCAAGCCAAATATAAGCATATAAATAAACAATTTATTATGACAATATTTATACTAAAAGACCTTAATCAGAGTTATTTACTACACAGTAGGAGCTGTAACCACTAGGAGAGTGCATTATTTTGTAACAATTATATTAAAACCAGCAAAACAAATTATTGAGTAGAGATCGATGTCACTCACCCAGGCCAAGGACTGTGGGCAAATCTCTTTTGCTCAAAGGTGTGACCTGGAGGAACATCCCCACTCAAGAGAGGGATCTCCACACACTACCCAAGAGGAATGATGCTAAAAAACCCTCCCACTAAAACCTGGGACTGGGCTTTCCCAGGATAAAGTCAGTCAGGTGTTTCCAGGCCACCTGTGTCAGCTTTAGGTAAATTATCAGTACTTTCATCTGGTGGTTCCTTTATCAGGTGCTTCCTCAGCCACATCCTCACCTGGGCCTGTTCCTGGCAGGATGTTTAACTCTGGGGGTGATGAATCAGCCTGCTTTCAACCTGTTCAACCCCAAAAGCAGCGTGACCTCCCTTCTTGGCTCACCACTGACAGCTTTGCAAATGGGGTGTTGTCATTCCACTTGTTTTCCCCCCGCTCCAGGCTGAGCATCCCAAAGCACCTTTGGCTGGTCACATCATCATTCCTGAGCACCTTCTGCCTGAGGAAGGTTTCACAGGAGAAATTCTACTCTCAGTAAGTGGCAGCACTTTCAGGACTTCATTCCTTCCCTTGGAGTCCAACTCTTCACTTCTTTGCTCCCTGGGCACTCTTTAAACCTGCATGTGACAGAGGGCAGGAGGCACCAACAAACCTGGGGCTGGAAACAGCACCTGCATCACTGAGGGCACAGAACCATCAGGGTGGGTTGGAAGAGACCTCAGGATCATCCAGTCCCACCCCAGCACCACCACAATCACCCCCAATCCATGGCCCCAAGGGCCACATCCAGACACCTCTGGGACATTCCCAGACACAGGGACTCCACCACCTCCCTGGGACACTTATTCCAAGCCCTGACCACTCCTGCAGTGAAAAATTGTTTCTAATCTCTCATGTGAATCTTTAATGTCCAATTTAAGGCCATTTCCTCTCCTCCTTTCCCTCGGGACATGGCAGCAGAGCCCGACCCCCCTCCCTGCCCCCTCCTGTCAGGGAGTTGGGGAGAGCAATGAGGTCCCCCCTGAGCCTCCTCTTCTCCAGATAAACCCCCCCAGCTCCCTCAGCTGCTCCTCACAGGACATGTTCTCCAGCTCCCTCCCCAGCTCTGTCCCCTTCTCTGGACACGCTCCAGTCATTTTTGAAGTGAGGGACCCAAACTGGACACAGGATTTGAGGTGTGGCCTCACCAGTGCTGAGGACAGAGGGACAATCCCTTCCCTAATCCTGTTGGCCACACTATTGTTGACACAGGTCAAGATGCCATTGGCTTTCTTGGCCACCTGGGCACAGTTTGGGCTGCAAAGGTGGGGCCATGTGGGGGCTTCACCTCTTCTTAGACAACAGCAGACAATTATTTTGAAGAGGCTTAACCAGCAAGTGATTCCCAGCTGAGGTTCCAAGAACCTCCACAAGAGCTGAAGTCCATCGAGTCCCCTGGTGCTGCAGTGACAACGTGCTCACACTGGGGCACTTCAGGAACACTTCCAGAGGAAGTTCCAATGGAAAGGATATGCTGAGCAGACACAGGGATTTCTCTTCTCAGAGCAGAGTTAGACCTGAAGGGTTCAGAAGGATGCACTCACCTCTTTTTGGCAGAAGGTCCCCACGAGAGCCTGAAGTCACATCCTGTTCAAACTGGGAGCTGTGGTTAGAAAGCTGAATCATGAGCTCTATTCTGCTAACATTCTCCCTATTTTTATGTGGGATTTTTTTCCCTCTGCTTGCTCTCATTTCCCCTTTTCCCTTGTTATTTCCTTGCCCACCCCGAGCGTGCGAAGGTTGTCGCTCGATCCTGGAGGAGCACGACCCGTGTTGTTCCCAAACCTGGGCTCTGTTTGGGTGTTTGACATGGAATTTGATGGGAACAAGAGACAGAGCCCCTCATCCTCCCTCCCCAGCCCCCAAAAAACCCCGTTTGACAGTGAACAAAGCCCGTCACACGGCTGGGGGGAGCTGGAACGAGACGCTGAGTCATGAATTTTGGTGCTCTGGAGAAGTTCTGAATTACATCACCACTGGAGGAAAATTTAGACGAGTCTCTGTGTGGCCCAGTGGCTCAGGGGCCTGGGATCTGGTTTCTGGCCGGGCTGGTGGTGCTGGAGGAGGTGATTTGCTGCTCAGCTTCCCCCTCACACCCTTTCCATGCCTGGGATTTCACCTTCCAACCCCCCCCCCCGTCCCGGTGGGCTCGGGTGTGTCGATGGGAGACGGAGCTCCCAGGAGGGGACTCAGCCAAGGGGTTTAATGTTTTCCAAGCCCAGGTTTCTCTCCACAACATCCAGGCAGGGAAATAATGAGTGTCACATCATCTACCTGGGCTAAAAGGGTGCTGGGACCCCAAAAGGAGCCTTTGCATCCTTTTGAGCCACCCCAGTATCAACTCAAGCCCATGAGCCTCCTTTTACATGCAATAAGTAGGTAAAGCCTAATTTTTCAGGTATTTGATGTCTTTGCCACACATTGCTGAGCAAAGAGGTGGGATATTCCCTGGTGAGTGATATTCCCAGTGACAGGAGTCAGAGCTTGGTCTGGTCCAAGCATTTCCTGCCTTCATAGGAACCACAAAACATGGAAATTAAAAAAAAGGCATCAAAACAGCAAATGTTTCAATAATCTCTCAACTCACTGATGTTCCCCTCATCTCCTCGTGTTTAGAATCACTGAGGTTGGAAAAGAGCTCCAAGGTTATCCAGTCCCTCTGCTCAGGGAGTTTTAAAGAGCAATTAGAAGGTTCCCCCTGAGCCGCCTTAAAGTTGGACGTTCAGACAACCCAGAACAGGAATTCCAAAGTCATATTCCCATTTTACATTTAGTTTTTGTGTGTTTTCATTGATTTTTTTTTTTTTTAGCTCTCCAGATGAACACGCTATGAAGTTAAATCTCCTGTAGCTACACCCAGAAAACCAGGAAAACATCAGAACACTGCGGGAAAAAAAGCAGGAAAAATAATTTTTTAACCATTCCATCTTCTAATAAAGTACAGAATCTACCTATGAAAAGTCAGAAGAGCTTTTAATTTATAAAACAGCACAGCTGTAAAATTGTATAAATACAAGTAGGATAATACAAGTAGGATAATACAAGTACAATAATACAAGTAGGATAACCTCTGCAAGGTTATTCCTAGATTCCAACCCGGTGGACTCAAGGAAAAGAGACAAACATTTCTTTGCCATGAAGCACAGCAGAAACCTCAAATATTCCATTGTAATATTAATTTAATATGGTTTGTTTTGGGGACCTATGGCTGCTGTTCTTCATCAGTTTGGAAGCCACACAAGCTCGAAGTCAGGGGGAATTTTTTTTCCTAAAATCACTCAAGACTCTTTTACTGGTGCCTGGGGTTTCTTTTGTATCAGGGTTTTTAGGTTAAGAAAGAGAGGGTTCGAATATTAAGAATATTTTCCGAATGTGTTAAGAATGGTTGGATCAACAGCCCTGCCAGGAGCATTAAAAACTTGTGGTCAGAAGCAACAGGGTTTGTGACTGGTTTGTTCCTCCCTCATGCCCTGTGTGCAAAGGTATTCTCAGCTCATCATTCATTTTTTACAGTGGTTTATTTTGTGGTTGAGCCTCCTCGGTTTCAAAGAGCAGAGAAGATTTTTGTTTTCAGGTTGACCTTTCACTGGCCTTTTTATTTTTTTTATTATTTTTTTTTATTTTTTAATTAAAATACTGGGGAAAAACGGGCAGGATGGAAGATGGAGCAAAATCGGTAAAATAGGGATAGGGATGTTTTAAACCATAAATTACTTTCTCTGGGTAAGGTTTCTTATGTGTAAAATAAACTGTGGTTTGGGTTTTAGAAACAGAAAGCCCGGGATGGTTTTTAGAGCTCTCTGACTGCAAAAATGAAGGGAGTGTTTTCCAAGGTCTTCAGAAATGACACATCTTCAGAGAAAAAAAAATTAAAAGGATGTAAAATTTCACAGAATCCCAAAATGGTTTGGGTTGGAAGGGACCTTAAAGGCCATCCAGTGCCACCCCCTGCCATGGGCAGGGACACCTTCCACCAGCCCAGGTTGCTCCAAGCCCCGTCCAACCTGGCCTTGGACACTTCCAGGGATCCAGGGGCAGCCACAGCTTCTCTGGGCAACTTCTCCCCACCCTCAAAGGGAACAATTTCTTCCTAATATCCCATCTAGCCCTGCACTCTTTCAGCTTATATTTTATATTTATATATATATATATATTTATTTATTTATTTATTCATTGAGAAATTTATATTTCCCAATAAACTGCGATATTCACATAAACGCAATTTTTTTCTCACCAACCACTTGTCATATTTTTCCCTCGTTCTCTTATCCAGTGGTTTCTCTTCCTGGCTGATAGCTGAGAGTTATCCAGGAGAATTCAAACTCACCTCCACAGAAATCCTCTGCCGTGTTTATACCTGACATTCTCCATGAGTTTTTCTCGGGAGAAATGATGATCATCACTTCACTCCTTCACTTCACGAGCTCCTGAATAAATCTCTTTTCAGCACAGGAGCAGGAGCTGCCTCCGTGTCACATCCCAGGGAGTTCCTCTGCCTTGTTCATGCCACAGGAGCTTTTTCAAGGCCGAGTTTTACACCCCGTAGGAAACACGAGAGCAATGTAAACACCTCCCTGCTGCCAAAGCCCCAGAGGCCTGCCTGAAAAAGCGAAATGAGCTGCCCTCTTTGCTTTTTCCTGCTGCTCCCTGTCAAAACAGGCAGCTGGTGACATAGATCACCCTCCTAGAGGTTGGGATTTTCCTTCTGGGGATCCTCCAGCGCTGCAGTTTTTATTGCTGTTATCCTTAGGACAAGGGAGAAAACACACACAAAAAAACTTAACCCATGTCCCCAGGATGCCTCTGGAACACTCAGACACAGGGACTCTGGGCAGCACTGAAGTGGAAATGCTCTGGATAATGATGGGGGAGTAGTTTGTCACCTTCCAGGGTGATAAGGGACAAAGTGTCCTCCTCCAGCAGCAAGAGGAAGACAAAATCTTCTTGTGGAGGTCTCATTAGACCTCCAGCTCAGCCCTAAGGGGTGCATTTCACAGAACAATCAAGGCTGGCCTTGATCCTGGAGACCTTGATCCTGGAGACTTCCAGGATCATCCAATCCCACCCCAGCACCACCAGAATCACCCCCAATCCCTGTCCCCAAGGGCCACATCCAGACACCTCTGGGGCACTCCCAGACACAGGGACTCCACCACCTCCCTGGGACACTTATTCCAAGGCCTGACTATTCTTCCAGGGAAAAATTGTTTCTAATCTCTCATCTGAACCTGCCCTGGTGCAATTTAAGGCCGTTGCCTCTTGAGCAGGGTTTAGTCCTGCTGGAAATTAAAACAGGGGAGTAAAACCTGGAGTGGGAATCAGTTCAGCTCGTGGAAGAGGTGCAAAAATCCACCTGCAGCGGAGATGGTTGTGTTTCATTTCATCATTTCACCCCTCAGTGCTGCTCTCTTGGGCTGGAACTGCAGCACAAAGCCGTGTTCCTCCCCCCAAATCCCCAAACATTATTACCCTCCGTTGGTTTGTGGTTTCCCAGCTGCAACTTTAACTATCTACTGGTGAAAATTTGCAGGTTTTCTGCAGCAGAGCTCCCACCTGACTTTACAGGACTGAAGGCATTACAACATTCCCAGCCAGGGCTTTGCTCAGCACCTCTCTCTCTCTCTCTCTCTCTCTCCCTCTCTCTCTCTCTCAGCAAGGTGTTTACATCAACCAAAATGGAAAAATTACCGCTCCGGGAAAACGTTTCCCGGCCAGATGAGGTTATGATTTCCAGCATTCCACACGCTGCTTGCACACGTCAGGAGGGGGACTTTCATCCCTGCAGAAGAAGGATGAGCTTGTGGTTTAAACCACGGGAACAGGACTCTGGGAGGGCTCCGTGGCTCTGGGAGAAGGGGCACTGTCTCAGCTCTGTGCTGAACCTCCTCCTCCTCCATCTTCTCCTCCTCCTCCTCTGTTTTTTGGCAATGCCAGTGGTTGGGATGCTTCCCACTCCCTCCTTCCTGGGGTCCTGGGAGAGAGGACCCCTGACCTCAGCAACAGCAACACCTTCCACGTGCCTGGTGCTTCCTCTGCCTCCCTCAGCTCCGGTGACTTCGCTTCACCGACTCCGGTCCCACATCTTAAGCTGAACTTTGGAGATCTCCAGCTAAGATGAAACACGTCTCCAAGACACAGAGATATTACAGCAGGTCTGGAATTACGGTGCATGAACCGATTTCATTTTTGTTGAACTCCAGACCCAGCCTGGTGTGACTGTCTAATGGTTTGAGTGGAGATTAATAGATCTTTACACAGTTGAGGGGAGATGGTCATTAAAGCTGAGCTCAGGCTGAAAAAGCCCACGAAGATTTATGTGTGGAGCAGTTCTTTTAACTCTGAAAATCTCCCTTACTTTAAAGACCTTATAAAGGCAAGAGCTTAAAGACTTAACAGCTTTGTAAGGAGCAGGTACCAGCAACCACTGCACAAAATAAACCTTCTCTGCCAGTTGCTTGAGGATAAGGGAGAAATTTTGGAAGAGCAGGAAAAAGTTTGAAACTTCTGAGGTTTCTCTTACATGAAGGTCATAAAATCCCAGAACGGTTTGGGTTGGAAGGGATCTTAAAGCTCATCCCATTCCACCTCCTGCCATGGGCAGGGACACCTTCCACTAGCCCAGGTTGCTCCAAGCTGGCCTTGGATGCTTCCAAGGATGGAGAAGCCACAGCTTCTCTGGGCAACCTGTACCAAGGCTTCACCACCCTCAGAGCCAAGAATTCCTTCCCAATATCCCATCTAACCCTGCTCTCTGCCAGTTTAAGGCCATTTCCCTTGTCCTGTCCCTCTCTGCTTTTCTGACAACTGTGGTGTTAAATGTTCAAGGCTTTGACAGCACAGGGTGCCCAGAGAAGCTGTGGATCCAGCCCCTGGATTCCTGGAAGTGTCCAAGGCCAGGTTGAACGGGATTGGAGCAACCTGGGCTGGTGGAAGGTGTCCCTGCCCATGGCAGGGAGTGGCACTGGATGGGCTTTAAGGTCCCTTCCAACCCAAACCACTCTGGGATTCTGGGATTCCAGCTGTGACCACCGGGCTCAGGACAGCAGTGCCTCCCAAGGGGCAGTGGGACATCTCACCACCGACCTGAGCAATCCCTCCGGAGCTTCCCAGATCCTCCAGATCCTGCTCCTCCAGCACCACAGCTCCTGTTGGAGGTTTGGTGCCCGGGGCTGGTCCCTGCCTCAGCCAGAGGGATGGTTGGGATGGGAGGACTCTGAATGGGATGGGACGATTCTGGCTGGGATGGGAGAGTTCTGGCTGGGATGGGAGGACTTTGGTTGGGATGGGAGGACTTTGGTTAGGATGGGAGGGTTCTGGCTGGGATGGGAGAACTCTGTTTGGGATGGGAGGACTCTGGCTGGAATGGGAGGGTTCTGGATGGGATGGGAAGGTCCTGGTTGGGATGGGAGAACTTTGGTTGGAATGGGAGGGTTCTAGTTGGGATGGGAGGAATGTGGTTGGGATGGGAGGAATGTGGTTAGGATGGGAGGGTTCTCATTGGGATGGGAGGGTTCTGGCTGGGATGGAAGGACTCTGGTTGGGATGGGAGGACTCCGGCTGGGATGGGAGGACTCTGAATGGGGTGGGAGTGTTCTGGTTGGAATGGGAGGGTTCTGGTTGGGATGGGTGGACTCTGGCTGGGATGGGAGGGTTCTGGCTGGGACGGGAGGGTTCTGTTTGGGATGAGAGGACTCTGGTTGGGATGAGAGAATTCTGGCTGGGATGGGAGGGATCTTACTGGGATGGGAGGGCTCTGGTTGGGATGAGAGGACTCTGGCTGGGAGGGCAGGACTCTGGTTGGGATGGGAGGGCTCTGGCTGGGAGCAGAGCTTCCTGGAGCCTGGAACAGCTGATCTCATGGCTGCTGACTGAAAGGCGGATGTGAATTGGCAGCTCCAAAGGGAAGCCAGGCCAGGATCTGCTGCACTTGGATATCTGTCAGGAGCAGAGCTGACATCCCTGCTTAAAAATAGCACTGCTGGGAGAGCAGGGAAGAGCAAGCACTGAAGGGTGAAAGCACCAAGGCTGAGGTTTTCAGGGAGAAAACCATCCAATTCCCTTTAAAATTAGGAGGTAATATGTTTCCCAAAACTCCCAGGCACCTAAAAAAGGAATCCACAGCTATTTTTGAACTGGGAAGGCAGAGGTGGGAATGGATGGGACAAAGCCATGACACAAACCAGTGGATTACACCCAATAAAACATTTTTTTCTTCATATTTAGACTCTGAGCTTGGTGCTACAGTAAATTTTCAAAGCATTAGCAATTAATGCAGTACTAATATAATTAATCCACACTAAAATCAATTGTAATTTAGTGCTGTCTCATGGTGAGAGAAGGAACAAAAAAAGAAAATTCCTGTGGCCAGAATTGATACCCTAAACCCAGTTTTTAAAGACACCAGTCTGGAAAATAAACACCTCTGGTTTGTGTCAGCCCGGTCAAAGAGGTGATTCATATGAAATATATGGAATTCTCAGTAAAGAATTATCCTGCCCTGAAATTCCAAAAGGTTTGCTGCCCTTCCAACCCAAACCATTCTGGGATTCTGGGATTCCAGGACATAAAGTCCAAATAAGACCCTCTGATTTAGACAAACAAACAAACAAACATCACCAAAAAAGAATACATTATTTTTATTCAAATTTATATATATAATATATATAAAATACATATATTTGTATTTATATTTGTATATATATATATTTATTTATATTTATATATATTTATGCGTATATTTGTTTTTGTAATAAAATATTATTTATATTTATTTCAGTTGTTTCATCACTGCAATTTCTATTTCCCACCATTTGCTGTTCACTTTTTTTTTACTTACAAGGAAACACCCGACAGTTTTGCCTCAGAAATGTTATTTATCTGCCTGAGAATGCTCCATTCTGAAAGCTGAAAAAACAGATCAATTCAGGGGAGTTTTCACTATTTGGGGTGTCTGCCGGCGTGAAAAGACTAAAAAATAAAAAATTATTTTAAAATTATTTAAAATATATAACATAACTATAAATATAAATTAAAATAATTTAATTTATGTATTTTATATGTAATTTTTTATATTTTATATTTTTTAATAAATTTTATATATTTTATAACTTTTATAAAATTTTCTATGTTTTATAAAAAATATAAAAATCTATTCATGCCACAGGTATTTTATAAACACTTGTTTGGCAATAACCAGCCAGAGAGCACCTTGTGATTCCTAAGGAGGGGGATTAAAGGGATGATGTCCCCAAAGACACTCTGTTAATGCAACATTTCTGAGTGTGATTTTCTTGCACTGTCAAGAGCAATATGCCAGAAACTTGATCCCTGGGGACCATCCAAGGTTGAGCTCCTAAAAAATACCAGTCATGCCAGTCATGGCAAGGCATGGGATGGCTTGTTTACCCTCTGGAATCACTCCCCCGCTCCTCTGCCTTCTGAAGTTAAAAAACAGCAGTCTCTGAAATAATTTGGTTTGTTTTTCCCAGAAATGTGCTCCCCACGTTTCAACAGAGCGTTCCAAAATATCCCTGAAATCCTCTGCTCTTATCTCTTGGCTCTCTGGCTTCGTGCAACGTTCTCCATGACGACCAAGTTGGCAGCAAAGTCCAAAATTAAAGCCCCAGACAAGAGCAGGGGATGGAAGTACCAACATGAATAAGGAGAAACACGAGGAATTTTTATCTAGGGAAAACAACTTCCTGAGCAAAGAGGCCACTTGAAACGTTCTACCAGACTTCATTAACTTCCTACTGAGCTGGGGTTCTGGAAATGTCCCACAAATATTTCTTCTTAGGAAGGAATTGTCTCTGTGAGGGTGGTGAGGCCCTGGCACAGGTTGCCCAGAGAAGCTGTGGATGCCCCTGGATCCCTGGAAGTGTCCAAGGCCAGGTTGGACGGGGCTTGGAGCAACCTGGGCTGGTGGAAGGTGTCCCTGCCCATGGCAGGGGGTGGCACTGGATGGGTTTTAATGTCCCTTCCAACCCAAACCATCCTGGGATTCTGGTTCTCTGATTCCGAGACAACATGAAAAGAGAGATCCCTGCTAAGAGCTGGGTCCAAGGAGCTGCTCATTGTTTACAGAAACTATTATTAAGTAGTTACAGAAAACGGGATTTCCATTTTTGCTTGACGATTTCCAGTTTTGGTTGAAAATTTCCAGTTTTGGTTGAAATTCATTCTTTTTTGGCAGCCTTTATCTATAGATAGACAGATAGACATTGCTTCACCATGGAATCCTGGAATGGTTTGGGTTGGAAGGGACCTTAAAGCCCATCCAGTGCCACCCCCCTGCCATGGGCAGGGACACCTTCCACCAGCCCAGATTGCTCCAAGCCCCGTCCAACCTGGCCTTGGACACTTCCAGGGATCCAGGGGCAGCCACAGCTTCTCTGGGCAACCCCTCACCCATGACTGAAGTCCTTTTCAACCCCCTAGAATGATCTGAATAAACATCTGTAGAGAAAGTTATGATGAACCTCAGCCCTGACTGAAGCCCTTTTCAAAATCTCTAGTATGATCTGAATATTGGATTATTTACGTGCTCGTTATTTCACCTTTGATCCCTGGCACCATGTCCCACAAGCGTTCACTGCATTGAGGCTCAAAAGTTCCTCTCTGGGCTCTTTTACCACGAAAGCTCTGAGAAAATATTATTTTTATTTCTTTCATCACTGGAATTTATATTTCCCACAAGGAAACACCCAACAGTTTTGCCTTGGAAATCCTATTTGTCTTCCTGAGAATGCTCAGTTAGGAAAGCTGAAAAAAAGAGCTGAAATCAGCAGGGTTTTTACTGTTTTAAGTGTCTGAGAGTGTGAAAAAAAATCGCCATTTTTGAAAAAAATAAGCCAACATGAGGCTGTTTTAATGTGAGAGCATCGACCATTGTTTCAACACAAGTGAGTCACGGTCTAACTCTTCCCAAAGAGCCTGTGTGGGGATGGGAGGGGGGTGACGAGCCCCAGACACTGCTGTAATCTGTGGAGATGTCTGGAACAACCAACACTCTCCCTAATGAGACCTCAGAATTGTCTTGATGATCTTCTCTAATTGCTCTGTATAATTGGAAGATGCTGCAGCCCCCGCTCTGAGCACTTCAAAAATGCTAATCTGCACATTGTGTGACTAAGGCTCTAATTAAGGGGGGGGGGGTGTGGTGATTTTGGGGGGTTTGGGTTGGTTTGCTTTGGGTTTTTTTGCAGTCTTGATTATTTAAGGAAGAAAATAATGTGAATTCACTGGCCAGATATATCAATTATCAAATTGCTGATATAAAGCACCACAGAACAACAAAATTTTTCTGTCTGACTGCTTTAAAAGTGGTTATTTGCTGTCAGGATTTTACAGGGGATTTAGTCTATACTGAGGTTATCTCATCAATGAACTGACCCTCATTCATGAAGGGATTTGCCTTGTTAGTAAAGGAACAACCAATGTTTCCTAATACTTAACTTGCTTCCACTAAATTAATGTGTATCCCCAAAATTCTCACCTTCAGGCAGCACCCAAATAACCAGAAAAATCCCCTGTGAAAGCTGATTAAAAAGGCAAATGTTTGTGCTGGGGAGGCCTCAAGGGAGGCCTCGTTGTGGCCTTCCAGGACATGAAGGGTTCTAAAAAGGAGGAAGAGAGACTTTATATGGGCAGAGTGACAGGAAAAGGGGTGATGGTTTTAAACTGACAATTTAAACTGACACATTCCACCAGCCCAGGTTGCTCCAAGGTTGGACACTTCCAGGGATCCAGGGGCAGCCAAAGCTTCTCTGGCCAACCTGTGCCAGGGCCTCCCCACCCTCACAGGGAGGGATTTCTTCCCAATATCCCATCTAACCCTACTCTCTGTCAGTTGGAAGCCATTCCCCCTTGTCCTGTCACCCTTGGGAATAGTCTCTCTCCATCTTTCCTTCAGGAAACTGGAAGGCTTCAATAGGTCACCCCAAAGGTGACCTAAGCCAGGCCTTACAGAATCCCAGCCCAGCCCAGCCCCTGCCTCAGCCTGGACTAACAGAAATCACCAGCAAATGCAGTTTTGGGCAGATTCCTTGGGATCCTGGCAGTCCATGGGACTGTGTGGAGACAGGCCAGGATTATCCCCACTCCCTGCTGCCAGCGGGGTTGAGGGGGTCACAAAAAGGGGAAGCCACACTGGTCCTGCCTCCTTCATTTTGGGTTCTGCAGGGAAGGATTTGTGCCATCTACCTTTGACACCTCACCAGGGCTCTCAGGAAGCCAGTGCTCCCTGAATAGTCAGGGGGAGGGAAAGGCCTCCCTGAGCACATGGATGGAGACTCCAGTCAGAGCAGGGGGACACTGCTGGCCTTGAGCTACAGTGGGGTCCTGTGCCTGGTTAGTGACATGTGAGGGGACTTCACAATGTACCACAGAATCATGGAATATCCTGAGCTGGGAGGACCCCTGAGGATCACCCAGTCCAAGCCCTGGCCCTGCCCAGGACACCCCAACACTCCCCCCTGTCCCTCAGAGCGTTGTCCAAACCCTCCTGGAGCTCTGGCAGCCTTGGGGCCGTGCCCACTGCCCTGGGGAGCCTGGGCAGTGCCCACCACCCTGTGGGGGAAGAACCTTGTCCTGAGATCCACCCTGAGCCTGCCCTGTCCCAGCTCCAGCCCTTCCCTGGGTCCTTTCCCTGCTCCCAGAGGTTGGAGCTGCCCCTCGGGAGGAGCTGCAGCCCCCGTTGAGCTCTGCCCTGGGGCTCCTCTGCTCCAGCTGCACCAGCCAAGTGCCCTCAGCTGCTCCTCATGTGGCCCCTCCAGGCCCTTCCCCATCCCTGTGTCCCTCCTTTGGACACTCTCTAATGGCTTTAGACCTTTCTCATGTTGTGGTGCCCAAAACTGCCCCCAGAACTCGAGGTGAGGCCACCCCAGTGCAGAGCAGAGCAGGACAATCCCCTCCCTCAGTGCTGAGCTGGATGCCCCACAGGACATGGTTGGCCCTCCAGGGAAGAATCTGTGGTACAACTCTTCTCTCAGGACTTCATTTCTCTCTTGGTATCAACACATCCTTCAGACTGCACAGCTGACAGGGAGATTAAAACTGCTGCTCTCCAGGTTTGCTGCTGGAAAACCAGGAAATCCAGTGTGTGTGACTGAGTTGGAAGCAACAGAAATCTTGAGCTTTATCCTGGAGAACATCTGTCAGTCCTGCTGTCAGACATTGCCCACAGGATCTGTGCTGCCCCAGGCAGCTGGGCAGAGAGTGAGGCTGGGCAAGGAGAACCACATCCACAGCACACAGTGTACATCCCTAATAGTGCTGGAATCCCAGAATCCCAGAATCACTGAGGTGGGAAAAGAGCTCCAAAGTCATCCAGTCCCCCCTGTGCCCAATGCCCACCTTGTCCCCCAGCCCAGAGCACTGAGTGCCACGGCCAGGCCTTCCTGGGACACCTCCAGGGCTGGGCACTCCAAACCTCCCTGGGCAGCCCCTGCCAAGGCCTCACCACCCTTTCCAGCAGCAAATTCCTCCTCCTGTCCCACCTGAGCCTCCCCTGGCACAGCTGGAGGCCGTTCCCTCTCCTCCTGTCCCTTGTTCCCTGGCAGCAGAGCCCGACCCCCCCCGGCTCCCCCCTCCTGTCAGGGGGTTGGAAAGAGCAAGATGATCCACCCCTGAGCTTCTTTAAATTAAACCTTTCCACACCTGGTCACCCTCCTGCTCCTCCTGGAATTCTGTGCCACAGCCTCAGGCCTCAGAGGGCTGGGAATCTTCCGTGATTTCCCACCTAAATCTACCTGTGGCAAATATAATTCCATTCCTCCCAATATCAACATCATCCTTTGATAAAATCCTGTTCTTTTCCTGTGTGTTGTTCCTTCTCCAGGTGCTCCAGGAGAGCTCTAATATCCCTTTTCACACCACTTTCAGAGGTGAAGATGAAGAAATTCCTCCTCCTGTCCAACCTGAGCCTCCCTTGGCCCAGTTTGAGGCCGTTCCCTCTCCTCCTGTCCCTTGTTCCCTGGCAGCAGAGCCCGACCCCCCCCGGCTCCCTCCTCCTGTCAGGGAGTTGCAGAGAGAAGTTGGAATATTGGAATATTGGTTAAAAAGAGGATAAGGGAAAGAGTATGAGCACGGCAGCCTTATTACCCTTTGTGATCACTGCCATCAGCAAAGCTTTGTGGTGTTTGCCCCATTCATTCCTAGTTTTAATGATTTTTTCTTTAGGAGCACAAAAGCTCCGGGAGATGGAATCTGGCACTTCATCATCTCCCTCATAATCTCCTTTATCGAAAATGTGTTAATTTGGAAAAATAAAAAGGAGGATAAAGGGATGATTTATGAACACACATAGGCTAATAAATAAGCTTATAACCTTGCAAAAGAGCCATTGTTAAATATGTTTTACATTTGAAGGGCCGTAAAATTTTTTAAAGAAAGCTCCGCTGAGTCTGGTTTTAATGAAGTCTTTTGTCTCTCCAAGGCAGCATATTCCATGTGGAGAAGGTTATTTCCCCCCGTTTTTGACACAGTTAACTCTCCCAGAGATAGCCAGGCCACTTGTTCTAGCTGCTGGATGTTGTTCTTTCCCAAAAAGAACAAGAAATCCCACTATTCCCACATTCCCTGAGCATTGCTGGTGGCCGCCAAGCGAAGTGTCAAGTGTGGAGAGTTGGGATCTCTCCTGAGTAAACACTCAGTGCCAAAAACATGATTAATGGTCCCAAAGGGGTGGAAAACCAGGCCTTATCCTCTGTGTTCATGCCCAGCAAGCACATGCAGGCTGCTTGTCCTTCCCTAAAGCTGATTTGTCATCCCCTCCCAATTAATTCCCTGTTTTCTGCTGCTTCTCAATTATTTCCTTGACCCTCAGGTGTACGACTCGTTGTTTTGGTTTTTTTTTTCCCTGTGCTATTCCCCAGGGGAAAGACACAATTTGTGTGCCAAAAGGTGTTTGGTTTTTTTTAACTGTCCTGTTTAAAACAAACACAAACTCGAGTCCCTGAGGTTGTCTGTGTATTCCAGCAGCTGAAAATGAGCAGCACTCCTCGAAGTGTTAACTACACTTTAAAATGAAAATGTTATAAAAGCTGCTCATAGGCTGGAAAACCAAAGTCTGTTGTGAATTCAGGGTGTAAGTGATGTGGAGCTCGTTGGGCTCAAACTTTTAATTAAAATGTTGAGCACAGAGGGTCATTCCAGTCTAGAGGATAAAAGCACTCTGGTAAAAAGTAGAGTTTGGGAGGTGGAAATCTAAGGTGCAATTCTTTCTCTCTCAGTGAAGCACCAAGCCCTTCTCACTGGAGCTTGGGTAGGAGGGAGTCCATCAGTTCCCTGACACTTTTCCTTTCTCCCAAATGACAGTCAGGCCCTACATGTGAGCAGCTTCTGCTCATCCCATGCAACTTTTTAAGCTGGTTTTATCTCTTGCACCTTTTCTTCCAGCTCCCTGAGCACTCAGATACATTCTGCCTGCTTTTGTGGAACACCTTTATCCATGATTTCTCCTTCACAGTCTGCTCATCATGGAACCACAGAATGGTTTGGGCTGGAAGTGACCTTAAATGTCCTCTTTTTCCACCCCCCTGCCATGGGCAGGGACACCTTCCACCAACCCAGGTTGCTCCAAGCCCCGTCCAACCTGGCCTTGGACACTTCCAGGGATCCAGGGGCAGCCACAGCTTCTCTGGGGAACCTGGGCCAGTCCCTCCTCATCCTCACAGCCAAGAATTCCTTCCCAGTATCCCATCTAACCCTACTCTTTGTCAGTTTAAATCCATTCCCTTTGTCCTGTCCCTCCAGCCCTTGGAAATAGTCTCTCTCCATCTTTCCTGGAGCTCCTTCAGGCCCTGCAAGGCCACAATCAGGTCACCCCAAAGCTTCTCCTCTCCAGGCTGAACAATCCCAGCTCTCCCAGCCTTTCCTCCCAGCAGAGCTGCTCCAGCCCTGGGATCCTTTTGGGGCCTGCTCTGGCCTCTCTCCAGCAGCTCCATGTCCTTGCTGGGCTGTTCCCCAGGGCTGGAGCAGCTCTGCAGGGGGGTGTCACAACAGCAAAGTAGAGGGGCAAATCACCTCCCTCAACCTGCTGGTGGTGCATTATTTTATTCTCAGTTGTCTCTTGCCACTGTGAACATTTCTAGGCCTGGTTAAAAGCTCAGAACCAGCCCAAAGCCCATCCTAGTCGAGCAGGGGGACATTTGTACCAGTGCTCACCAACTCAGGATTTGTCTCCATTGGTTCCCCTGTGCATGGTAACACCTCAGGGCAGAAAAACAAAGGTGTGTGAAGAAAAAAATTGGTGATGCCTCCCTCTCCTTGTCCTGCAGGGGAATGTGAAGTTCAGATGCTCCTGATGAGCTCCTCACCCTGAAGAGAAAAAGCTGAGAGGAAGAAAAGAGCCGTAACCCGAAGACGTCTGTGGTGAGTCACAAAACCACTTGAGGTGCTTTTGAGGGAGTGCATCTCGTGTGTCATCCTTTGCTGGTGGCTGAGGCTGAAGTAGAGAATCTGGTCCTGCAGGGAATCTGGTCCTGCAGGGATTCAGAGAAGCCTCCAACTACTTGGCTTTGAAGTGAAGGGTGGCCTTTGGCACTGCAGGAGTTCTCCCTCCTCCATGTGGGTGTAGCTTTGGCAGCCACTTTAAACTCCTTGCATACCCTAGACCTGCTCCTTGCCCTTCCCTTTCTCCTTCTGGAAAAGAATGTGTTTATTACCCCTTGGCATGCCCAGGGATGGCTTTGTTTCAGCTGAGTCTGTGCCTTCTTTGACTCAAGGAGCGCTTGCTCCCATTCCCGAAATTTTGGAGCCCGAGGTGAGCCTCTTGCATCAAGCAGGATTCACACAATCCCGGGACATCCCCACAGGAAATCTACACTAGGAGCAGGTAAACATTTATTGGACCAGTTCAAAGGCTTTGAACAGGGACAGAGTAAAGGCTGAAGATGGAAAACATCCACGGTTCACAAAGCTGGGATCCCACTCCCCTCCCGGGGCAGGAGATGGACAGGCCACGCACTGGAACACATTTTCAGCAGCACAGGCCCGGGGATAATTTATGGGAGTTTATAATGCTAATTCCTAATGTTCCAAATGTTATATCCTGTGCAGAGGTGGGCAGAGTAATGAAGCATTAAGTCTGGCTGCAGCTGAAAACCTGGCTCTGTCTCGGCTCCGTGCCCGCGACTGAGAGAGAGTCGGGACAGAGCCAAGGAGCTGAAAACTGTCTGGCATCACTTCCTGACGGTCACAGCGACCCAGGGAGCACACAGGGGGGGTGTGAGGGTGTGTGTGTCACACACCAGTGCCACACCCACGTTTTCCTGCTGCCTGCTCCCCACCAAAGCTCCGACAAGCTCCGGGATTAAGCCGAACGTTCGGCTTGTCAAAGCCGAGCCTGCACCTTCCGACCTTTTGGCTCGTGCTGCTCAGACAAGAATTAGAGACATCTTTCAGCAGGGCCTACCTGGGCCTGGGAGACACAAAGGAGGGTTCCTCCCCCTTCCAGAGGTAAACTGCTGCTGAACCCTCGGCACCCTGTTCACCTGCCTGATGAAACATGTTGGGAATTACATAAGACCCACGGATATTTGGTTTCCTGAGCAGCCGCGGCGAGAGGGTGGCACCTACCAGGAGATTATCCCTGAGACACGTTTGCAGTTGAACAACAGCCTGAAGTGCAAGAATTTGGAACAGCTCAGAGGTGGGGGTTGGCGTTTCCACAGTCCCCATTTCCACAGAAGTTTTTGTTTTGTTTTGTTTTGTTTTGTTGGGTTTTTTTAATCAAACTTGTAGAGATTTGCAAAGCCTGGGTCAAGATTTGTCCCAAATTGGGACAAATGTTGGATTTTTTCCAATTCCAAGTTCATCTCTAACCTTTGGAAATGTACAGAAAGACTTTTTGGTGATTCACAACTGGGCTTTTCATAGAATCATAGAATGGTTTGGGTTGGAAGGGACCTTAAAGATCATCTCATTCCAACCCCCCTGGCATGGGCAGGGACACCTTCCACTAGACCGGGTTGCTCAGAGCCCCATCCAGACTGTCCTTGAATGTTTCCAGGGATGGAGCAGCCACAGCTTCGATTTTTCTTCTGTTGGGAATCAATGCAACCGAATTTTGCATGAAAATTACACATATTTTGAATTCAGACACATCCACTTATATTTTGAATTCACGTGGAATATCCTGAGTTGGAAGGATCATCCAGTCCAAGCCCTGGCCCTGCCCAGGACACCCCAACACTCCCCCCTGTCCCTCAGAGCGTTGTCCAAACCCTCCTGGAGCTCTGGCAGCCTTGGGGCCGTGCCCACTGCCCTGGGGAGACTGGTCAGTGCCCACCACCCTCTGGGGGAAGAACCTTTCCCTGGGGTTTATGCACCTCAAAAGTTGCAAATTTACTCTTGTAAGAACCCACCTGGAGTGCTGTGTCCAGGTCTGGTGTCTGTGAACATAAGAAGGACATGGAAGTGTTGGAGCAAATCCAGAGAAGGCCACAAGGTTGATAAGTGACCTGGAGCACCTCTGCTATGGAGACAGAGTGGGAAAGTTGGGGCTGTCCAGCTTGGAGGAGAGAAGGGTGTGTGGAGACCTCAGAGCACTTTCCAGGGTGTGAAGGGGCTCCAGAGAAGCTGGAGAGGGATGTTCATCAGGAACTGCACTGACAGGACAAGGGTGAGTGGGTACAAATTGAAAGAGGGGAAATTTAGGTGACATATTGGGAAGGAATTCCTGGCTGGGAGGGTGGGGAGGCCCTGGCCCAGGTTGCCCAGAGAAGCTGTGGCTGCCCCTGGATCCCTGGAAGTGTCCAAGGCCAGGTTGGACAGGGCTTGGAGCAACCTGGGCTAGTGGAAGGTGTCCCTGCCCATGGCAGGGGTGGGACTGGGTGGGATTTCAGGCCCCTTCCAAGCCAAACCATTCCAGGATTCCATGGTTGATATATCTGGGCTCAGTGGAGATGCCCAGTGTTTTCAGGTTCTGGTAGGAGTTGGATGGTGTCCTGTCACCCAGGGAAGAAGGAAACCTGTGTTCTCCACCTGAACATATTTCCAGGGTTGATGGATGTTCTTCAGCTCTTAACTGCCTCTTCCATGCTCCCATCTCTGCAATAGAGGGATTATAATTCCCACCTTTTTGGCAAATCCAGGTACTAGGTGGGATACTGCTGTCATCACATCTCATGGCAAGGATTATATAAAACTCTTCATTTCCCAGCCACTTGGGAAAACATTTAATTCAGTTTCTTACTGAATACAATAGCAGAATTACTCTTAAGAAGGCACTAAACCAGCTAAAATTATCCCCCTTTTTCTCAATGTATGGGAAAGCTTTACTTAGTAAACAAACTTTCCCTCCTGCTTTAATTGGCTGTAAAAACGTGGTGTGGTTTTTTTTCTGATTTCCCCTTCAACCTTTTTATTGTGTCCTGCCTAAAGCTGCACTAAGGTTGTGGTCAGGACACTTGCTCAGTCCTGCCTTTATGTTGTGTTCACAGGAAAGATCTGTGAAACGCGGATTAGGGAGTAACAAACACTGCATGCCCTTAGAATTGTGAATTTTGGTTAAAATTGAGGAGGTTTTAAAAGAAAATATTAAATTTACAGTACTTTCTGTTGTCTTTTTTAAAATGTGTTTTGGGGTGGGCCTAAAATTCTCTGCTGTGAAAGTTAGGGAAGAAAAGCCACATAAGTTTCAAGTAGCAAGAAAAATGCCATATCAAGAGAGTCAGGATGACACACAGGATGGGAATCCTGCAATCTCCTCTTTGTGTGCTGCCTCATTTATATCCCAACTAATTGGGAACAGGGAAAAGAAGAGGGAAATGTCGGGTGCAGGAATTAACTGGGATGAAAAAGTGATGTTATATCAGGCACCACAGGCTGTGGATCTGAGAGGCCACACTTCAAACCCTGTGTTCAGTTTTGGGCCTCTCACTTCCAAAAGGACATTTGAGGGGCTGGAGCGTGTCCAGGGAAGGGAACAGGGATGGGGAAGGGGCTGGAGAACATGTCCTGTGAGGAGCAGCTGAGGGAGCTGGGGGAGGTTATCTGGAGAAGAGGAGGCTCAGGGGGGACCTCATTGCTCTCCCCAACTCCCTGACAGGAGGGGGCAGGGAGGGGGGGTCGGGCTCTGCTGCCATTCCCAAGGGAAAGGAGGAGAGGAAATGGCCCCAAACTGCACCAGGGCAGGCTCAGATTAGGGATTAGAAATCATTTTTCCCTTCAGGAGTGGTCAGGGCTTGCAATAAGTGTCCCAGGGAGGTGGTGGAGTCCCTGTGTCTGGGAGTGTCCCAGAGGTGTCTGGATGTGTCCCTTGGGGCCATGGATTGGGGGTGATCCTGGTGGTGCTGGGTGAGGGTGGCACTGGATGATCCTGAAGGTCTTTTCCCAATCTTAGTGATTCTGTGATTCTGTGACTGACACAGCAACTGCTGAAGTCTGCCTGGAGTAACCTGGTGACCTGAGCAGGAGATGTTTGACCCAGTTTGGCTTTTTTCAAACAGCACAGTCTGACACCTTCAAACAGCCAAACAGGGGAAGGGGCCGTTCCCATCCCACGAGCCCCTTAAATCTCCTCACCCCCAACCTGTGCCGCTGCAAACCACAGGATCCACAGGAACCCCTTAAGGAAAGCCAGTGTTTGGGGGGGTCCTGCCAGCACCCAGATACTCCCAGGAGCTTCCCAGCTCCAGAATTACCGGGATCCCTCCATCCCACCCCGGGAACGGGCCCGAGGCCGCGGTTCCCCACACGCCTGAGCTGTGCCTGCCATCTATTGGTGTTACTCTGGAGTCCGGATTCCCACTCCTGCTCCTCACACAACAGTTTTTCTAGGGGTTGTTACCACCAGGGTAAATATTATGACGCCTTTTGGCCGGGTTTAGCCCAGAAATGCCTCCGGTGGCCACGCTTTTGATCCGTGAGGGGGGAAAAGAAAGGAATGGGGGACTGTGTGCTTTGTTTTCCTACAGCCCCACTTTCATGGGCAGCCAAACACGTGTGTTTTCTCAAAGCCAGGGTTTGTGATCTTAAAATCACGTGACATGAAAGGCTGTGGGGTTTCTTTCCTTCCCTGCAGCACCGTGTGAGGTGCAGTGGGACACTCCCTTCCTTGCCCAGTGCAGAGGGAGAGGGCTCCATGCCATTCCATGTGGGAACTGCTGGTTCAGCTCCTGGGACTCTGTTTCCACGCCACAAGGTCACAGAATCACAGGATGGTTTGGGGTGGAAGGGACCTTAAAGCCCATCCAGTGCCACTCCCTGCCATGGGAAGGGACACCTTCCACCAGCCCAGGTTGCTCTGAGTTTATCCAACCTGGCCTTGGACACTTCCAGGGATCCAGGGGCAGCCACAGCTTCTCTGGGCACCCTGGGCCAGGGCCTCCCCACCCTCACAGCCAAGAATTCCTTCCCAATATCCCATCTAACCCTGCCCTCCTCCAGCTTAAGGCCATTATGCAGGTCTAACAAGGTCTCTCTCTGCTGCTCCCTCACCCTGCTCTGCCCCGCGCTGCCTCAGGACACAAAATCCCAGGCTTTCCTCTCCAAAACCATCTCAGAAATCTGGTGTTTCACTGGGGACAGCAATGCAGATTTACCTCTTAAATATTGACCAAAAAATTGCTACCTTGGAGTTGCTCTGTGGGTTGATGTTAATTTTTCTGTGCCCTCATCTTCTACACGTTGCTGGTTTCCTTCTCCTCAGGTGACTCCTCTCTTGCCCAGAGCATTTACTGCTCTTCACCTGTGGGGTTATGTACTTTTTTTGCATCATTTTTACATCATTTACATCATTTCCCATTTTGTAGAAACTCAAATGCAAGGAGTGAGATTCACCCAAACTCTGCAAACAGAGACCGTGGGGTAAATGGAAACCACTCCAGAAATGCATCTCTTTGTAGAACCAGGGATGGTTTGGGTTGGAAGGGACCTTAAAGATCAGCCAGTTCCACCCCCTCTGCCTTGGGCCAGGGTGTCACCTCCTTCAGAGCAAAGAATTTCTCCTTAATATTTGATTTAAACCTGCCTTTCTTCAGCTTAAAGCCATCCCCCCTAGTCCTGTCGCTCCAGGCTTTGTGAAAATTCCCTCTCCAGCTCTCCTGGAGCCCCTTCAGGCACTGGAAGGGGCTCTGAGGTCTCCCCAGAGCCTTCTCTTCTCCAGGTGAACAGTCCCAACTCCCACAATAACCAGCTTGCCTTTCAAACAGCTCCTTGGAGCGACCCAAAACAGGGTGAGGAAATGAGATTTTAAGAAACTTATGCCACAAATCTGAATTTAAGCTGTGAAATGATCAGCAGTCCAGCCCTCCAGACTCACACTCCTGAATTTTAGCAGTGTAGGCAAAACCTCTGGTGATTGTAAAGGCAATTCAGGGAGAAAAGGTTCAACCCAGAGGCTTAAATTTGGGGATGTGAAACCCAGACTAATAATTTTTCAAGATTTTCTGCCAAGGAAGTAGCAGGAATTGATTTGGAGCCTCACTCATGTGGCCCAGACTGATGCTCCCATCACCAGTGCCTGGAGAAAAAGTTCATATCTTCTTGTATTTTGCTGTGAATGAATTCCCTGAAGCCTCAACAAGAGTCTAATTTTGTCCTAAGTCTTCTCCTACCGCTGAAATCCATAAAAGCCTTGGAATTAAACCCTGTGCTAAATGTGGCACCTCCAGGAATTATATTCCTTTACTTTGCCTCGTGTGAGGGAAGGGAAAGAAAAATCATTGCTCCATTCTCATTAATCACTTATAGTCGTGGTTATTAATATTTTAAAATATTGGTTTTCCATTGGTTTTTGGGGCTGTTTTTATTTTCGGTTGGTTGGTTGTTTTTTTTTTAAGATACAGGAAGGATTATGATGTTGTCTAAACCTCTGAATATCAAGTTTGCACTGCCTGACCCCTTTAAAATCTGAGTGAAAGGGAATCTTCTGAATCTGATTCTCTCAAATCCTCGACATTAAGAGAATAAAATTGATTAAAAAAAATGTGCAAAAAAAAAAAAAAACAAACTAAAAAAATTCCCCAAAACAAAAACAACCAAACAAAAAAACAAAATCCAGTTTATTCAACCCTTTGATATTGTGATTTATGAAATAAAGGCAAAGCTGGGCTACGGATTATTTCCTTGATTTTTTTGAAAGTTGCTTTAGGGACAAAAAAATAGATTTCAAAGTGGAACAAGACTAAAACCGGCTAAAATGCAGGATTAAGGGTTAATAATTAATTTTCTTCCTTTTTTTTTTAATGTGGTTTTGTTCAGTCAGGACCTACATCCATTTTTTTTTTTTTTTTTCTTTCCAAGACCTTCCCGTGACCCAGAAATCCCCGAGCGGTGCTTCCAAAAGGAAACACTCGGGGTGTTCCTGAAAATATATCATTTCCTGAGCCCTTTCTTATTACTTTCACCTCTGTTGGCCTCCGCTTCCAGAAATTCAAAGTTTTCCTCCCGGCGGCGGCCGACGCTCCTGGAACTCTGGAAACGGGACTGCAGAGCTCGGGTTTTCCCAGGAATCCTGGTTTAGGAGACCGAACAAAGCTGGTGGAACCACGGCCAGGTGATATTTTCATCCATAAACTTCTGACCGGCACTGAGGAAGGAAAACAATAATTATCTAATAAAGAATTTCAGCCCCATTTCGGCTGGAAAAGCGACTTGGGCTGGTGTTGTTTTTCTCCGAAGGAAACAGTGATGGGTTTGGGCTGTTACAGGCTTTGCTAAAAGCAAATAATCTTTGATTTTATCCTTATTTTCGGGCACAGCAAGAAAAAGAAACGCAGGCCTTGGAGTTTGCCCGGATTCATGGGAATTCCTCTGTCAAATCACCATCCCTGGGGTGTTCCAGGAACCACTGGAGTGGTTGACAAGGTGGTGATTGGTCCCAGATCGGGGTTAAAGCTCTTAAAAGTGTTTTTTAACCTAAATTATTCTGTGACTCCGAGCCTGCAAAGTTGCTAATACAGCTGTAAAGATTATTTTCTGAGCCACGGCCTTCCAAACCGGGGAGGGAGAAGTGTTTAAATAGCCACCCAAGATCTCTCTCTCAGCTCGGCGCTGCACTAATTGATCTCTTAATTGGCTCAGTCAACACAGCAGTTTCCATCACACAACAAGCACTAATTGCTACAAGATCACTGTGAAATGTTAAATACTCCGAAGGCAAAGGGAGTTGGTGCTAAATTGACTGTACTTAGGCCTGAGCGAGGGTTTTAATCCAGAGACCCCACCCCCGAGGTTTGGGGGGGTTCCCAGGTTGTTTTTCTCCCCACAGACAGTGCTCTTAGAGCCTAAAATGGAAATATTTTTCCCCAGGTGAAAAAAAATAGGAGAGGTGAGTCTTATCCAAGTCTTATCCAAAGGCCAGAAATAATTTGTGAAGGTTATCAGCAAACACACGGACCTGCATTTAAATATAAAATTAAATATAAAATATAAATATAAAATATAAATATAAAATTACAGCCACGGCTGCTGCTTGAAGGTGCCCTGAACCTATCAACCAACACTTTGGTTTCTGCAGGAATCAGAAGCAAAGAGCCAAAAATGACAATTATTTGGTCCCCATAATGTACCTGGAGGCTGGATAAAGCTCTGAGTGAGGGTGGAGTTTGCTCTGACGGGTGGGAATATCAGCAGGGAGGAATCTGTTGCTCCCCTGGGGGTGGGATTCATTCCCTGGGGGGGGTGGATCAGTGGCAAAGTGCCTGAGGAAGTGCCTCCAAGGGTGTTTGGCACGAGGCAGTTGCACCCAGTTAACTCAAGGTGTGATTTTAAAGGAGGCCAAAAATCCCACAGGTTTCCTGGAGAAGCTGTGGCTGTCCCATCCCTGGAAGTGTCCAAGGCCAGGTTGGATGGAGCTCGGAGCAACCTGGGCTGGTGGAAGGTGTCCCTGCCCATGGCAGGAGCTGGAGTTGGATGATCTTTAAGGTTCCTTCCAACCCAAACCCTTCCACGATTCAATTATTGATATATCTGGGCTTGGCTGAGGCATTTATGGCCTTCAGGTTCTGAGGGAAGTGGATGTTGTCCTGTGTGCAGAGTGGAAAGCATAAAGCCTTGGCCCAAGACATTTTAACACAGCCTGGGTTTATAAATATTCTAAAAATTCTATTTTCATTCCAGTGGGAGCTCAAAATACACGTTGAGATCTCGAAAAGCTGCTGCAAAGCCCTGAGGTCAGACTAAGTTTGGTCTGCAGAGCTGGACAGAGATTTTCCTCGGAGAAGACACTCAGATTTTTCTACCAGTTTTGTGGAGAAGATTTTCCTAAATTTAACAGGCCACAGTCAGCATGACATTGGTGATTTTTGTAAGTCAGATTCTGGAAATCGAGCTTCCAGCATTAGATCACTGGCTCTGTGTTAGGATGGGAGCTTAACCTTAAGACTAATCATCCAGACTAACGAGCAACGAAGGAAATGGAAATGTGGGAAGATTTATATCACTTAGAGGAAAGAGAAAAGCGAGGCAAACACACAGCAGTTAAGAAATTTTGATGTGATTTTTAGGGCAACCACTAAAATCACTGGAAGTGGGATCTGAGTGGGATTTCCAACATCCAGACCAACCCTTCCTTTGCTGCCAGGGAAGCCTCTGAAGGGGAGGAATTTTCTCTCCAGTCCCAGTGACAGGACAAGAGGCACGAGCAGAAATACAGAAAATTCCATTTAAACAGAGCAAAACTCTTACTTTTAGGGTGCCCACTGCGGGTTCTCCACCTTGGAGCAATTCCAACCCCAAAAGCAGGGTTGGAAGGAGATGATCTGAAGAGTTTCCCTTCTGGTGATCCTTTGAAAACTAATTTAGAAAATAAAGGGAAAACTGATTAAAATGAGTAAAGCAAGAGATGATGCATTGTATCCTAAAATCTTTATTTGAAAGCATTTTCCTATTGGATGAGGGATACACAAGGTAGGTATAGGAGGTCTGATCCTTCTGAAGTGCTGCTTCGTGGAGAACTGTTCATTTTGGAGCAGAAGCAACAGGAATGGTCAGGGATGAGCTCTGGATCGGGCTCAGGAAAGGACAGGAAGTCTCAAAAAAGCTGCAGCTAAAAAGTCAGTTTAAAAGTCATTATCTCCTGCCACAAACACGCAGCACATCCCATCTGTGTAATGACATCCCAGCACCAGGCAAGGCAATTAAACCCCCATTCCAAGGAGGATCCCAGAGGAGTTGACATGGAAGCACAGTGGAGGTGAGGAGGGGGAGGGCACCACAGATACCCAGGATCCATTAGGCAGGACGTTAATTGGACTCTGGGCAGTGGAAAGCATTAAAATCTTACAGAAAAATCGCAGCAAATGCCATTCTCAGGAATTTTAGCAATTATGCTCTAAAGAGCCAAATACTCTAAATGATGAAATAAATACCCTGTTTGTTGGGGTTTTTTTGTTGTTTTTTTTTTTATATAAAAAAGCCAGACATTACTTCAAAGCCTGCTGGATGTCTCTTCCTTTCCCAGGTTTAAGCTGGAAAGTTGTGAATTCCCAAGAACTGGCAATAACTGTCGTGGTGGCTGAAGAAGCCCCATCATGTTTCCAGTCTCTCAGGTGCCAACAGTTGGTGCATCAGGACACACCTGGTGTGAGATGATCTTCTGCCTCTGAGGTGCCACTGAAATTTGGCCCCATTTCTGTCACAGAATCAAAGAATCATGGAAAGTTTTGGGTTGGAAGGGATCTTGAAGATCATCCAGTGCCACTCTCTACCATGGGCAGGGACACCTTCCACCAGTCCAGGTTGCTCCAAGCCCTGTCCAACCTGGCCTTGGACACTTCCAGGGATCCAGGGGCAGCCACAGCTTCTCTGGGAATTCTATCCCAGACCCTCCCCACTCTCCCAGCCAGGAATTCCTTCCCAATATCCCATCTAACCGTATTTTCTGCCAGTCTAAATCCGTTCCCCTTGTCCTGTCCCTCCAGCCCTTGGAAATAGTCTCTCTCCATCTTTCCTGGAGCCCCTTCAGGCCCTGCAAGGCCACAATCAGGTCACCCCAAAGCTTCTCCTCTCCAGGCTGAACAATCCCAGCTCTCCCAGCCTTTCCTCCCAGCAGAGCTGCTCCAGCCCTGGGATCCTTTTGGGGCCTGCTCTGGCCTCTCTCCAGCAGCTCCATGTCCTTGCTGGGCTGTTCCCCAGGGCTGGAGCAGCTCTGCAGGGGGGTCTCACCTGAGGGGCAGAGGGGCACAGTCCCCCCCTGCCCTGCTGGGGGATGAGTCCAGGACACTCTTGGCTTTCTATTCTCATGGAGGGTGGGATGGAATCAAAGTTCTCTGCTCCAGCTGGGACCAAGCTGATACTCCAGCTCAGTGACCACGACTCCGTTCTTGTCCTGTTGCTCATCTGTGTAAAATTCAATTTTATGTTCCCATGGAATGTCAGAGCAGACCTGTCTTTAAAGGACCTTTTTGTTTTCCTGGATTTCTGCCTGGTGGTGTTTTTTGGGGGCTGGTCCCAACTCCTCTGTGGTAACACCCTCAAATTTACCTTTGTTGAGGTCAGTGAAGTCGTCAGAGCCGGTGGAATTGTGTCAATTAATATCCAAAGTTTTCAGGAAACACAAAATCCTGCAGGCCAAATGTATTTTTACATAAACCTAGAATCAGGAAACACAGGGATATGATTCTATAAAGTTTGGTTTCACAAGTCTAGCAGGTCAAATCATAACAAATCCTAATAATTAGGATTGGATCCTACTCCTTCCTACTTTGAGGACATCACCGAGTCCTGAGAAGAAGGAGTCCAAAAATGATGAGTGAAGTTGTACCACTGCCTGTTTCGAAATGTACCTCAAAAATACCACATATTTGAAAGAGGCTGCTGTCTCTACACTGCACTTCAATTATTCATGCTAAATCAATCCCTGAAATATCTGTAACCATTCCGTGTACGAGACTCTGGTCAATTTGCAAATTATTTTTAGGCAAAATGGGCAGCAGAATTCTTCTGAGCTAATTGCAAAATGCAGTTGTGAGTGGCCTGATTTGAACCCAAGTGCCTGAGCTGCTGCTCTGAAGATGGGATATTGGGATGAAATATCCCTGGAAGTGTCCAGATGCTCCAGCCCCTGTTTTCTAGGACGGCAAGGGGGTGGCTGTTTTACAGAACACCACTCCAGGAGGTTGCCTTGTCTGTCTATAAATCACACAGATGTAAATCCAACCTGAAAGCAGGAAAAGAATCCCTCAAAACCCCAAAAAATGCCCTGGCAATTCTGCTCAGCTCAGGTCCATAAATGTGGAATTAATGTTTTAGCCCAGTGGTACCAAGGAAGAGGGATTAGACTGAGCAGGAGGGCCAAGATCACCTGCAATGAGTGGTGTGATTTGAGCAAAATCACAAGAAAAATCCAAGAAAAATCCTCCCATGAAGGAAATAATTTGTCCCACAATGCCCCAAAGAACAGGGTGAGCTTTCGGGTAGAGAGCAACTGGTGGAAGGGAATTGCTCATTAAAGCAAAGAGCTGGTGTCTATATGGTACCTATAAAACTGATTTTAAAGTTCACTTGCAGGTTATATAAAGGAAAAAAAGCTGGACCAGCACCCTCAGCGTTGTTGGAGGTGTTTGACCAACCTGTTCTTGAAGATTTTCAGTGATGAAGATGAGAGATCTCCTCAGAAATTTATTCCAGTTCTTCCTGCGTGCGAGAAGATTTCTCCAGCTCTCCTCCTTGCTGCAAGAGCTGGTTGGTCTTGCCTCTCATATCCTTCTCAAACACAGGGATTGAGGCCTGAAATCCAATCATCCAACTCAGCACTTCATCTCTGGAAAAGCCACTTCTAAAGGGGTTTTTGCAGAAGGCAATTATTATTACCACAGCAGGTAAAGCTTCTCCTTCACTTCCACCTTCATTTACATGTGGGAGGTGGTGCTTTTTTACCTGTCTCAGGTGTCAATGGTGTGTGAAGGAAAACCCAGCAAAAATCAAGGAATTAAAACAAAGCTCCAAGTTGGAGCCATACGAGGGTTTGTTTTCTTTGCCCAGGGTCAAAAATCCAGCTCCTGAGGTTTTGTAAAACCCATCTCTCCCGAGTTACCCATTGCAGCAGCGGGGCAGGGAAAGGAAACACAGTCAAATTTCATCTCACCCACGACTCTGGGAACTTTGGTGGCTCAGAGAAGGTGGTGAGACCCCCCTTGTGTGTAATAGAGAGAGAAATCCAGCTACGACTCCTGCATTGAGGAAGAGAGACACTGCTACCCTGAATGTGGAAAGGATGTTTCCTTCTTCTCTTCTGGACTTTTATTGGAGGAAAAAGAGATTTGATCCAATGTAAATATTGGTTTATCATAGGAGAGATAGTTAGGATTGTGTATATAATGTATTATATTTATTTGTGTAATAATTGTAATATAATTCCCTTCCCCCTCCATATTGCGTCTTGTGTTGTGCCTAGAAAACCCCTCTCAAACCAGGGTGAGCTGTGGGAGGAGGGCTTAGACTCGAGAACTGGATTTTTAGGGGTCTCAAACCACCACAAGCCCACCCTGGTTTCAAACCTCACCCCACCCCACACGTGCCCGGCGACCCCCCGAAGACGCCGCGAGCGGTCGGCGGTGGTGCCTCCAATCCATCAGGTTTTCCCTCCAGTAAAGCCCTGGGGGATTTTGGCAATTTGGGAGGCCGAGCCCGACCCAAACATGAGCTCATTTCCAAAGGGGACAGCGTGAAACGTGGCCCGTGACTTCCAATAAGCAGCAGCAGCCCCGGGATGACTTCTGAGAACTGCGGAACCGTTTAGGGGCGTTTTAGCAGAGCTGGGGCTTGGTAAGTGATCTCCCTCCTCAAGAACACACTTACAGCACTAATTGTTCCCACAGAAAGTGATGTTTAATGCAGCAAGATCCTCTCACTTCCCCCCCCCCTCCCTCCTTCCCCCAGCTCTCTTTCCCTGTGAAAGCCACCTCGTTCAGCTCCTTAAATCGCCGGCGTCTCTCGCTTGGGTTCTTCCACAAATAAAACAGCAAAACACCACAACAAAGACCCAGGTAGATGATTTTAAGCGATTTACCTGCTGATTTTTTAGCTTGTGAGAGCATCACAGCAATTATTCTTTATCACATTTGCTGTTTGAAATGGTTTTGCAGGAAAATCTCACCAGGAAGAGTCTGAGCTCAGCTCAGTTTTAGGGTGGTCTCAGCACAGTTCAGTTCCTCCACATCTCCAGAACAAAGGAGTCCAGAGCCAGACCTTTGAGCCATCCATCTTTTTTTTCCAATTAACTATTTAAAGCAGGGGGATTGCTCATAGCCCAGGGTTAGGTCACCAGGACATTATTCCTGACTCCAGGAAATTACTTTGGTTGAGGTTTGCGAAGCCAAATTGGAGCAAGGGGGGGCTGAACCTCCTGCACACCTTTGAAAGTTTCACTTGTTAGATTTGTCTTGATTTGGCTCCTCTTAGTGTTGCCCTTATTAAAATTGGTTTTCTGGCCTCCACTCGGGCATCAGGGCCCTGAGCACTGAACTCTGAAAGTCAGGGAGAGTAAGGATAAATCCCTAAGGATAAATCCCTAAGGATAAATCCCTAAATTTGATGCATAAGAATCCAGACTGGTCAGGAGGATTCTGTCCCTCACACAGAATTAGAGAATCCCAGAATGGTTTGGGTTGGAAGGGACCTTAAAGCCCATCCAATCCACTATCCCAGTTGCTCCAAGCCCCATCCAACCTGGCCTTGGACACTTGCAGGGATCCAGGGGCAGCCACAGCTTCTCTGGGCAACCTGGGCCAGGGCCTCCCCACCCTCACAGCCAAGAATTCCTTCCCAATATCCCATCTAAATTTAAGTTTGAAGCCTTTCCCCCTTGACCCTTGTCCAAAGTCCCTCTCCAGCCTTCTTGGGAGCCCCCTTTGGATACTGGGATGGTCTTGGAGCTCAGCATCAATCCGTGGGCTTCCCCCCAGCCCCACGGATGTTCCAGGACTGTGGTGTCAGGGATCAGTTCTGGGAGAATCACACTCCTTGGAAAGCAATTCCTTGGAAATAACTGCCTTGGAAAGGCAGCGCTGTTGGTTTTATCTCGACTGTAAGAGGAGGCTTAAAATGCCTGCAAAGGAAATGCAGTGTCACCACTTCCCAGGAGAAAATTGGGAATTTCACTGCGTTGATATTTGCTGTCGAATCCCAAATTTGCCTCTACAAGGCCTGACAAAGCCCTGAAAATGTGGGTCGAGCATCTTCCTCCTCCAACAGGAAAATAAAATTGGGGGGGGGAAATCCAGCATTTATCAATTTTGGGGGTTATTTGGAAAAAAATCTCCAGGATTTTTTCAGTCTGGCTCATAACTTTGGAATACTTTGGGCTGAAATGCTTCATTTGAGAGGAATTCAGTCACCTCTGAGGACAATCCATTATTTCCCTGCTTAATTTCCTGAAATGCTCCTTTAGCCCAGAAATCCAACCCTTAGTGCTTGGTCAGCAAATTCCTCTTGCTGTTCTTCCCTGCTGCTTTCTCTCCATGACAATCCTGTCCTTTTTTTTTTTCCCACTGCTTTCCCTGGGACACAAAAGCCAGGCTGGAGGGTGAGGAGGATAAGCAGGAATTTGGGAGCTGTGCCAGGGCTGTGCCACACGTGGGAGTCCCCGCTGGGAGCTGTTCCAGCACGGTGGGTAAAGTTTAAACCATCTTGGTGAAGGCACAAAAGATCCCTGGAACTCCTCAGTGCCCAGGGAGAATTGGGAAAAGGGAAAAGAAGGGCTCTGTTTGTGGTGCCCAATTCTTTTCTTCGGCTTTGTGCCAAACCCCAAAGCCTTGATCACTTGGCATGGAGTGGCTTTAGTCAAAAAGTCTTGGATTTGTCTCTTGGGATCACTTCTCCTGAGCTCCCTCTTTGATCCTTCAGTGGGGAGACACGAGGACCTGCTGGCAGGGAAAATACAGGATTAATTCAATCCCACAAGGTAAGGAAGTGGGAAGAGTTCACTTCCAGCACATGAAAAATCTCTGTTAGAGGACACAAAGTTTTTTAAATACACGAAATTCTCACAGCAAGTGTGTGGTCACCTCCTTTTGTGCCTCATAAGATAACCCTCATGGATTTTATTCCTGTGAGATGCCATGAAGTGTTGGGACTATAATTCCATAGTTCATTCACAGACAATGGATAACCAGAGATCTTCAGGATATGGAGAAATCCAAAAATCCAGCGATGTGTGGCAACATTTAACAGAGACTTTCACGGGGGTTGGTTTAAAAAAACAACTTTCAGAGCTCAGATCCAAGCGCGGGACGGGGTCGAGCTGAGCAGGGCAGGTGGGGAAAGGTTAAAGGAGGGGTTTTTTTGGCTTTGGATGAGGCTGGAAGAGGCCTGGATTTGCAATCTGCTTAAATGAAGTGTGAAGAGCAGAGATCCTGATACAGCATCAGTTCTTCCAGGCTGGGAAGTGTCTGTGGCATCTCTGCTTTAATCAAAGGAGCCAGGAGTGATGAGAGGAATTAGAGCCCAGCTGACCTCACCTCAGCACTTGGAGAGGAGAGGGAGACTCTAATTAAGGGCAGCACTTGGACAAGAAAAATCTCCAAGGGTCAAAGCCTGCAGGTCTGTAAAAAGAGTCAGTGCTTCGCTATCTATTAGGGGAAAAAAATGGAATATAATAAAAAGGTGAAGTGATCTGATAAGCATCATCTGCTTGTCTTTTCTAAAGAGGTTTTTATAAGTTCCAGCAGAACAGATCATGAAGAAAAAGCAGCAGGCACATTAAAATCTGCCTAAAGAAACAACTGGAGTTAGAAGACCCTTCTAGAAACAAATATAGGGAAGTCAGAGGTGAAGCTTGGACAAGTTGATTTTCACTGAAAAATATCATTTCATAGATGAAAAGAGAAAGAAAACAAAACCTGTTTCCTTCCAAAGGAGACACATATATAACTCTGGGCATTGTTTCTCCATCTGTGTGACACAGACACCCTGTGGGACCAGGTCTGAGGGAAAGGGTGGCTTATCAGTGACCTGCAGGAGCTGATTCCAAATGACACTGAAAAATGGGAAGGATTCAAATAAAACACTTTGGCTGCTGCCTTCGATTTTTAAATTATCACAGAATCGCCTTAAGGATATTTGAGCTTTTCCTTCCCATTTAAAAAGGAATATTTCCATCCTCCAGGCACTTACAGGACAGGCAGCCTTTCCCCATCTGGGGAGATTTTAGCACCAAACCCAGTGAATATTTGGAAATAATGTGCTGAAAAACTAGGAATATCTCCCACTGGATGGAACAGACAAACCAGAGCAGCTCCCTAAAGTCTCACTCCAAAATCCAAAGGAGGGAATGAGTCACATGAATAAACCTGTATCAAACACAGGTTTGTTGCTTCCTTCCCTTGGTGGGTGGTTTGTTTTTTTGGGGGGAGGGGGTGTTGTTATTTCTGTTTGTTCCCAAAATCTCGGTGGAGGGAAAGAAAGGGGAAGAAAAATGCAAACAGGGTTGCAAACCCAATCCCCCAGGCAAAAGGAACAGACAAAAGGTGAGAAAATATGGTTTGCTGAGAAAATATTCCCAAATGAATCAACAAAACAACGTGCCCAGTGCAGATGGATCTGATTCAACAAGGATTTCGTAAGGATTTATGGAATATTTAGAATTGTGGAATGGTTTGGGTTGGAAGGGACCTTAAAGATGATCCAGTGCCACCCCCTGCCATGGGCAGGGACACCTTCCACCAGCCCAGTTGCTCAGAGCTCCATCCAACCTGGCCTTGGACATTTCCAGAGATCCAGGGGCAGCCACAGCTTCTCTAGGAATTCTATCCCAGACCCTCCCCACCCTCCCAGCCAGGAATTCCTTCCCAATATCCCATCTATCCCTGCCCTCTGGCAGTTTGCAGCCATTCCCCCTCGTCCTGTCCAAGCTCCTGTAAAAGAAAACTCTTCCAAACTCGTGGCTGAGCCTCAAAGCAGGTCCTCACCTGCTCCAAACTGTTGTGTTCCAGCTGAAAAAAACGGGATTATCTCCCTCAGGGGCATTGGGGAACCTGAACCTGCCCCACCCAGCTCAGCACAGCCTGTTCTGCCCATGACAATACCTTTCTTCCCTGTCCTCAGAGGCCTTGGAAACCAAACCCCATGGAGCAGATAATTCCAGAAGGAAGGAACACAGCCAGTCCCACCTGCTCACACGCAGCAGAGAGCCAAAAACTGCTGCCTAAAAACCAGAATGGCTTTTTTTTTTTTGTTCTCTCATCAGCTCTCAATGATTTTTTTCACGCCTCGACACAGAGCAGGTGATTTCCTTTCAGCTCTTTGTGTGGAGCCTTTAATAGTGGGGAGGATGGTCTGAAAATACACCTTTACAAGCACCACCTTTGTTCAGCACAAAGCCCTTTTGTCACCAGCTCGGTGGAGAGCAATAATTTGCCAGATCAAGCTGAATCGTGATCCATCCCCAAACCCCGTGTGGTGGGGAGGGGAGCTCTTATTAATTCTCTTTTATTTATGAATATTGTAAATATTTTCCTGTATATTTTCTATATATTTCCTATATATTTTCCTAAATATTCACAGGTAGCTGCTGGCGTGTCCTCAGGCTGAGTTAGAGGGCAGAGGGGGGAACACTCCTATTGTTTCTTAGCCAGAAAATTAGTACTTTCTGACCTCTCAGATGCCCTGTGTGGTGACCTCTGAGGATATTTAGCCTGGCAGTTTAACATCCGTGTGGTCCCATCAGCAGCCCCGGAGTAAAAGGTACTTAATGCAGAGCAGCTCTTTTGCAAGGTTAGAAAGGATCAATAGGAGATGTGTTTAATGTGGTATCACTATCAGGTCTCCATCTCACTTTGAAAACTGAAATATCCACCCTGGGACATGATCTTTAGTCACAGAGCACAGAGATCTTTAACGTGGCAGGATCCCTTTCTCCCAGCTCGGGAAGCACACGGAGGAAATTATTCAGGTTTGGAATAAAAAAACGGGTTTTTCAAAAGGAAAAACGATCACAGGGAGGCTTCTGGTGTTGCACAGTCCCACTCTGTGTTTTTCTGGAGCTGGAGCAGTTCTTGTGGAAAACAGGCAGCCTTGCAAGGAACTGGGAACACAAGCAAGGTGGGTTTTCCCCCTGGGAATATGTGTGGCCACTGCCTGAAGTTCATCCTCTCTGACTGCACTGGGGAAAAAAAAAACAGGATGAGGGAAGGAAACTTCCTCTAGAAAATACAGGAAACTTCCTCTAGAAAATACAGGAAACTTCCAATCCTACAACAAACCTGGCCAGACTCACCAAAAAGAAATGTAATTAAGCTGCTCTTAAAGTAAGTTAACTCAGCCTAAGTCTTGTGTTAGAGCAGAGCAGAGCTCCTGGACTTGGTCAGATGTGCTTGTAAACCCACCCTTGGCACCTCACAGCATTTATTGGCTGTAAAACACACCTGCTTCTCCTGTGGTTGGACATCAGGAGGAATTTGTTGTTGGAAAGAGTGGTCAGGCCTTGGCAGGGGCTGCCCAGGGAGGTTTGGAGTGCCCAGCCCTGGAGGTGTCCCAGGAAGGCCTGGCCGTGGCACTCAGTGCTCTGGGCTGGGGGACAAGGTGGGCATCGGGCACAGGGTGGGACTGGATGACTTTGGAGCTCTTTTCCCACCTCAGTGATTCTGGGATTCTGGGATTCCAGCACTATTAGGGATGTACACTGTGTGCTGTGCATGTGGTTCTCCTTGCCCAGCCTCACTCTCTGCCCAGCTGCCTGGGGCAGCACAGATCCTGTGGGCAATGTCTGACAGCAGGACTGACAGACGTTCTCCAGGATAAAGCTCAAGATTTCTGTTGCTTCCAACTCAGTCACACCCACTGGATTTCCTGGTTTTCCAGCAGCAAACCTGGAGAGCAGCAGTTTTAATCTCCCTGTCAGCTGTGCAGTCTGAAGGATGTGTTGATACCAAGAGAGAAATGAAGTCCTGAGAGAAGAGTTGTACCACAGATCCTTCCCTGGAGGGCCAACCATGTCCTGTGGGGCATCCAGCTCAGCACTGAGGGAGGGGATTGTCCTGCTCTGCTCTGCACTGGGGTGGCCTCACCTCGAGTTCTGGGGGCAGTTTGGGGCACCTCAACATGAGAAAGGTCTAAAGCCATTAGAGAGTGTCCAAAGGAGGGACACAGGGATGGGGAAGGGCCTGGAGGGGCCACACGTCCCTTGGGTGCTCAGCAGAACCGGGACCATCACGTGGCCAAGCAGGACCAGCTTCCCATGGTTTATCCAAACTCTGGTGAGGGACAGGAGGTTGCTGAGGTGGCAGAGCCACACCTTGAAGGGATTTAATTAAACTCCCACACCCTATGTCCATGTGGTCCAAGCTGAGGAGAGCAGCAGCTCCACTGCTGTTCCCCGGAGGCGTCTGCTCAGCCGAGTGATTCCATCTCCTGGCTTGGAAACTTGCTGGTAATTACACTGGGTACAGTTTTCAACCCAAGCTGCCGAGCTGGGAATTAAACAGCAGCTTGTTTTCCTGCCTAAAACGCTGCCCAGGCCTTGGCACAGCTCTGTGTGGCAGCGTGGCCCCTCTAGGATTGGATATGCATTGTCCACAGAATATCCAGAGTTTGGAGGGACCCTCAAGGATCACCCAGTGCAAACCCTGCTTTTTTTAGACTCGGGAATACCTGATTTTAAGCCAGCAAAGAGAAAACAAATCCTGAAGTGATAAAAAAAAAAGATGAGAGAGAATAAAGCAAGGTGTAGAAATGAAGAAAAACGTTATTTAACTTATGGATGGGGTGATGCAGCCTGGTTTTCTGCTGATTTTTTCATTTGGTTGTTAATGTCTCACCTCTCTCTGGGAGTGGAATACTCAGAATTACACACTGGCTTCTCCCCTTGCCCCAAGGGTTTGTGGGGAGTAGTTTTCATGGGTGGAGAGATGGATGGTGAAAGGACACCTGAGCTGTTTAGACCTACAATAGCAGTTGGATACTGCACTCCTGCTCTGCTTAGTGGAGATCCAACCCATAAAATTGACCCCCAGGGTCAAGTTTTTGAAAGAAAGGTTTCAGCAAAGTCCTCAAATGGTAGAAAAGTAGGGCTGGAGGGCACTAGGAGCATCAACTGCGGGGCTTGGACTCTGAAATTGGATTTTTGGGGATCTCAAACCACGACAAAATTCCTTTTCCAGCTCTCTTTTGAGACAGATGCAGCCACTCTGGGGCAGAACCTGCCACGGGGAGTTTAAAAAAATGGAATGGAGCCAAGTGTGGGAGGTTTGCATCCCATCCCTGAGGGAACAGGGGGGAAGAAGAGGTGCCAGGAGAAGGGATGCACAGGCTGCCAGTGTGAAACACAAGTTCTGGGCAGTTGAGGAGTAGGGATTGTATTCACTTTATGATTTTTCTTTTCTTTTGTAGACAATACTTTGTACAGAATCGTGGAATGGTTTGGGTTAGAAGGGACCTTAAGGATCATCTCATTCCAACCCCCTGCTCTGAAGCAGGTTACTCAGAGCCCCATCCCAGCCTGGTCCTGAACATCTCCAGGGATCCAGGGGCAGCCACAGCTTCTCTGGGCAACCTGTGCCAGGGCCTCCCCACCCTCACAGCCAAGAATTCCTTCCCCACATCCCATCTAACCCTGCCCTCCTTCAGCTTAAGGTATTTTCCCTTGTCCCATCCTTCCATCCCTTTTCCCAAGTCCCTCTCCAGCTCTCTTGGAGCCCCTTTAGGCACTGCAAGGAGCTCCAAGGTCTCCCTGGAACCTTCTCTTCTCCAGGCTGAACCCCCCCCCCCAGCTCTCTCAGCCTCTTTAGCTCTTCTGCCACCAACATCTCCCGTTCTCTAATAAGAACTGTCGGAAAGAACACGACCATTACTCATCTCCCCCTCACACATCTCTCTATTTTCCTTTAATTATCAGCAGCTCTGGATTCTGGCAGTGCTTTGAGCCAGCATTTAATGCAGCCACAGAGCCCTTGAAAAGGCACACACACTGTGTGGCTTCAAACCCACCCAGCCCTTGCAGTTCTGACACCCACCCACGGTCCCTTTATCCGCCCCGCTCGGATGCGGCCCCAGCAGGTTTCTTAGAGCTCGGAAAAAAACCATCTTTAGCACTCAGAGGGTCAACGTGTGTGCCAGGAAAAGAGGGAAGAGGCCCAGGATAAAGCCCTGATGCCATTGAAACAACTCCAGGCTGCAGCAGGGGGGAATATTTCAGCCTGTGCCCCAGTTTTTTGGAAGTGCCGCACAACAGCCGGGTCGGGAGTCGACCTTTTGGAAGATCACAGGGACACACAAGGAATATTTGGCACAGTTGCACCAAGGCCAGGCACAGAAATTTCTCTCCTCTGTGTCCTGCTCCTCAGGATTTGTCAGCCCAATAGTTTTATCCTGATTACCTTCAGTGTATCCACACCATTTTTCCATAAAACAAAGCATTTCACGATTATTCTGCTGGAATGGAGGGCACTTGTGGCCCCTCCTGCTCCAGTGGAAGATTTTTTTTCCTCCTGCCAGGCTGTGTGGTTGATGGAGAGTTTGGTGGGAGCTCGGGGATGGAACCACTGATGGGATTATGAATGTGACAATAATATGGTGGGGAAATCGCTGTAATAAGCATTTAACAACTTTAAAGAAACAAATCCTAAAAAAAAAAAAAAAAAGAAACAAATAAACAGTGGAGAATTTCCCACCATTGGGAAGCTTGTGGGACTCCCCTGATCTCCTGTGGATTCTCCTCAGGTGTTATCCACATCCTCACAGGCTTCCCATGGGATTTGTCACCATAGTGGCCCAAGGACTTGTGTGGCAAAGTGGTTCCTGAGATAAATCAGCACTTTGGCCTTTTGTTTCATCCTGAAAATTAGGACAGGAAGCACAAAAATTTGAGCCCATCTCTAGAAGACTTTTGGTAGCCCAAAGCAAGAAGAAGTGGAGCAAAAACCATCCCGATATCCCAGAATCATCAGGGTTGGGAGAGACCTCCAGGATCATCCAGTCCCACCCTCACCCAGCACCACCAGGATCACCCCTAATCCATGTCCCCAAGGGCCACATCCAGACACCTCTGGAACACTCCCAGACACAGGGACTCCACCACCTCCCTGGGACACTTATTCCAAGGCCTGACCACTCCTGCAGGGGAATTTTTTGGTTTGGAATCTGGTCTGACCCTCCCCAGCAAGTGCCTGCTCACCTTCACCCTGGGATAGAAGTGTCCTCACTTCTCCCTGGAGGTTGAAAATGCTTGGATTTCTGCAGTTAGAGGAGACAAAGGGACTTCTCCTGTCAAGCTTAGGTGACCTAAAGGACAGTGAGGTGGGAGGGAGTTTTGGTGTCCTCTTTGGAGTGGAGTTTCCTCTAGAGGATTCAAAATTCCCCTCCTGGTTTTCATCCCAGTAGGTGCTGGTGCTCCTCACCCCTTTGTGTTTGCCAAGTCCCTGATTTTTCACAGAAAAAAAACAGAGAAAAAACAGAGGTTGTATCTTACCCTGAGCAGAATATTCCCACCCATGAGATGGGGGTTAAATTCCCTGCCTCCAGAGGGCTGGAATTATGGGGAATACCCACCCTCAGACACCTCAACCCCTCGCTTTTCTCCAAGGTTCATTTGCCAGAGTTGCTGTGGATAAGGGAGGGACATCAAGATCCACGTACTGGAATAAATCCTGGTGGCTTTGTCTCCTGGGAGGTGGAGCTGGGAAGGAACAGGCTCTGCTAATCCCAGCTCAAGCCAGAAGAGTCCTGCCAGTCTCTTCAGGACACACATTCACTCCAAGGGTGAAATCCTGAATAGGAACAGGGGGGTTTTATTGTGGCCTTCCAGTGGCACTTTAGTCTCCTGGTCTAATGTGTAATGAATCACAGTTCCAGAGCCCTGGAATGTGAGATCACTCTCAGCTATTCCTTTAACCTCTAAGTGGAGCCAGTCCTCAGGGATGGATGGGATTTCACTGAATTTTCCCATTTCATTTGTATAATGAAATCACTCTTTGGCCTCTGCTCTGTTCTTTTTGCCCTTTTTTCAGCCTGAAGCTGGACCCACTTGCTACTGATCTCCAGAGCATTCCCCACCAGCACAGTCCTTGATAAGCAATAATTAGGATCAGAAATTGAATTGGTTTTATTAATTACTTTACAGCAAAGTTTCTTTTTGGTCTTCCCCAACAACAGCCTATTTTACTGTTTAGAATAATTTAGGAGTATTCAGCATTAAGCAACACAACACCTCTCATTTGAGTTGCTCTGCATTAGCACCACATAAATGTGTCTGAAAACATCAGGGCAAGGACAACTTAAACTACAAATATGAACAGCAGGAACCAAATTTTCACCTAAACACTGGACTGAGTTCAGTTTTGATGTAACGTTGACAAGCTGCAACACCCCAGACATCAAATCCAAAGGCACAAATATTTTTCTCACACACGGGTTTTTATTCTGGTCAGAGTTTAGTTAATTTTTTGCAACACACAATCATCAAGGTTGGAAAAGAGTTCTGAAGTCATCCAGTCCACCCTGTGCCCCATCCCCACCTTGTCCCCCAGCCCAGAGCACTGAGTGCCACGGCCAGGCCTTCCTGGGACACCTCCAGGGCTGGGCACTCCAAACCTCCCTGGGCAGCCCCTGCCAAGGCCTCACCACCCTTTCCAGCAAGAAATTCCTCCTCCTGTCCAACCTGAGCCTCCCCTGGCACAGTTGGAGGCCGTTCCCTCTCCTCCTGTCCCTTGTTCCCTGGTAGCAGAGCCCGACCCCCCCCGGCTCCCCCCTCCTGTCAGGGGGTTGCAGAGCCAGAAGGTCCCCCCTGAGCCTCTTTAAATTGAACCTTTCCACACCTGGCCACCCTCCTGCTCCTCCTGGAATTCTGTGCCACAGCCTCAGGCCTCAGAAGGCTGGGAATCTTTCATGGTTTCCCACCTAAATCTACCTGTGGCCAATATAATTCCATTTCTCCCAATATCAACATCATCCTTTGATAAAATCCTGTTCTTTTCCTGTGTGTTGTTCCCTCTCCAGGTGCTCCAGGAGAGCACTGATATCCCTCTTCACATGCAAGTCCTTTCAGGGGTGAAGATGAAGAAATTCTCCCTCATGTCCAACCTGAACCACCTCTGGCAACACCAATTGGCACCCCCAGGATTCTGATCTGCTCCCGACCTTCCACCCCACGCTGACATCCCCATTCACCACATATCCCAAAAGCAGGGTTCCAAGGTGATTCATTCCACATAGCAAGAAACTGGGAGAGAGTGGAAAACCATGAGAATTGGTTTTGTTGTCCTACTTGCTCTCCAAGACCTTTGATGTGGGATATCAATGGGCTCCATCTCGGACACAGCTGCTTTCTCTGCACCCACATTCCTCATCCTCCCACTGCTCCCACAGCTGCACATTTATCCTGCTGTGCTGCAACAGCTCCAGGAGGATCTGTGGCTTCAGGTATCCCCCTCAGGCTTTAAAAAGAGGTGGGAATTCTCCTCTGTGTTGGGGGGACACTCTTCTCTTCCAGCTTTTGCCCGGAAAAATCAGCTGCTACTTAATTTTCTCTTGTGAGCCAATGGACAGAGACACTCTCAGTGACTGAGAGCCTGAAAAAATCCAGTTCCTAAATCTCCTTGGACACAGGTACCACCCCAAAGGACGGAACCAAAAGCCTCACTCGTGTTTATCACAGGCCATCGTGTCTCAAACCCAAGAACAACTGTCGGGGTTTTTTTGGTTTTGAAGGGCTCTGACACCAGGCTTGGGGTAGTTTAGTGGCTCTGATCCAAGACATGATTGAACAACTGAGAGGCAAAGTGGGAGACCCCCCCAGGGTGTTTAATGCTGCTGGAATTACTGCCCAGTAAGAGCAGCACCACTGGTTTAATGGGAACAAGCTCAGGCTTGAAATGGCCTCATTAGTTTAGCTTTTCCATGAGCAGGGAAATCAGAGAATCATGGGATGCTTTGGGTTGGAAGAGACCTGAAAGATCAGCTCGTTCCACCCCCCTGCCCTGGGCAGGGACACCTTCCACTAGCCCAGCCTGCTCCAAGTTTATCCAGCCTGGCCTTGGACACTTCCAGGGATCCAGGGGCAGCCACAGCTTCTCTGGGAATTCTATCCCAACCCCTCCCCACCCCCACAGGGAAGGATTTATTCTTAATCTCGAATCTAACCCTGCCCTCCTTCAGTTTAAGGCCATTTCCTCCTGTCCCCTCACTCCATGCCCTTGTGTAAAGTCCCTCTGTTTCCCACAGAGGTGCCCTCGTTGGTGCACTGACATCTCCCCAGTTTCAAAAGGAGCTCCCCAAAGTGGGAAATTCAGCATCCCTGTGACCCAGGAACTCCTGCAAACCACAAGGAAAAGCTCCTGGCAAACAGAATTGGATTTCAGTGAAATAACAGGCTCCAGTTTATGAAAACCCTGAACCACCGAGGATCAAAAGCGAGAGACGGAGAACGTTTCCAAACAAAACAGGGATATTTTTTATTTAGTCTTGTTCTTTTATCCTTCATTAGGAGCAGCTCTTTCCATTTCCAGTCTCGGACCAACACGAGGGTCTGTAGCAGGACTTCAACCCCTCTCCTGTGACCCCAGTTCCCAGCAGTTGTGTTGTGCATGGAATGCTTGTGGCACACATTCCCCATCCCTGGAAGTGCCCAAGGCCAGGTTGGAGCAACCTGGGCTAGTGGAAGGTGTCCCTGCCCATGGCAGGGGGTGGAACTAAATGATCTTTGAGGTCCCTTCCAACCCAAACCATTCTGGGATTCTGGGAAAACAAGTAAAGAAGCTCCAGGCTCTTGCCCTGGGAACCCACATCTTGTAGTGTCATGACAAATGATCCAAACCTGGCTCCAAACTGCAGCCAGGCCCACAAAGCCCTGACTTTTGAACTCTCAAACTCTCACTCCTCAGAGTCACCAGCCCCTTTATCCCAAACACCTTCAGGCTTTAAGGCAAACCTGAGCAAAGAACTGAAAAAAAGGGGAAAAAAAAGCACTTGACAACTTGAGGGAGGAGGGAGGAATTTATGGCCTTTTTGTTTGCCTGGAGGGTGGTTTTCTGACCCTTTTCCCTCTGGATTGCAGGGCATTTCCCAAGCTTTTTAAAGCACTTCTGCTGTCTGCTGATAGACATGGCCAGGGAGCAGCAAGGAAGGTCAAACTTCCAGGGATCCAGGGGCAGCCACAGCTTCTCTGGGCAACCTGGGCCAGGGCCTTCCACCCTCCCAGCCAGGAATTCCTTCCCAATATCCCATCTATTCCTGCCCTCTGGCAGTTTGAAGCCATTCCCCCTTGTCCTGTCCCTCCAGCCCTTGGAAATAGTCTCTCTCCATCTCTCCTGGAACCCCTTCAGGCCCTGCAAGGCCACAATCAGGTCACCCCAAAGCTTCTCTTCTCCAGGCTGAACAATCCCAGCTCTCCCAGCCTTTCCTCCCAGCAGAGGTTGGCAGGGATGCCATTCACTAGATCATCCAGCCTGGACATGGAGCTCTTGCAAACGGATGAACACACACAGAGACAGAAATAAACTCAAATTTATCTCTTTATTTCAGTTCTAAAGCATTTTCAGTCCATTTATATTTCTCTTAAACAAGTGTAACTGGATTTTTTTCCCATTTCAAGCCATGTAAGTAGGAAACAAACCAAGAAGACCATGGGCATTGGAGGTTTAATCAAAATCAGATAAGAAAAAGCAAATTCTTACATCCATATCAGATTCTTCACTGCTATAAATCCAGGTTGCCCTGTTGCCTGTGGCAGGGAAGTGTCTGCATTCCCCAGGCAAGGATTTAATCCAGGATAGAACATTCACAAGGGTGGTTTGATTTTTGGTGTATTTTAGGTGTGGGCAGAAGAGACAATACACTTTTCACGATAAAAATAAAGATGATAAAAGGAAATAATAATAATAATTGTCATAATAAGGGAATAAAAAGCAGGTTTGTTAGGAAATCCTCCCTCTGCAAAGGGAAGCAAATGGGCTGTTTAACAAAGGGATCATATTTCCTGCTGTGACAGGAGGAGACGGATTGGGAGCAGATACAAATGAAAAACCTCGTGCCAAAAAACTGAAGGCTCTTAAGGAAGACTAAGTGTCCTGGGCAGCTCCCAGGATTGCCAAAGGAAATGAGGGAAGGAATTAGTGAAGCCTTTAACAGGTTGGGTTGGGTTTTTTTTCCAATTTTCCCCGTGACAGGTTGGACTGGGGAGCAACACAAAGCTCAGCCTTATTTCCACCCTGGTTTTTTTATTATCCAGGGGTCACAAGATGCAGAATCCAGTCGGCTCCAAGTGATTTCCTGGGGAAACAGGGTTTTTTTTGTGGGATTTAATGAAGTCATGATCTCATATTTTTTTGCTGGAGATGGCCCAGATGGATTAAAGCTGAAGGGGCAGTTTGGCTTTCACAGTTGCTTGGAAGTCCTTTGGAAGACGTTGCCTAAACCTGCCCGGGAAATGGTTTTCCCATCTTGCAAAATTTCTGGGAGGTTTTCAGATCTTTTTTTTTTTTCCTGCCCTGAATCAGAACCTTAAACAAGACTCAGTGATATTTTGTTCTGATTAAGGGCCAAAAAAAAATAATTAAAAAAGAAGGATTGAAGGAAGATTGACCCACTCATGTGTCAGAGTTGAGTCTGCTCAGGTCAGAACTCACTTTTTGGGCAGAATTTGGCCACCTTGTCCTTCAGTTTTTATCTGTTTTCCCAGTGCTTTCCAAGAAATTCTGTCCCTGCTCTGCTTTGCCTCAAGTTTCAATTTTCTGTTCCCTTGAGGAAAGTCATAGAGTGAAAAAAAAAAAAAAATTAAATTAAGGGTTAAGTATCACAACCTGCATTATAAATGAGAATTGTCCTAGGCAGTGGAATCCTCTCCTACCACAAATGAGCACCCACAGAGGGGTTGTAGAGAAGGATTAGTCCGTGTTTATGAAGCATTTTGAAAAGAACATGTAATATTCTATAATCCACGCCCTGAGTCTTCCCAAAAAATGAGGGATTTTAGGGTATTTAGTGCTTTAAAAATTGCTTTGCAGCCCCAGTGTCCTGTAGTGCCCAGGATGCAATTTTACTCCTGGTGTTAAGTCAGAGATTTCAACACTCTCCCATCAGACAGGAGCTTTTAAAATTGTGTCTCCAAGCACTTCATTCTCTGATAAAACCATCAGGGTGAGGGGGATTGAGGGGGGAAATAAAATAGGGAATGATAACAGGACACAGTGCAGGGGTTCCATGTCCCAGGTTGACTCCAAGCCAAACATTCCCAATGACTTAAGAACTTCATCCTTTTTAAATCACATTTTAAGACCTGAATTTGTTGCTATCAGCCAGTGACTTTAATTATGAGATTAAATCTGCTCTTGTGAGATGTCAGTGACTAAACCAGCCACACATTTTGCACATTTCTTTGGATTTAAAAGCAGCTTTACACCTGATTTCCCCACTTAACTGTGCCTGCTTCCCGTTGAGAGCATGGCAAAGAGCAACCAGAGGAAGCTGGGAGTGAAAATCTGAATTATCAGACTCAGGAAATAAAAACTCAGAAGCTCTTGGCACTCACTGGTGTCTCTTTGCTTGTCAGGGCAATCTCATTTGGGAGGGCAGGACATGAATGCAGAATAATACAGAATAAAGTGATGCAGAATAATACCCAATATTGGTGTTTTTCAAATAAACCCCAACCCACTGGGCCTGCTGAGGGAGTTCAGCAAAGCTGAGTTTAGGTTGTGGCTGCCCAGCATAAAGAGAAGGAAATCAGAGCATTTTCAGCTGAGGTGCAGCTGGAAATGAGGACTGAGAGGAGAAAAAGCCAAGGAACAAACCTTGGCCAACCAGAAAATAGGAATTTTAACACAAACTGGTGTCAAATGTAACAGGTTATTCTGATTCTCATTTTTTTCCTGCTCTAAGAGCTGGATTTCCCCTCCTGGATCCTCCAACGAGATTATCAGGGTTGGAAAAACAATGGGATGTTGGGCTGCAATAGAAAATCCAGAAGTAGGATATCCAACATCCTTTTTAACTGGAATTCAGGGTCCCAAAATTTCAAAGAATCCATATGCTGTGTCTCCTGAGTCAGATGGGCTAGTGGAAGGTGTCCCTGCCCATGGCAGGGGTTAGAACTGGATGATTTTTAAGGTCCCTTCCATCCCAAACCCTTCTGGGATTCCGTGAATCAACATTTTGTGGCTGAAAGTGGCTTCCAGGTAACACATTTCCTGCCAGTTTTTTTAATATTTCCATGGAAAGAAGGGCACTTTTAAATCAACAGCCCACAAAAGGGTTCAGCTGGAGTCAGTAGAACTGCAGACACGCACAGGTTATGGTTTGTTGGATACACAACCACTAAAAAAAGTGGGATTTGCCTTGGTTTGGCACTGTTGACTGCAATCATGGAGATATGTGATAAATAGGAACTTTATTCATGGAATCACAGAATGCTTTGGGCTGGAAGGGACTTTAAAATTCATCTCCAAGGGACACTTCCACCAGCCCAAGTTGCTCCAAAGTTATCCAACCTGGCCTTGGACACTTCCAGAGATCCAGGGGCAGCCACAGCTTCTCTGGGAATTCTATCCCAGCCCCTCAGCACCCTCACAGGGAGGAATTTCTTCCTAATATCTGACCTAAACTTTCAGTTTAATCATGTCTTCATTTGACCTCCTTCCTGGAGCTCTCAGCTGGGTTGGAACAGCCCTGGCAGTGACAGGAAAATCCAACGGGAAGCAAAGCAAAGTCCTGTGTTCTCTGGAGGCTGCAAGAAGGGCTCTGCTGCTTCCCTGAGGGATGAGGGGCATCTCCCTGTCCCACATTTCTTCCATTTGCTCCATTCTCCTGTCCCACTCACGTGGAGGACACGTGGAAGGGGTAATATTGTGTTTCTTTGCAGCTGCTTGAGAGGAGGTTGGAGCCAGGGGGGGATGTTGGCGTGGGGTGGAAGGTCAGGAGCAGATCAGAATCCTGGGGGTGCCAGTTGGTGTTGCCAGGGGTGGTTCAGGTTGGACATGAGGGAGAATTTCTTCATCTTCACCCCTGAAAGGATTTGCCTGTGAAAAAGGATATTAGTTCTCTCCTGGAGCACCTGGAGAGGGAACAACACACAGGAAAAGAACAGGACTTTGTCAAAGGATGATGTTGATATTGGGAGAAATGGAATTATATTGGCCACAGGTGGATTTAGGTGGGAAACCACAGAAGATTCCCAGCCCTCTGAGGCCTGAGGTTGTGACACGGAATTCCAGGAGGAGCAGGAGGGTGACCAGGTGTGGAAAGGTTTAATTTAAAGAGGCTCAGGGGGGACCTTCTGGCTCTGCAACCCCCTGACAGGAGGGGGGAGCCGGGGGGGGTCGGGCTCTGCTGCCAGGGAACAAGGGACAGGAGGAGAGGGAACGGCCTCCAGCTGTGCCAGGGGAGGCTCAGGTTGGACAGGAGGAGGAATTTCCTGCTGGAAAGGGTGGTCAGGCCTTGGCAGGGGCTGCCCAGGGAGGTTTGGAGTGCCCATCCCTGGAGGTGTCCCAGGAAGGCCTGGCCGTGGCACTCAGTGCTCTGGGCTGGGGGACAAGGTGGGCATCAGGCACAGGGTGGGCTGGGAGGGCTTTTCCAACCCAAATCATTCTGTTGGATGCTCTGGGTGTGTTTTTCCTGTGCAGAAAACCTCCTCCAAACCTCCCCAGGCCCTCACCCCCTGCACCACCTGCAAACTCCTCTCGTTTGTCGACGAGAACACGAGTCAAAGAGCTGGAGAGAGAGAGAGGAGGGGACAGGGGGATGTCTAATGAACACTAAAACCCACTTTATTTATGGTAAGCCCCCCCTCAGGTCCCCTTTAGCATCCTGGAGAATTGAGAGGAATGTAGACTAAGCCCCAAAAGAGACACTTAAGTGCTTTTCCTGCCCCTGGAGATCATGGAGAGAGGAAAAGAAGGGGAGAGAAGCAGCAGCCTCGGGGGAAAGAGGCATAAAGTGCTGGTTTCCCTCGTGCTGATGGGCTGCAAGGAGGGAAAAAGAGTAAAGAAGGATCATCTGAGCCCTGGAAAGAAGGAGAAGCACCACATTCCTTGTTTTCTTGAGCATCACATGCAAGATAAGTGTTCCCTTGAACCAAATGACTCTGCTTTTAAGTCCTGGCCCTGTGAGTGTTTACCTGTGTGTTTAAGAGGAGTACAGAGGGGAAGACTTGAGTTAAAAGCACAAAATTTATGGCACAGGTGGAGAAAAACTGGGACTTGGAATAGAAACGGTGGGAATTGCTTTTAAGTTCAGTTATGATCAAGACAACCCCAAAAATAAAGGAGTAGTAGCTTAAAACAAGACCAGAGCAACAGAGCAGAGCGTGTTTGTCCCAACACTTCAGACTCCTGACAGTGTTTCACAGAGGCAGTGGAGAAAAGTTAAGCTTTCACACGGGCCAAAATGAGGATTTTAAGCACAGAAATGTGCTTAAAGTGGACCAAGGGATGTTTGGTTTGCACAGAATCTTCTGCCACGTCCCGAGGGAAAGGATGAGGAGAAATGGCCTCAAACTGCACCAGGGCAGGTTCAGATGAGAGATTAGAAACAATTTTTCCCTGCAGGAGTGGTCAGGACTTGGAATAAGTGTCCCAGGGAGGTGGTGGAGTCCCTGTGTCTGGGAGTGCCCCAGAGGTGTCTAGATGTGGCCCTTGGGGACATGGATTGGGGGTGATTGTGGTGGTGGGATGGATGATCCTGGAGGTCTCTCCCAACCCAGATGATTCTGGGATTTCCTGTTTGTAGAGGTGGGTGCAAAGGTGAAACATTCCCACAAAAAAGGGAAGGGCAGCCAGGGAATCACAAAAGAGATTCCCATCGTTCCTTCAATTCTCTTCCCATGGGAGGAAAAGGGCTTGAAAGAAAAGCACAACAAAAAAAAGCGTCAAGAAAATGAAAAGTCCTCAGAATATTCTGCTGTTGGAAAAGCTCCTGCTCTGATAACAAATGATCATCAACAAACTTCAGGTAATTGTAGTTTTGTGAAATCACAGCTGATTGGGTTGCCCAGAGAAGCTGTGGCTGCCCCTGGATCCCTGGAAGTGTCCAAGGGCTTGGACAGGGCTTGGAGCAACCTGGGCTGGTGGAAGGTTGGCAGGGGGTGGCACTGGATGATCTTTAAGGTCCCTCCCAACCCAAACCCTTCTGAGATCCCCAAGTGAAGGAGTTTGTTGGGAGTGACTTTCTCTTCAAAGTAAAAGCTGATAAAGTAGAAGTTCACTTCCTACATTCCCTAAAGCTGTTCCAGACCCTTCCCCATCCTCTGGCCCCAAACCTCTCCTCACTGTCCCTGGGCAGCAGGACAGTGTTTCTCCAGCTGCTCTTCTAAGTTTCTGGGGGAGTTTTGGGGGGGTGTTTCTCTGCCTTGTACCCCAAAACCTCACCCCCACACAGCCCCTCCCCGCAGTGCCTGTCTCAAGTCAGGCCTGTCAAGACCAGGAGAAAGGTTTTCCCCTCTCAGATTCCCTCTTGGATGCCCATCAACTCCCAGCCCAGCACCAAGGAGTGGTGCCAGCCCCATGCCAGGGGGAGCAGGATGTGTCCTTCACCCTCACAGACACTCCAACCCCCTTTAAGTGGCTGCTTTGCTCTTTAATTGGCATCATTACCTCATATAATGTTTTCTAATTATACTATTGATTTTTTTTTCCCCCTCCCCACCTCTGTTATTTTTAATGGATTCCCCTCCCAGTTCACCCACTGGAGAGCAGAGTGGATGGGTCTCCAGGGAAACTCTTCCAGCTCCATGTGTTTGCACACAGTGTACAGGTGTTTAATCCTGCCTTGACTTCCTAATTAGCCAGGAGAAATATTGTTGGGGGGATGGTAGAGAGAGCAAGAGATGTTTTATTCCCACTAATTCCTGCTCTGTAACAACAGGCAGAACCATTCCCAGACTCCTTTCCTTTTCCTCCTTCCCAGCTCTGAGGAGCTGCCTGTGGGGACAGGCAGGACACAGAGCTCGTATCCTGGCAACTATTTTGGTAATATTCAATATTTAATATTTAAAAGATGTCCTTGATTCCTGGAAACACCCAAAAGCTTTCAAACACAACAGCCCAGCTCCATTTCCCCCCCCAAGGGAATTCCCTTTCCGTGTGTGTGTGGGGAGCCTTGCACATGTTCCAAGGGTCCAAGGAAGGTGCTGGAGCAGCTCCTGTGGAAAAACCTTTGGCAGGCCAGGGTTAGAAACAGCTTTTGTGTGGGAAACCACAACCCTCTGGAGCTGGGAAGTGCTGGATCCACCTTCCAAATTACGTTTTAGGAGAGAAAAAAGCCCAACACGAGTGTGGTGGGAAGGGATAATTAATGAGAAATAAAAGTAACAAGGCAAGACTGAAGCCTCATAAATTATCCAGCTTTTAGGAATAAGGAATTTCAGGCCCCCTGAGCTCCATGGTATATATATGTATATATATATATATATATATATATATATATTCCTCCCAGGTCACGAACTGCACAGAGGTGCAAGACGTGTGAAGGAAGTGGAATGAGGCAGATAAATAAAAAATCCATGATTATTTCCATGAATGAAGAGAGCCAAGATCCATCTGCTGCATTGGAACAGACTTATCAATGCATTGAGCCAATCCCAAGGATTAACAGATCCCAAAGAAATGCAGGGAGGTGAATTCCAAACCCTGGGAAGCCACTGAGTGACAACGCAGGTGTCAGACCTGCAGGAGCTGGGAATTATCCTTCCCAACCCAAACCATTCCGTGGTTTAAACAGTCTCAGAGTGAATCCTTAATAATTATTTTCGAGGTGTTTGAGCAAGGAGCAAATAGAGAAGGATGTGCAGCCAGAGGAAGTTAAGCCCAGCTCTTGTTTTCTTTTGTGTCTCAGGTGCTGAGCCAGGATGGAGGATTTGCCTCATCAGGGGCGTTCTGGACTCTGTAAAAACAGAGAAATGACAGATTTCTGTGTGGAAAATGAGAGCAAGGCTGGTTTGTCAAGCGATTTTGGCACAATTGTTGCCAGAAAGGTGGGATCTGGGGAGATCTTGGTAACATCCCCTTGGGTTTGGTCATCTCCAAACTGTGTAGGGTAAAGTTTCACTGGATATTTCAGACAGCAAACTGGAATCTTCTTCAAGGTGTGCAAGTCTTTTACGTTGGGTTGCTGAGAAACTTTTTATATTCTGGTTGAAAACAGCAAGTTTTTAATGGGTCTTAAGTCACAACCATTCAATAAAATTTGGAATTTATCAGTTTATCAGCCAATAGAACTTTGTTCTCTCGGGCATTAAATCTAATGAACATCTGGGATTACACTGTGGCAGGAGAGAAACTCATCACTTGGGTGACAAAGCCACAGAAAAAAGGAGGTAAAAATCCAAATAAATCCAAATAAATCACCATTTTATTCCCTGCTCTTCCAGCCCAGCCTTCAAGGGCTCCATAGTCCTGCATTTCAGGTTGTTTGATGTGGTACTGAGGGAGCTGGGGGTGTTTAGTCTGGAGAAAAGGAGGCTCAGGGAAGATCTCATCACTCTACAACCCTGGAAAGTATCCAAGGCCAGGTTGGAGCAACCTGGGCTGGTGGAAGGTGTCCCTGCCCATGGCAGGGGGTGGAATGAGATGATCTTTAAGGTCCCTTCTGACCCAAACCATGTGGGATTCCATGAGTTGATGATTCCCATCCCTCCCATGTGACTGCACATTCACTCAGGTCCTTGCTCCCCATCACGTCTGAAGTCCCTGGACATTCACTTTGCTCTCTTCTAGAAAAAAACCCAAATGATTTATTCTTTGTGGAGGCAACATTTCCCTTCTCACTTTCCAAGGGTTTGCTGGCTGTGTATTGTTTTCCTCTCTCTTCAGAGCCCGACCTGACTGTAACCCTGGTTTCCTGCTTCAGATAAAATGCTGTTAAATGGCTTACAAAGAAAACAAACCACAGCAACCTCCCCCCCCCCCCAAAAAAAAAAACCAAACAAACCAAGCAGCTGATGTTTTTCACTTGGGTAAAGAGAGTAAACAGCTCGTGTTGGAAGTCTGGGGCTAGTTTTGAAGACAAATGTTATGTCATGTGTTATATGAATGTACTTTATTTTTTAGGGAGAGTTTCTGAGCCCCCTGGGGTGAGATAAACAGGGAGAGGAGATATTTTAGGTGGGTGGAACTAAACATCTCCTGTGCTGGGTAAGGGCAGGAGAAGGGAGGCAGGGTCAGGGCACAGCCATGGGATGCTGCAGGTGGGGCATCCATAAAATCCCAGGATGGTTTGGGTTTGGAGGAACCTTAAAGAACATCTCATTCCGTGGGCAGGGACACCTTCCACCAGCCCAGCTTGCTCCAACCTGGTCTTGGGCACTTCCAGGGATCCAGGAGCAGCCACAGCTTCTCTGAGCTACATCACAGGTTCCTCATCATTTGCCAGATGTTTCTTGGTTTAAAATCCTATTTTCCACTCCTTACACCTCCCACTGTCAACCACAGGTTCCCTCTAAATATTTCCACACATATTCATATATAAATATAAACTCACACACCCTATCCAAGGAGGAAAACAGGAAAAGCTTTCCTGTCTCTCCAGAATAAAAAACAAACCCTGTTGTTTTCCGGTTTGTTTTTTTTTCTTCAAAAGCTCCATTTATGTTAAAACAGAACAGCTCTGAGTAAAACCTACTGAGAGTGACCATAAAATTTGGACTTAAAGTAAAACTTCCCTCCAGGGGAAGCACAAGAAACCCTAATTTCCATGTTGGATAATTAGGCAGAGAAACCCCAGGCATGAAAGCTGGGGGTGGAGTTCCCTGCCAGGGTTTTGCTGCAGGAGCCCCTGTTCAGTATAATTGTGTTTAACAGGAATTTTCTTCCTCTCCTTCCTTGTTTTTGGGTGCTGCAGGAGCTGTTGCATTTCTGGTTGTTATTGGTTCCTCTATAAACCAACTTCAGACTGAAAAACAAAAAAAGGTTAAGAAACATTTGGGACTTTTTTTTTTAAGAGGTTATTTGTTGCACCTTCACACCTAAAATTGCAAGTCATCTTTGTGCCAGGCATAGATATAGTAGGGGGACTGATTTAACCTTGTTAAATCTTAGGCCTTTTTAATTTATTTTTATTATAAATAAAATATATTTTATTGTATTATTAATATAATTAATATAATTATACAATAAAGCAATAAAATAATTAAATATTGTAATTAAAATGATAATTAAATATAATAATTAAATTAATAATTAAATATATAAATTAAAATAATTAATAAAAATAAATAAATAAATTATGACATAATTTATTATTTTATTTTATTATAAATTTTTATAACATAAATTTTTATAAATAAAAGAAATAACCAGTCCAATTCCACGTGTGAGAAGGTACAGGTGAATTTTTTTTTCTATTTGATCTTTAATTAAAACCTTTTCTGAGAACCAAAATCTTTTCTGGACCCCTGTCATGACTGACAGAAAAAAAATATGTTTAATTTAATAAAAGTTGTCATCCCAGGCCTGAATTTTTGACAAAAATCAGTGGCCAAAACAGGGCAGGAAACCTTAATTTTTGATAAAGGCACCTGAGGTGACACAGTCCTGCTTTCTGCAGAGGAGGAAGGAACCAGAGCAGAGCATGTTTAGACCTTCCATGTTTTCCCATTTCATTTCCTGCCCTATTTCCAAACTTAGAGAAATCTATAAATGATTAAATGAAGATAAAATATCCCTGTGTAAGATTAAAAATATCCATCTGGTGGTAAAAGAGGGGCAGGGTGTCAAAAAGGTGCTGGGTCAGGCCTAAAAAGAGACTTTCCACGAGGGCATGAAGTGACAGGACAAGGGGGGATGAATTTAAACTAACAGAGAGTAGGGTTAGATGGGGTGTTGGGAAGGAATTCTTCCCTCTGAGGGTGGTGAGGGGCTGGGATAGAATTCCCAGAGAAGCTGTGGCTGCCCCTGGATCCCTGGAAGTGTCCAAGGCCAGGCTGGATACACTTGGAGCAACCTGGGCTGGTGGAAGGTGTCCCTGCCCATGGATGATCTTTGAGGTCCCTTCCAACCCAAACCATTCTGGGCTTCAATGAAAAGAAAATCTAACCAAAAACATCCCCATAAAATGTGTGTCAGACCATTTTCTGTCTGAGAAGCTGCTCCAGAGTCGACTGAGAGCTCAGTAATTTCCAAGGGAGGGTGAAGAAGCAGCAGCTTGATGGGTACGAGGGAGGAGAACTAAATGTGTGGTTTGAGTGAGTTCAGTGTTAATTTAGGATATTGTGGTCATTTCAGACAGAGGGAGAGAGAGAGAGAGAGAGAAAGCAAAGGGTGGGAAGTGCAGAGATGATTCCACTAAAAGCTAATTTCTATATTAGCACTGGAGAATGGCCTCGATTCAGCCACTCCCCTCACATTTGGGACGGAAAAGAGTATTTATTTTCCATTTTGAAAGGAGTGCTGATTTCTTGAGGCGAGTCTCAAATGTCCCTGGTAAAAGCATCTTCAATCTCCACGAAGAAATGTGGCTGAGTGGATCAGTTCATCTGCTTTTCTCAGGTACAAAATCGAGAGGTTGGCGATCCAACCTAAAAGATTCACTTCCCAAAATTGCTCCCTCAGGGTGGGCCTGCAGTGAAGTTCATGTGTCATCTTCCATGGAACACGGGCTGGGAGGAGGGAGTCGGGTTTTCCCAGTAAGGGAACAAGTTATAGAGAAAGAAAAGAAAAAAAATATGATTTTTGAACTGCCATCATAAAATCTCCTGTTATCAAACATGTTTTCTGATTCAGATTTGGCTGCCAACTAGGTGAACACACAGATATTCTGCCCTAATTATTTGAGAGTTTGGCCTTTTGAAAAGCTCTGTTTTCACCCAAAGGAGACACTTTTTAAAGCTTGGCACTCTGCAAAAAACCAGCCTGCATGGCATTTGTGTTCTGGCTTTTAAACTCAGTACTCCCAAATCGTGGCCAATATAATTTTTTTTTAACAGTGCAGTTCATGGAAGAAGAATTCCCCAGAGCAAAAACCCATTTCAAAGCTTCAGAGGGGCTTTTCCCCACATGCTGCTGGATGAGGAGATAAATGGAACCCTCTGGACCTGCAGATCCATCTCTGGGCTGTGGGAGACGAGGGAAAAGGAGCCTTTTGCACTCTTGACCCCAGCCAGGCTGGGCACTGGCAAAGGCAGCTCAGCCCCCGCTTCCTTTATGGCCCAAGGCTGATAACCCCTGAAATTATCTCTGCCTGAAAGCTGGAGGTTTGTGGTGAGCAGGGAATGAGGAATGGGAGGGTTTCCCTGACACACCAGAGTGAGGGGAGCCGAGTTCCCACCAGAGGCCGTCGGGGCTGAGCTTTGACAAACAGCTTCCAGCAGGTTTTACTGGGGAAACTGGGGGGGAGTTTTTGCCCACAGGTGTCTGTCCCACTTCCTACAAGATTCCTCACCCTGTCCTTGGGTTGCTGCAGCACAGGGGGTGGTGGGAGCTGGTGGCTCAGAGCCCTCAGACTGTGAGGAAAGGGCCCAAAGTCGGGTAGTTTTGATAGAAAAGTCTTCACAGAATCACAAAAGATGCTGAGTTGGAAGGAACCCACAAGGATCATCCAGTCCAGCTCCTGGCCCTGCACAGGCCCATCCCCAAGAGTCACACCACGTGCCTGAGAGGATCATCCAAATGCTCCTGGTGCTCTGGTAGCCTTGGTACTGGAGTGGGGGAGAGGGTTTCTGCCCATCAGCACCAAGAGGCTGCTGCAAAGGGATAAAACTGTTCCCTTCGGCCTTGGAGAGCAGGAATTGGGAATAGCAAAAAATGGCCAAAGGTCTGGAGGGGAAGGCTCATGAGGAGCAGCTGAGGGCACTTGGCTGGTGCAGCTGGAGCAGAGGACCCCCAGGGCAGAGCTCAGTGGGGGCTGCAGCTCCTCCCGAGGGGCAGCTCCGACCTCTGGGAGCAGGGACAGGAGCCAGGGAAGGGCTGGAGCTGGGACAGGGCAGGCTCAGGGTGGATCTCAGGACAAGGTTCTTCCCCCAGAGGGTGGTGGGCACTGCCCAGGCTCCCCAGGGCAGTGGGCACGGCCCCAAGGCTGCCAGAGCTCCAGGAGGGTTTGGACAACGCTCTGAGGGACTGGGGGGAGTGTTGGGGTGTCCTGGGCAGGGCCAGGGCTTGGACTGGATGATCCTGGTGGGTCCTTCCAGCTCAGGATATGCCATGGTTCTATGGAATCGAACAGGGGGGAGCAGCAGGTGCAGAACAGAAGGATCAGGCTCAGCTTTCCCAAACACCACTGATGTTCATCTGAACAGCTCAGACCCATCTTCTCTGGAGGCTTTTAAGAACAGCCTGGAGAAGTATCTGTTAAGGACAACAGTTTGTCGAGGCAGCTGATGCTCCTAGTGCCCTCCAGCCCTACTTTTCTACCATTTGAGGACTTTGCTGAAACCTTTCTTTCAAAAACTTGACCCTGGGGGCCAATTTTATGGGTTGGATCTCCACTAAGCAGAGCAGGAGTGCAGTATCCAACTGCTATTGTAGGTCTAAACAGCTCAGGTGTCCTTTCACCATCCATCTCTCCATCCATGAAAACTACTCCCCACAAATCTTTGGGGCAAGGGGAGAAGCCAGTGTGTAATTCTGAGTATCTCACTCCCAGAGAGAGGTGAGACATTAACAACCAAATGAAAAAACCGGCAGAAAAGCAGGCTGCATCACCCCATCCATAAGTTAAATAACATTTTTCTTCATTTCTACACCTTGCTTTATTCTCTCTCATTTTTTTTATCAGTTCAGGATTTGTTTGCTCTTCACTGAACGTCTCACCGGTGGCTTAAAAATCAGGTATTCCCTCGCCTGAGCCTAAAAAAACCACCACAAAACTACTCTGGCTGGGCAGGCAGGAAGAAGCTGGTCCAAATGGCTAATGCAGAGAGAGAAAAAATTATTTTCAAACTTAAAAGAAAAAAAAATAAACCCCCCAACCCAACACCAAAACTGCACCGTGACGTCGATCGGCGCCGCGGAAACGCCAACGAGTGGTGCAGCGTGTTAGGAGATGTCTGTGTCCTCCTTTCCTTTGTAAATAAATTGTTTGGAGCTCTCAGATTTCCAGCTAAATGGTGATGAAGTTTATCAGTTGTTGGTCGCCCAAGAGGAACTCGCAATTATCACTCAATTAGAGCCCTTCGGAATCAGACAAGGAGGCACCGTTGGCGCGGCCCCAGGAAAACACTGAGGACACGGATACTCCTGGAGATGCTGCTCCTAACAAGGAATTCATTTTAATGCCTTGTACACTGAGCAGGTTGGTGTTGTCAGATCAATTTGCCCCTTTGATTTTGCAGAGTCCCCGTGAATGAAGCTTCGAGTCATTCCAGCTATTCCACTATTTGCAGTGGCAGAAGGATTTGCAGTTGATCTTTATTACAGAGGACTTAAAGGATGTTCTCCAGAGAAAGGAGGGCATGGAGCTGAAAGGCAGGAACTCAACCCACCACTCAGCCAGGGCTGATCACTGAGATTTTCCCAGTTCTGAAAATTATGGATTTTTGTGTGGAAAAATACATGTTTTCTGAGCAACGAGGATCTCACACACCAGGCTGTGTGGTGGGAGGGGAATTAAGGGTCAACCTACCACAGGGGTCTAAGGGAAGGCACAGCAGTGAAAGCAAAGTGGAAGAAATGAGGTGATTCATGAGCTGAGCAACCTGGTCTGGGCTGATGTTGTCAGATCAATTTGCCCCTTTGATTTTGCAGAGTTCCCATGAATGAAGCTCCGAGTCATTCCAGCTATTCCACTATTTGCAGTGCCAGAAGGATTTGCAGTTGATCTTTTATGGAGGACTTAAAGGATGTTCTCCAGAAAAGGGAGTGCATGGAGCTGAAAGGCAGGAACTCAACTCACCGATCAGCCAGGGCAGCTCCACTGAGATTTTCCCTTTTCTGAAAATCATGGATTTTTGTGTGGAAAAATACATGTTTTCAAGCAGCGAGGATCTCTCACACCACAGGGTCTAAGGGAAGGCACAGCAGTGAAAGCAAAGTGGAAGAAATGAGGTGATTCATGAGTTGAGCAACCTCATCTAGGCTGATGTTGCAGATCAATTTGCCCCTTTGATTTTGCAGAGTCCCCATGAATGAAGCTCCAAGTCATTCCAGCTATTCCACTATTTACAGTGGCAGCAGGATTTGCAGTTGATCTTTATTACAGAGGACTTAAAGGATGTTCTCCAGAAAAAGGAAGGCGTGGAGCTGAAAGGCAGGAACTCAACCCACCAGTCAGCCAGGGCAGCTCCACTGAGATTTTCCCCTTTCTGAAAATCGTGGATTTTTGTGTGGAAAAATACATGTTTTCCAAGCAGTGAGGATCTCCCACACCACAGGGTCTAAGGGAAGGCACAGCAGTGAAAGCAAAGTGGGAGAAATGAGGTGATTCATGAGCTGAGCAACCTGGTCTAGTGAAAGGTGTCCCTGCCTGTGGTGGTGGGTTTGGAACCCCTTCCAACCCAAACCATTCCATGATTCTATGATTCCATGGGCTGAAAGTGCAGCTCTGTGAGTCACACAAGCTCTTCTCTGCTGGGGAGGTCCAGAGGAGGCTTCACCTCAGAAAATTTAATCCTGTTGTCATTTAAAACCTGACAACATTGACTCCTGCCATGGTCTGTCAGCACCAACCAAGCAGAAAGGTGGGACCTGCTCCCCTAGAAATATTTCCCAGAGGGAAGATGAACCAGACTTGCCGCTGGTTTCCTCCTAATCTTGAAGAGGAAGAAATCTTCCGTGTGCAGATCAGACCACGAAGCAGAAGTGGGAAACTTCTAATACAGGACCTGAATCTGAATTTGCTCATCTAAAAACAACACATTCCGTTTTCCTGGAAGGACCCAAGACTGTCACAGAAACGTGTCAAAATTAGTGCTCTATACAAGGCCTAAATTTAAATGCACAGAGAGATGCTCAGACAGGGTTAGTCTGTTCTAAAGCCAGGCTTTGGAGATTGGGAGTGCTGAATGGCAAAGTTAGAAGATGACACGACTGGAGCAAGAAAATATTTGAATGTGTTATTGCTCAAAAGTGCTTCCCAGATTCTCATCTGACACCTCTAAGCTTGTTGTTTTGTGTAAAAACAGAGATTCTAGCCACAAGGAAAGAGAAATCTGTTTAAAATAAGATGTGTTTGGAAAACTTTGCTGCATTGAGCAGCGTCATCACACTTGGGATAAATTCCAGTGGTGACACTCTCATCTTCTTCCTAAGGCTTGTGAAGCCCAGGGACCACTGGCAATGTGGGCTAGTGGAAGATGTCCCTGCCCATGGCAGGGGGTGGAATGAGATGGTCTTTATGTCTCTTCCAACCCAAACCATCCCATGATTCCACGAACTTGGAGTTCTTTGTGCATGACAACGGGCAGGAAGCCAATTGCTGGAATTGGCCAAATAACTGAGTGAGTCACCTAAAACCATCGTGGGATACATTCATAGAATCAGAGAATCACAGAATCACAGAATCAGCTGGGTTGGAAGGGACCTCCGAGATCATCCAGTCCAACCCTTGATCCAACCCCGCTGTGGTTCCCAGCCCATGGCACTGATGCCACATCCAGTCTGTCCTTAAACACCTCCAGGGATGGAGAATCTACCCCCTCCCTGGGCAGCCCATTCCAATGGCTGAGCACCCTCTCTGCAAAGAAATTCTTTCTAATCTCCAGCCTAACCCTCCCCTGGCACAGCTGAAGACCCAGCCCTCTTGTCTTGCTGATGGTTGCCTGGGAAAAGAGACCAACCCCCCCCGGCTCCCCCCTCCTGTCAGGGAGTTGCAGAGAGTGAGGAGGTCTCCCCTGAGCCTCCTCTTCTCCAGGCTGAGCCCCCCCAGCTCCCTCAGCCTCTCCTCACAGCACTTGTGCTCCAGTCCCTTCCCCAGCCTCGTTGCTCTCCTCTGGACCTGCTCCAGCCCCTCCATGTCCTTCCTGAGCTGAGGGCCCAGAACTGGACACAGCACTCCAGGGGTGGCCTCACCAGTGCTGAGTCCAGGGGCAGAATCACTTCCCTGGACCTGTTGGCCACCCTGTTCCTGAGCCAGGCCAGGATCCATTGGCCCTCTTGTCCCCCTGGGCACACTCTGGCTCCTGTTCAGCTTCCTGTCAGCTTCTTGATTTTCCTTGGACAGGGCTCCTCATTGATGTTACAGGGGATAAATTTGGTGTTTAGGAAAGAAATCCTTCTAAACCCCCCAAAAGCCTTTCACCATCCACCCGAACCTTCTGCCCGGTCCTCACCGGGGACCCTGCACGTGGTTCATCCCACGGCACCTCTGTGGTGTCCCAGGGGGATTAACTCTGCTGGTTTTTGTGTTCTAAGAGCAGGAACAAAGCCCTGGCAGGCAGAAGTGAGTTTTTCCTCCCTCTGCCCGTCTCACAGCGGTTGGTTCCTCATGGCAGCGTTTTCTGAGAACCACCCCCTGCCCTCTGAGGTTCTTTGCAGCCACTTCTGCTCCGGGGCACAGATGTGTGTCACAGCAAGATAAACAAGTGGTGTCACAGAAAAAACCCGGCTCCCTGCTCAGGATTTCTTTCCCAACAGGAAGGAGTCCTCATCTCTCTGCACTTATCACATCTCCACGTGCCCCCGGGCAACGACACAGGAAGAATGTGGTTTGGTGGTGGTGCTCTGCCCCTCTGGTTCAGAGGCTCCAGAGCGAAAAAAATACATTTTTTTACAGCCTGAGTTTCTCAGGTTTCATCTCCTGGCTCGGCCTTTTGGTCAGTTCTATAAAACTGAGGCGGGGAAGAAAGTCTATTTTCCAGCAGACTCATTTCTGCTCTGCCAGCTGGGCCGGCTTCGCTTTCTGGCTTCTGCCTCTGCTTTCTTGTAAGTGAAAAAAAAAAATAGAAACCAAACCCCAACCAAATCTTCTCTGGCTCCCTGAAGGGAAATTTTAGCCTCAGTTCAACAGGTTTCTCTGTTGAAATGGCTCAGATGCATTTCCAGTCTGACTTATTAAAAGCTGGAAGGGAAAGAATGGAAGGGAAAGAAGAAACAAAGAGTGGGATGAGGGAAGCAGGTGAGCACAGGAGAGGGATTGCTGGGCTTGGGAAGGGACCTGCACTCTGAAGGATTGGGATAAAATGGGTTCTGGCTTTTTCTCTCTGTTGTGACAAGATCTGGGATGTCCATCTCCTTCTCCAGAGCTCCTCAGAGAGGGATGACACCACAAAACTGCTAAAAAAAAGGGGTTAAAAGCAAGAAAATTAAAAGGGTTTATACCCATATCTCCACCTCTCTTTGTCTTTGTCAAAGACACCTCTCAAGGTCTTTGCAGGTGGGTTTTTTGGTCCCTCAGAAATCTTCTTTTGGTCCTTTTTGAGGTGTTTGCTCCTTGCTTACCTCAATTTCCCAGCGACTCTTTCTCTTCCCTGCCTTGGGGAGCTGAATCTCCACCTCTTTCCACCTGATCTGAGGGAAGGAAATGATAATGGGAAAGGGGAAGAGAGGAAAAACACCCCAACAGAAGGAAAAACACCCCAACAGAAGGAAAACCACTCCAACAGAAGGAAAAACACCCCAACAGAAGGAAAAACACCTGAATCCAGTTTAATCTACGCATGAGGTTGCAGGACAAAGACAATCAGACTTTGGCAGGACCTCCTGCCTTGATTTATCGCTTGTTTATTCATCACACAGTTGATTGTTATCAATTAAACCCCCCAGAAAGATGCTCTCGTTTGCCTGGTGACATTAAGAGTTAAAAAACAAAAAGAAAAGAGGAAAACAGAGCCAGAAAATGACTTTTTTTTCACTAGTTGCTGTTTCTAGAGCCCTACCAGCACTTCTCTGCAAGTGAGACAGAAGATTGTGAGTTGTTATTTTTCGGTAAACACCGAATTTATTTGAGCAGGCAGCAAAAAAATCTGCTTTTAGCAGGAAAGCAACCTCACAGAAAGGGCTAAAACTCACTCTTTGTTCGCTGGCAGCCCAAAAAAGCCTGATGTTATACGGGAGAAATTTCCACAGGAAAAGGAGCAAAAAAAAATAAATAAAAAATAGTCTTGTCTTCAGCTGGACACAAATTTATGGGCAGATGAATCATGAGTGTCACGCTCCGAAGGAACTTTGCCCAGAGAGTTCCTTTTCCTGCTCGTGTGGTGCTTGTGACTTTGTGGTTCAGTGCTTGAGTTTGCCCCTGACTGACACCCCCTCACAAAGGAACGTTGCTGAGAGATTTCCCCCCACCCCCTTGGGGTTTATTCCACTCCCAACTGGGGGGTTTTTCCAGCTTTTGTGTGGAAAAAATGATTGTTGAAATATAAGTGTGTGTGTGTGTGGACACATAAATATATATCTAAATATAGAGATGTTAGGATAGATATAAAAATAAAAATTATATAATTATATAATTATATAGTTTATACATATAATATATAATATACTAGTATATTATAGTACTATATTACACTATTATACTATTATACTATAATTATACTACTATAATTATTATGTTTTTAATATATTAATACTAATTAATATATAAATATACAAATGTATTTATAAATATTTATAAATATATAGATAATGTATAAATATATAGATAATATATAAATATATATAATATATAAATATATAGAATTATAAAATATTTATAAATATATAAAATATACAAAAATATAAATATATAAAATTAAAATATATAAATAATAATATATAAGTATATGTAAGTAGTATTTTGAATATATAAATATTAATATATAAGTATTAATATATTAGTATATTAATAGTACGGTAATACTATTATGATATTAGTATCAATACTATCATACTAGTATGATAATTCTTATTAACCTATAAATATTAATATATTAATGCTTACCAATATATGTTAATATTTATTATACATACTATATACTATATATTAGTGTAGAGAGACTATATATACTATATGTTAATACAGTATGCATAGTATATACTACATATTAATACATTAATATATATGGATGAATATATAATATAAATAATATGTTAAATAATAATAAATACAATATGAAATAAAAATTGAAATAAAAATAAAAGAAAAATAAATAAAAATGAAAATAAAAAATTAAAATAAAATAAAAGTAAAAATAAAAATAAAAACCAACAAAAATATAAATATAAATAAAAAAAATAAAAATAAATTGAAATAAAAATAAAATAAAAATAAAAATAAAAATAAATTAAAATAAGAATATAAATATAAATAAAAAATAAAAATAAAACCCAATAAAAATAAAAATATAAATAAAAATAAATTTAAAAATAAAAATAAATATAAAAATAAAAATAAATATAAACATAAATATAAAAATAAAAATAAATATAAATATAAATATAAATATAAATATAAATATATTATGAAAGATAAAAATTTCATGGAGCATATTTACAGGGGAAAAGCATCAGGAAGGGTCTTTTCCTGCCAGAAATCAGCAGAATGCACCAGCATTTTGTACTTTAAATGGAATATTCTGAGTGGGGGTCACTGTCTGGTTTGTGCCCCCTTAATTTGGCTTTGCCAGGGGCTCAGACTCCCCCTTAATTCCTGGGAGCAGCGGGAAATGAGGAGCAGGGAAGGCCCCCCAGGCCCAGGGGCTGCGACAGGGCCCCTCCATCCGTTCGGGTTGGGTGCCCCCCTGGCAGGACCATCCCCCCCGAGGGCCGGGGGGCTGCCTGTGGGGCCTCAGCCCTGTCAGTTCGGGTCCCACTTGGGCTCATTTAGGAGGAGAAGTGGCAGGAACCAGCCATGGGGAAAGGGGGAGCCGGCGGTGACAAAGCCCGGCCTAACGAAGCCCGGCCTAACAAAGCCGAGCTTTGGCAGGGCTGCTCCTTCGGATCCAGCCCCCAGATCAGCACCTCCTCACTGGGGGGGGACACTCCTTGTCTTGTGGCTGGTTGGGGTTTTTCCCAGCTTTTGTGGTGGTGTTAGTTTGGGATATTTGGGTTAAACGAGTCTCCAGCGGTCGAGTGCTCCCAGCAAAGGCCAGACCACAAAAATCCGAGGGCTGGTTATTTACCATAACCATACACAAAACCACAGGCAGCAAAGGTTCCCTCCAATCCATCTGAGACACTGCACAGCTCTTTATTAAACCCTGCCTGCTTGTTACACTTCAATTTGCCTTTAAATCTAAGGAGGGGGACCCGAGTCAGCACAAGGAAACCAAAGAACAAAAATAAACCAACAAACCAAGCAAAGCAAGAGCAGGAAAATCCACCCCTCTGCCTCAAATATTTCTCTTTTTTGTTTCCATTTTGGATTGATTTTACTCCATTCCAGCACTGCAGATCGGTGATAGGTAGCTATAAAATTCTTTTATTCGCTCATAAATAAAATATCTGCAGTGTTTGGGAGTTATCCACTCCCTCTGACAGTAATGAACGTGCCACACACACTTTAATAATCCATTATAAGCAATCTAAAGTCCTTTAGCCAGAGGAAGCAGATACCTGGTTAGGAATCATCTCCCTCTGGCCCTGTGGGAGCCATGCTGTTCCTCTGATTATTTATACATCATATATATATATATTTTTAATATATATATATTATATATAATATATAATTATATAATATATATTATATTTTTGATATATTATATATAATATATTAATATATTATATATTGTATATTATTATATAATATATACTTATATATAATATATAATTATATATATATAATATATTTACACCAAATCTAAGCAGAGACACATCATTTTTGAGGTGTTTCTTCTTTCTAAATGATTTGATTTTTTTCAGTCTTATGAATCATTTCCAACTTTTTCAATCAAGAAATCGAGTCTGGCTCCTAAACTGATAAAACCCTCCGAGGTCTCCTTTGGGGATTGTTTCTTTCTTTTTTTTAGACTTTTTCAAGCACAGCCTTTTTTCCTTGATCTCTCCCAGTTCTCCTCTCAGACTGCTGTTCCCAAAATGTGATGTTTCCAACATTTCCTCGGAGCCCTGGGAGCCTCCCTGCAGTGAGCTCTGTCCAGCTGCTGACTCCACAAACAGCAGGGAGAGGGTTTTGCTACTCCAAAAGAAAAGGAGGTGGAAGCAGAGCTGGCATTTCTAAATGATGGGAAACTCGGGAATGAACAGTGCTGGTAAATGTGACTCGTTTGGAGAAAGGAGCAGCGAAGCTTTAAAGCTGCCAGAGGGTGGGAAAGGCTCAGGAGTTTGGGAAGAGGCAGAACAAGGGATGTCACTCAGGTGAGACCCCCCTGCAGAGCTACTCCAGCCCTGGGGAACAGCCCAGCAAGGACATGGAGCTGCTGGAGAGAGGCCAGAGCAGGAACCAAGAGGATCCCAGGGCTGGAGCAGCTCTGCTGGGAGGAAAGGCTGGGAGAGCTGGGATTGTTCAGCCTGGAGAGGAGAAGCTTTGGGGTGACCTGATTGTGGCCTTGCAGGGCCTGAAGGGGCTCCAGGAAAGATGGAGAGAGACTATTTCCAAGGGCTGGAGGGACAGGACAAGGGGGAATGGCTTCAAACTGACAGAGGTCAGGGATAGATGGGATATTGGGAAGGAATTCCTGGCTGGGAGGGTGGGGAGGCCCTGGCCCAGGTTGGCCAGAGAAACTGTGGCTGCCCCTGGATCCCTGGAAGTGTCCAAGGCCAGGCTGGATAAACTTGGAGTAATCTGGGCTAGTGGAAGGTGTCCCTGCCTATGGCACAAGAGGGTTATCTTGTTAATTAGCTGGGTAAACATATATCATGTATATCATCCTGTTTTACACAGGGAATGGACAAAATCAGATTTTTTCTTATGTGTGGAAACCTCAGAGCACCTTCCAGTGTCTGAAGGGGCTACAGGGAAACCAAAGAAGGATTGTCCATCAGGAATTGTAGCCACAGGACAAGAGGGAATGGGTCTAAGCTGAAAGAATGGAAAATTGGGTTGGATATATGGAAGAAATCCTTTCCTGTGAGAGTGGGGATGGCCTGGAACTGGTTGCCCAGACAGGTTGTGTTCAAGGGATGTCCAAGACCAGGTTGGACTGGACTTGGAGCAACCTGGTCTGGTGGAAGGTGTCCCTGCCCATGTCAGGGGGTGGCACTGGATGGGCTTTAAGGTCCCTTCCAACCCAAACAATTCCATGATTCCATGATTCTTAGTCCATCCCTCCATCCGTCCTTTCCAGGCTTCTCTTTCCCATCTGAGATATTTTTTTTCATCCTCTTCACTGAGACAGAGACGAAGTGATCTGACCTTCTGTGCAATTCTATTGAAGTGGGATTAATGGGTTTATTTGCTGCTCTTTCTCAGGAAGTTTGGTCATTATTGATCAGCCCATCAATAAGAGGATTTATAACCAATATGAATTCAGTGCCCAGCCACCATCTGTGTCTTTGAAACTCTCTCTGTGGGACATGTGGGACATGGACACCTTCATGCTTCAATATTTTATGTAGACCAGGTGACATTTTCAGTAAAAAAAACCCCATGCTGGCCCTTGATCTGAATTTGAAAGTCGGGGTCAAACTCAGCAGATCACGTCAAATAAATGAAAATAAAGGGGAAATTCTTGCAAACATGAACTTTGTTATTTTGGAGACTTGGAAGACAACACCCACAAGCATTTTAGACATCACTCATCCCTTCATGGATGCAGGGTGAAGGCATCTAAATGTCATGCCCTGCTCTGAGTCAGGAGGAGGGATATCAGCTCCAGTTTATGCCCCTCACTCCAGGGTCAGAACCAAAAGCTTTCTCCTGTTAAGGGAGGGATTTTTAGGGGTTATATCAACTTTTGGCTTCATTGTCTCAGTTTTCTTCAGCTCAGGAACCAAATGGGACTCTGAACAACCTGGGCTAGTGGGAGGTTCCCTGCCCATGGCAGGGGGTGGGAATGAGATGGGCTTTAAGGTCCCTTCCAACCCAAACCATTCCATGATTTTATGAAACAGCTCTGAACCCTCAGCAGGGCTGCAGTGTTGGTGGCCTCCCTTAATGTTATTTAATCTTGAAATTCCACCCTCTGGGGTAAGAACCTTTCCCTGAGATCCACCCTGAGCCTGCCCTGTCCCAGCTCCAGCCCTTCCCTGGGTCCTGTCTCTGATCCCAGCGAGCAGGGTTGGAGCTGCCCCTTGGGAGGAGCTGCAGATCCTGAGGACATCCAGGTTTAACTGGTGTTTTCCTCACCCTCCTCCTCTGCCTGGGACTAGGGATGGGAAATATCTGCATTCAGCTCTCATTCCCACCCCATTCCTTGTGGAGGGCAGGCTTTGTAGTGCAAACCTAAGGAGCTGCTTTCCCCTCCTCATGGATCAGGAATGGGCTGGCAAGATTAGCTCCTGCAAATAGACAAAATCACCTCAATCACCTAAAACTGGCCATTCTCTCCAGAAGTGAGTGATTTGCAGGACCAGCATCCCCTCCTTCCCTGGGGCAAAAACATCTCTGGCCCCACCAGGAGCCAAACAACCCCAATTTCCAGTCCATGTGTCCCAACTGAGAACCTGCCTCTCCAGCCAGACTGGAGATGTGCATCAGCCCGTGTCCAGACTAGTTCAGGTTTCTCCTCCAGCCTAATTTTAGCCCTGCTGGGCTATTATTTATTCAACAATGTGAATGAGATATAGATCTCCTCCATCGATCTCCTCCTTCCCCTTTCCCTTTCCCTCTGTTCTTCCCTGCACATCCCACAGCCTGGGAGAGAGAAAGAATCTCAATTGGATCAGAATACTTTTAAAAACTCATTTTAATAACCACATTTCTCCTAAATTTCATCATGGGGCTGGGGTTTATAGTTTCCCCTGTGTAAAACCAGCTGTGCTGTTGCAATTCCCCTGCTCATTTTAACAGGAAAAAATAAATGTGGCCTGAAACTCGTCCTCAACAACTGCTGCCATCCCACTCTTTGTGCTGCCACCTGTGCAATCCTTCTGTCTCCTCCTGATTTTCATTTTTGCAGGGTGTCATTAACTTGGCAGAAAAAAGGGAAGCAAATACAGAGTGCTCCATAAATTCCAGGCAATGAGTCTGAGGAGGGAATATTAACAGTGTATTAGCCCTGCTTTAATGAAATCAGGAGGGTGACTGACAGCTCTTTGCCTTGGCTGGGAGGGCTCTGGTTGCAGGATCTCACACCCTCGGGGTCTTGTTTTGCAATTTACTGCAAGAAGGATTTCAAGATGAGGTCTGGAGCATCTCTCCAGGCTGGGAGAACTGGGAATGTTCAGCTTGGAGAAAAGAAGGCTTCAAGGAGACCTTAGAGACCCTTCCAGTGCCTAAAGGGGCTTAAAAAAGGAGGGAGGACTTTTTATACAGGAAGAGAGTGACAGGACAAGGGGGAATGGCTTCAAACTGACAGAGAGTGGGTTTAGGTGGGATATTGGGAAGGAATTTTTTCCTGTGGAGGTGGCGAGGCCCTGGCACAGGTTTGCCCAGAGAAACTGTGGCTGCCCCTGGATCCCTGGAAGTGTCCAAGGCCAGGTTGGAGCAACCTGGTCTGGTGGAAGGTGTCCCTGCCCATGGCAGGGGGCTGGAACTGGATCATCTTTAAGGTCCTTTCCAACCCAAAACATTCTGGGATGCACTGAGACAGAAAGAGTTGACCATCACTGTTGGGTTGGGAGTTGCACATTTTAGAAGGGAAGTCTCCCACTGGATCCAATGGGAGCATTTAAAAGGATGGGAAAAAAAAGAAAAACCCATATCCAGTACAAAAATACTACTTTGGCAATTTTCTTTGTCTGATTAATTTAGAGCATTTTGATGCAGTAAACTCCTCCTTGGGATTTTCATTTTTTCATGGGGTGAAAGCTCATTTCCTTCTCTGCACCCACCACTACAACAGTTGGAATTTTGCACCTCGAGGCACTCAAAGAGGAGGAAATTTCTGCCAGATTTGGAAAAATTAGTTGTCTGGGTGTGTTGGCCAAACAAAACCAGTAAGGACTGGGATTCACACCCTGAGATTTCCTCTCTATGTTGATGACTCATATTCCTGGCCTGGGCTGTCTGTGAGACTGGGAAGGTGCTGATGGGGTTGGTTGTGACTCGTGGCAGAGGAGGCAGAGCCAGGTTGGCAGGAGAGCTTTGGGAGGAGGGATGGAGTCAGTGCCACCATAACCCAGTCAGAACAGTTCCCTCTGCCCTCTGAGAAGTTCTGTTCCTCAGCTTTTTCCACTCCAACACAGCAGTAGACGTGGAATTTTTGTCTTCTTATCCTCTGGGTCCAGACAAACTTCTACAGAGGGTGCACAGAAGGGAAGTGGTGAAAGAAGGTGACTCCTCCTCAGTCAGAGGTTTCTCTTCCCTTCCATTCACAGGTGGGAGAACTTCCCACTTCTGGCTCCTGTGGGAAAGGTGACCCTCAGGAAAGTTGTCTCTGCTGTTGGGGGAGTCTGTAATGACACAATTTGGGCTGAGAAGGGGTGGGTGAGCAGAACCTTTCACATAAATAAAAGGAATGACACCCCTGTTTTCCAGCCTGGCTTTGGAAGTGAATCTTTGGCATCAGAGTGGCCCAAAGTCCAAAAAAAACCCAAAACAAACCCGGTGTGTTTTCTGCCCAGGATGTGGAATAACTGCTGAGCTTCCTCTGGTTTTCTGGAAAGGGTTGGGAAGGCCAGCAGGGCTTCCCAGAGGTGATGTAACTCCATCTGGCCTTAATTCAGGGCTGTTCTTAGATGACACAACCCCTCTGTTGGAAAGAAAACAGGGAAGGTTCAACTGTCACTTCATGGTGTTGCAGATATGGAATTGTGGAGGTTGGAATCATCAAATCTTGGAATCACAGAATGGTTTGGGTTGGAAGAGATCTTAAAGACCAGCTCATTCCAACTCTTCTGCCATGGATAAGGATCTTTCCACTATCCCAGGTTGCTCCAAGCCCTGTCCAACCTGACCTTGGCAGAGCTGGGAACAAGGAGGTTCTACTCGTACTCCTCTGCCACCTTCCCTGTCCTGCCAAACACTGCATGGGAAATCCCACCCAAGTCCTGGAGTACTCTGGGTCTGAACCACAGGAATTCTCACTCCTCCCTTTTTCATTCAGGAAAACTCAACTCCCAAAGTTTGACCCCCAAGGGGGAAACGTTTGTGTGCCCAAAACCTGCTCCATACAACCAACCCAGCAGCAGTGATGCCACCCCAGGGGCTGCCACAGGAGGATTTAAAGCTCCACAGGTCCCCTAAATACGGGAATCTTTATCAGGAAAACATCCTGGTTTGGTTTTTTTTCCCATGATTTATTCAAACTTTGGAGAAAGCTTAATTTATAAAGGTATGTCACGTTGAAGGAGGGCAGGGTTAGATGGGATATTGGGAAGGAATTGTCCAGCTGTCAAATGGCTGAACCCAACATGAAACAACATTTCCCCCTCGTTCCTCCCGAGACACCAAAACTCAGAGCTCCCAAATCCATCACCAGGCAACGAAATGAACTGCCCTGCTCACCCAGCAGCTCCTCCCAGAGGAGATTTTACAGGAGAAATCATTCTGAAAGGCTCTTTGGGGTGCCTGGGAAGGGCTCAGGATGTTTTCTGTCTCTCAACCAGCTGTGCTCACACTCAGGTTTAGGGCTGGAGGATCCATGTCCTGGAGATTTACAGGCAGAGTTTGGCTAAGGTGGGATTTTTTGGGAGTACTTTGGGACAAAATGCCTCTGGAGAGCTCCTGTCCTGTGGAACCAGGCTGGGAGAGATGAGGGTGCTCAGCCTGGAGGAGAGAAGGCTCTGGAGACCCCCTTTCTGTGCCTAAAGGGGGTTATAAAAAGGAGGGAGAGGGTATTTTTTTACTGGCAGACAGGGGGCAATGGTTGTAAACCAAAGGAAGGCAGGGATAGATGGGATATTAGGTAGAAATTGTTCCCTGTGAGGGTGGGGAGGGGCTGGTATAAAATTCCCAGGGAAGCTGTGGCTGCCCCTGGATCCCTGGAAGTGTCCAAGGAGCAAGCTGGGCTAGTGGAAGGTCAGTCCTGCTGCAGTTGGTGTGCACATCACCTGGGGAAAATCCCAGCCCTCTGACAGCCACAATTGCTGGGTTTGCAGAACCCACAGGAGCAGCTCCATTCCCGTGTGAATCCTGAGCTGACAGTTTGTCCTCAGCCAGGCTGTGGTTTCCCTGTCCCTGTGAAGTGGTTCCCTGGGCAGGAGGAGAGCACTGAGGTGCCTCCTGGGCTGGGTGAAGAGGAGGGTCCCCGAGGTGCAACCACAGACCTTTGACAACATCTCAAGCCTCGTGTTCTGTGCTGGTTTAAAGGTAAACCAGCAGGGGAAATGAACTCAACTAAAAGGAGAGATTATAAATCAGAATAACAATTTAATAAAATAATACAATAAATACAGACTATACAGACAAACAGTTGGTTTTAACCCACAAAACCCAAATGTATAACCCAGCACCCTGGGGCATGAACAGAGTGGTGTTCCTTGGGCCCCCTGAGTCCAAAGGAAAAGGAGAGGGGAAAACCTGTTGGTGAGAGTGCTGGTGCAGTCTGGGCAAGAGTGGTGGTTGCAATTTGGTTGAGAGTGGTGGTCTGCAGTCTTTCCTCTGGATCCCACAAGTGGTTAAAAGAGTCCCAAGGCCCCAAGATTATATACCCTCCAGTTCAGGCAGGAATGTCCAGTGCCTCCCTCAGGGCAGGGAGTTCCACAAAGGGTGTGAGGACAAAAACACCCTCCTGTCTCACAGGTCTCTTAACACCCAGTTTACAGCCAGAGGGGTCAGGGGTGCTCTGGACAGAGGGTGTAAATGGTCTGTTGAGAACAGTTTCTGGGCAATGGCATGGAAGGCTCTGGAATACACAGTTTTGGGTTACACCCACACAGTGATGAACTGGTCCCAGCTGTTCTAACCAGGACATGTTCTCAGCCTCTCTTTGCCTGGTTCCTCCAGGAGGGCTCCTTGTGCTGCTCCCGCCGCTGCCACCACACGAGGAACGGACACTCTGGAGGCTCCAGCCCCCAGAAGATCCCTGGGATGTGAGGGGCACACACCTGGAGGGCACCTCAAGACCCACAGCAGCTCCTGGCAAAGAGCAGAGGTGACCCAGAGAGGTCTGTGAGCAAGAGGGAGTGCAGGTGTGTCCTCAGAGCAAGGAAAATATGTTGCCCTCCACACTTGAAATATGAGTTTAATGGGAAATAACATCTAAACACATCAGTGGTGGAAGAAAATCCCAGAATGGTTTGGGTTGGAAAAGACCTTGAAGCTCATCCAGTGCCACCCCCTGCCATGGCCAGGGACACCTTCCACTAGCCCAGGTTGCTCCAAGTTTATCCAGCCTGGCCTTGGACACTTCCAGGGATCCAGGGAACTGCTCTGACTGGGTTATGGTGGCACTGACTCCATCCCTCCTCCCAAAGCTCTCCTGCCAACCTGGCTCTACCTCATCTGCCACGAGTCACAGCCAACCCCATCAGCACCTTCCCAGTCTCACAGACAGCTCAGGCCAGGAATATGAGTCATCAACATAGAGAGGAAATCTCAGGGTGTGAATCCCAGTCCTTACTGGTTTTGTTTGGCCAACACACCCAGACAACTAATTTTTCCAAATCTGGCAGAAATTTCCTCCTCTTTGAGTGCCTCGAGGTGCAAAATTCCAGCTGTTCTAGTGGTGGGTGCAGAGAAGGAAATGAACTTTCACCCCATGAAAAAATGAAAATCCCAAGGAGGAGTTTACTGCATCAAAATGCTCTAAATTAATCAGACAAAAAATTTGCCAAAGTAGCATCTTTGTACTGGATCTGGGTTTTTTTTTTTTTTTTTTTTGCAGAGCATTTTCCATTCTCTTGAATGCTCCCATTGGATTTGTTGGGAAACTTCCCTTCTAAAATGTGCAACTCCCAACCCAACAGTGATGGTCAAGCTTTTCTGTCTCAGTGCATGCCAGAATCCCAGACTGGTTTGGGTTGGAAAGGACCTTAAAGATGATCCAGTTCCAACCCCCTGCCGTGGGCAGGGACACCTTCCACTAGCCCAGGTTGCTCCAAACCCCATCCAACCTGGCCTTGGACATCCCTTGAACACAGCCTGTCTGGGCAACCAGTTCCAGGCCATCCCCACCCTCACAGGGAAGGATTTCTTCCATTTATCCAACCCAATTTTCCATTCTTTCAGCTTAAACCCATTCCCTATTGTCCTGTGGCTACAATTCCTGGTGGACAATCCCTCTTTGGCTTCCCTGTAGCCCCTTCAGACACTGGAAGGTGCTCTGAGGTTTCCACACATAAAAAAAGATCTGATTTTGTCCATTCCCTGTGTAAAACAGGATGATATACATGATATATGTCTACCCAGCTAATTAACAAGATAACAGTCTTTTTCTATATAATTATAATTTATATCAAATTAATTAATTAATAATTAAATTTAAACAATAAGACAAAAATAAAACTTAATTTATTGTTAAAGTGAATTATAACTTATATTTATTGTATCCAACAGAATTATCTATAATATAATCAATGTTTTGTTGTCTTGATATAGGGTGGGACAATCAGAGAAAATATTTATCCTATTATTGTAGGCAAGATACAGGAAGATTTTTTTCAGGAGAATATCTTCACTGTGTCAGGTTTTCCTGAGCTAAAATATTGTTAATACTTGCTTTTTGCTCCACTACAAACAAAATTCCATCTTTAATATAACTCTCTTTAGACTGAATTTCAAAGCAATTTCTCTTTAAAGTCCCAAAATTAATGTTGACTAAATTAACAGTTCTTTCTGGAAAATAAAGAATAAAAATTAGGAAAGAATTCAGGGCTGGTTTATTAAATGTCTTCCAGTTCTCCACATGCTAATCCCAGGTCTCAAAGGAGGCAGGAGAAGCTGAATGGCACTTTTTTGGGAATGGATTACAAATTGGAATGACTCCCTCGGGATCTTTGTGATTTCTGGTCATGTTCACTTCTGGGTGCACCAAATTTAATTTAAATTTCATTTAAAAAAGGAGACAACCTCAACCTTCCCCCCCTCCTCAGGTGGAGAACGTGGAAAAGAGAAAATGTGAAGTGGAAAAATCGGGAGGAGGAAAACTCCATTAAATATTATGTCACACCCAGATGCAGATACAACTTCCCAAAAATTTGAGGAGTCACCCTTTGCTGGAAGCTGGTGACAGTGACTGGCACTGGATGCTTGTTTTCCTTGGAGTTCACTGTTAATCCCAGCCCAGGGCCAGGCAATTCCAGCTTTTGGTCAGATTTAAAGAGCAGTGTTTTCACATTTCCTTCACATCAACTGCAATTTTCTGGAATTCATCAACACTTTGGTTGCATTCCCCTGCTTTTTTAATCGTGGGGTTTTTTTTCCTACAAGTCTTGGTTTGTGACCTCCACACAGAGGGTGTCGATGTGGGTGTGCCCAAAACTCCATGGATAACACCAGCCTGGAAAAACACCTATTCCAGGGCCACCTGGAGGTTTCTTTCTGCTTTGCCAGCTTTAGGATTTTGGATTCCTTGTGAATTTGTGCCTTTTCCGAGGATTTGTGTTGTTACTCAGTCGATTTGGGTCGTTCAGCAGATCCCAGAGGATTCAGCCCTCGGGATGGGCTGGGCCAGCAGAGTTACATCACATCCAGGAATTTCTGTGCCTCCTGCAGTGCTCTGAACTTTATTTTCCCCCCCAAATTAAGGGCTGCTTTGTGCTCTGGCTCAGCCACAGGCCCACCGAGTCTCACGGTGACACCAAGACAAGGCTCGTCTTCTCCCTTGGCCAAGGCAAAGCTTGGGGTCACCCTCACGAGGGAGTCATTTAGGGAGCAGTTTCCTCACCAAACCAGTCAAGAGGGCCAAAATTTGTCACCCTCAGTAACGTTTTGGCTCTTGTTGGAGCAGCTCATTGCTCAGAAAGCTCAAGAACTGCACCTACCTGCCAGGAAGGAAGGGAGGAGAACATTTCCCAACAAGCTGCAGCTGTTCTTCCCTCCCATGGAGAAACAAGGAGCTGGAGGTGTCCAGGCCATGGCTGAGGACATAATTCCCAATAAAGGGCTGGAGAAGGAGCCAGGCATTTTAAGCTTGGTCAGCTGAAAGAGGAGCTTGTTTGGCTTTTTCTCTCATTTTTTTTAAAAAAAAAAAAGCTTTCCTGGTACCAGCTCAGATTTGCATCCAGCCTTCTCTGCCATTCCTGGGAGAGAACTTTGCTAAAACCCACAGTTGCAGCCAAGGCTTCTGCATTTTCCTGGCCAGGCTTGTTCTGGGAATTCCAGCCTGTCCTGTCAGTGTGGGTGGGAAGAAACCGGAGCTCGGAAAAAAAAAAACCCACCCCGGCCAAGAGCTGACAGGAACAGCCCCCACCACCCCCAGCCTCGGGGGTTTGCAGCTCCCACCTGGGTCACTGCTGGTGGGGAGAGAGACCAAAACGTGGCCAGAGAAGAGAAAAAGTGGAAATTAAAAAGGAAGAGTGGAGCCTGTGCTGGTGGAAAGGTGCGTGGACGTGGCTTTGAAGGAGCAGAGAAGGAGAATTTGGCTCCATGGTGGTCCCATTGTCAAAAATATCATCTGAGATACAGGATGGGGCATCAGCAAAACTGGGAACTCCTCGTGGAGCTGAAGGGTTTGGGGTTGTGTTGCTCAGACAACTTGTCCCCCCTTTGAAAACAGCGTCCTCTGAGTCACCACCTCCGTGGAGGGAACGTTGGATTTGAGGGATTCTGCTGGAAATCCTCATCCACCAGGGTAGAAGGTCCCTTCTGCTTTTTCTGACACAAAGGACACATTTTATTAAGTGTTTTGTGCCAAATGGAAAAGCTTCCAGAGCTTTCACACCTGAATCATGGGTCATCTACCACCACCACCTGCGACTCCCAGAACACTTCTGTACAATCCTAAACATCCACTGGTCAGATGATGTGACCAATCCATCTGTTCTAGAGCAAGTAGCAGTCACAAGTATTGAGGCCATGTTGCTGAGAACACAGCTGTGCTGGGCAGGGCACGTCTCCAGGGTGAAGGACCAACCACTCCCTCCCTAAGATCCTGCTTTATGGTGAACTTGCCACCGGCTGCCGCAAGAGAGGAGCCCCAAAGAGGAGATACAAGGACTGCCTGAAACAACATCTCAGCCTTGCCCATATTGACCAACATAACTGGTCTACTCTGGCCTCCAATCAGGAGGTCTGGAGACACACCATCTATAACGCTGCTGATGCCTTTGAGAATGCAGCAGGATCACCCTTGAGGAGAAAAGACAACACAGAAAGTGTTTTGCAGAATTTACCACCTAAGGAGTCTTTCTGCTGTGCCTTTTGCAACTGCACATGTCTATCTCACATTGGCCTTTTTAGCCACCAACACACTTGTAACACATGTGGGTAGAGCCCTTCCCAAATCTTCGTTTGCAAAGCCCGGCCATGATGATGATGATGATGATGATGATGATGATGATGATGATGATGATGATGATGATGATGATGAGAGGAGGATTGTGGGAGCCCAAACCCAGCTTTCAGCAAAGGAAAACAGGGCTGACAAACGTCTCGTGATTCAAGAAGCTTGGACCCTTGCCCAGAGACCTGTTGATGCGCAAACCAGAGATATAAACCTGGCTCCAAGAAGAAACAAGAAAGGACTTTTTGGGATGATTGTTAAAACTATGTCTAAACCCCTGTAATCCCTCTATCCCCCATGTAATCCTACTAGAGGAAAAATTAACTATTTGGAAACTGCAGTAAAAACTTGTGTAATTCCCTAATTAACATAGGTTGTCCCCTTCATTAACATACAGCTCCAGATGCCTTTAAAACAGTGTTCTCATGTTCAATAAACTATTCCAGTTTCCCCACACTGGGATCGTGTCTAGCTTTTATTTTTCAGGCCGCCACTGAGGATCCTCTAACCCTCAGCGATCATTTTCCTCGGGAAAGACTTGGGGTTTCATTGTCAGGAACGGCTTCATGTGACCAGCTGCAGCATTAAAAACCCACGCAGAGGGACAGATTAATCAGCCCTGTGCTCTGCCTGCTCCGCTGGGCTGACACTGAAATCAAATATTTGAGGTTTGCCACAAACCAAGATGAAGCTCATTTACACCGACAAAGGGCACCCGAGGAACGGGGGTGGCCTTGAGTGGCACCAAGTGTTTACCAACACCAGATATTTACCTTAATTTTTGGGTTTCCCACGTGCCCCCAGCCGTGACCTCCGTGGTTGGCTTCGTCTTGTCTTCCCTCTGCACCAGGAATCTCTGGCATAAAGTTGTCCAGCTGAGTTTCGACAACGTTTCGGGAAGGGATTCCACAATTTTCCCGCAGAACCTGCTCTGCCATTTCACTGACGTGGGTTTTTTTTTTAAAAAAGACCTTTTATTATTAATCAAGGTCCATTAAATTCGCCACAGTTGGAGGAGATCTCTTTTTGTACTTCCACTGGAGGAAAATTATTTGTCATCTTGTAACAGCCTTTAAATATTCAAAGACTTTATAAATCCTTCCACAAACTTTGCCCTTGACTGAAGGCCCTCCTTCCTTTTATCTTTCCTGACAGACCCTGGGTTTTAAATTTCTTGCTGTTTTTCTCTCTCTCTCCTCTGGCCTCTCCCTAATTTCTCTCCATCCCCAGGCACTGAGAACATTTGTATTTGTACTGGATAATGGAGACTCTGATCTCCCATTTTTCCCTCCCTCAGAGACTGATCATTAAAAGCTTTTTTTCTGCTTTATTGTTACCTTTGAAACCCGATGGGAGATTTCCAAATGGGAGTAACAAACCCCACCGATGCCACAGCGTTGGACTAATGGATTTGCTTGCAGGAAAATCAAAGTATCCCAAAGAAATCTTTACCTTGCCTGGGCCCAGAGCTGCCCCTGGCTGGAAACAACTCCAGCTGGAATGCCAAGATACATCCAAGGCTCCAACCTTCAGGAAAAAATCCCCACAAAGGAAACAGAAGCTTGATTAAGAGGGTTTTTTTTTACCCCTAAGATTTCCCCTGAGATTTCAGGTACCTCAGACCTTCTGGTTCCTCAGAAATCAGTCGTGTTTTCACTTAGGGTGAAAACCAAATAACAGCAAAAGAGAACTGCCCAAATTGCAGTTGAAATAACAGAGTAGATGATGATAATAATAATAATAACAACAATCATAATAGTGATAGTAATAGTAATAATAATAAAATCTATAATAATATATAGTAATATATTATATAATAATATGTTATAACAAGTGCCCTAAATCAGGTCCATTATTTCAGTTGACTTCATGATTTCAGGTGACTTCAGTTTATTTTGGGATGAGAGGGATCCTCAGGGAGGACCAAACCACCTCCAGCATCTCCAGGCTGAAGAGGTGGATATGGAAAACCACAGGGCCACCACCTGCTTCAGCATTAGTTTCTCCCCTTTTTTCTCCTGTCAAGGTAGAGCTTTGGCCTTTTTTGTCACACAGAAAAGACTGAGCTGCTGCTCTGGGTGTTTTTTGGCTCAGAAACCAGAAATTCCAAAGTCCTTCTCCATAGGGAGGAGGCCAAGGGACTTCTCTTTATCAGATGCCCAAAGATATTTCCCCCCCTCCTTCATCCCTGAGAAAATTTTGGATGTGGACTAACGAATTTTCACTTTCAGCTGCAAAATCAGATGCTCACTAATTCCTTGTGTGAGGGAAAATGATCTCAGTGCACCAGGTAAGAAATCATTTGGATAACCCAGAAGTTTAGCTGGGAAAAGGAAAATCCTGCAAGGGAAACAGAGCAGGTTGTGTGGAGATTACACAGATGAGCGTGTGTGTATTCATAATGGAGTTATTGGTTTATTTATTACAGCTGACACTGGAAAATAGGAGAATTTCCAAACCTGCTGGTGAATTCTGGGTCCCATGGAAGGAAAGAGGATGGGAAGGTAAGTGGGAAGAGAAAGCAAATTCTTATCCCTGACTGCAGATTGTCGAAGGAAAATGGATGGTGATTCCATTTGTTGTCTAAATGTTGACTAATTTCACTGCAGAGAATGAGGAACTGAGGGCACAGGTTGCCCAGAGAAGCTGTGGCTGCCCCTGGATCCCTGGAAGTGTCCAAGGCCAGGTTGGATGGGGCTTGGAGCAACCTGGGCTGGTGGAAGGTGTCCCTGCCCATGGCAGGGGGTTGGAACTGGATGGGCTTTGAGGTCCCTCCCAACAGAAACCATTCCATGAGTCTGTGATTCCTGCCTGCTTATTCCCAGCACATTAAAGGACAATGGGAAAAGAATTATGGTTGTTCCCACAGCCTGGGTTTGGCTGCATTTATTGGGAAACCTAAAAATTTTCTTAACGTTGCTGTGATTGGACAGATCATTGATCTCCACTGAAATCCCTTTGTGCCACCAGAGTGGAATCATGGAATGGTTTGAGTTTGGAAGGACCTTAAAGGTCATCCAGTCCCATCCCCTGCCATGGGCAGGGACACCTTCCACCAGCCCAGGTTGCTCCAAGTGTATCCAGCCTGGCCTTGGACACTTCCAGGGATCCAGGGGCAGCCACAGCTTCTCTGGGCAACCTGGGCCAGGGCCTCCCCACCCTCCCAGACAGGAATTCCTTCCCAATATCCCATCTAACCCTGCCCTCTGGCAGTTTGAAGCCATTCCCTGTGTCCTGTCCCTCCAGCCCTTGGAAATAGTCTCTCTCCATCTTTCCTGGAGCTCCTTCAGGCCCTGCAAGGCCACAATCAGGTCACCCCAGGTCACTCCTCTCCAGGCTGAACAATCCCAGCTCTCCCAGCCTTTCCTCCCAGCAGAGCTGCTCCAGCCCTGGGATCCTCTTGGTTCCTGCTCTGGCCTCTCTCCAGCAGCTCCATGTCCTTGCTGGGCTGTTCCCCAGGGCTGGAGCAGCTCTGCAGGGGGGTCTCACCTGAGGGGCAGAGGGGCACAATCCCCCCCTGCCCTGCTGCCCACGCTGGGGGATCAGCCCAGGAAGGACATAAAAGAAGTTGTATTTCTCTGTCAGCTTTGTCTAAACACAGTTTTGGTGTTCACACAAATCTCTCTGTTGCCAGTGTGACCCCACAGGTGGAGGTGCCACATCAGAAGGTGTCTAAGACATGGACAGTCCCTCTCTTATGCACCTTCCCTCACATATTTCAATATTCTCCTTCTGGCCTCTATTCCTGGACAAAATTAGCCCTAATTAAACCAGTGTAAGGCCTACTGGGGATGCAGTGATACTGAAATTAAAATGCTTGTTGTGGTAAAACCCACTCTGCTTTCTCTGCAAGAATAACCTGTTTTTGTATGAACATCTCTATCACTGTGTGATTGCACCCACAGCTTTGGGGAAAGCAGGGATGGTTAACTCTGATTACACCAACTGGAGAAGGACAGAAAGGCCCTAAAGTCAGGACAGAAATGTCCCATAAGTGACCTCTGAGAGGTGGGAGGTGAATTATGGCTCCTGCCAACAAAGCTTTCCACTGGGCAGAGCAGCCAGAGCACAGTGTGGGAATATTCTGTGACTCTGTGAACACAGAGAAAAGGCAAAGGGGAATGTAATCTAGCAGAAAGACTTGGGAAAGGGCACATAATGGGAAAACCTGATTTTTCCACCTCATTCAGGGTGTTCTTGGGAAGTCAGGGCTGGGAAGGTCGCTGTGTGTTGGCAGGACCAGCCCCTGGCTACCTCAGGAACAGATCCTATAACCTTTCTCGTAACTGCCCGAGCTGGATCCTGAAATCTCTTACCTAAGGAGCAGGGAATGGGGTCTGGATTTCACCTCCTGGGAGGTTGATGGATACTTGCATTGACATTTCAGTCTGGCAGCACAAAAGCTGAGTAATGAGCACAACAGCAGTGCCAGGAGTGGAACACGCTCAGCTGGAAAGTTGGTGAGGGAAAGGCAGGGATTTACAAAAAATAACAACTAATAGAGTTTGGCTCCCAGAAAAACCGCCTTCTTAATTCTCTCAGGAAAATCCTGGTGTGCTGGCTGCTGCAAAATGGACGTGTGTGTCTCCAGAAAACACTCCCTGTCTCATGCAGGCACTGGGAGAGAGGAGAAGCGTCCCTGGCAGCTGAAGAAGGACGATGAACACCCTGACCAAGTGTGGGAAAGCCTGAGGTTTCCACAGCCTGTGAACCTGTGATTGCATTTCCCAAAATGCTGATTAACCCCCGCTGTGTGAAGAGGAGGAATTCCTCTGTCTGGGCTCTGCGGGCGGAACCACCCAGGGATGGAGCAACGAGCTGAAGCGACGCCCGGACACCCAGCCCTGCCAGGGAGCTGTTCCCGGAGCTCCCTGCACAATTCCAGCAGCCTGTTCTCCAGCCCCACAGCTTCCCCGAGGGATGGGGGACATCCCCTCTCACATGCCTCCCTCTCCTGGAACTGAGGGGAAATTCAGAGGCACCGCTGAGCAGCCACTGGGGTTGTTTCCCCCTTAAGCAATAGAAACAACGTCGGTGCTTGGGGTATTTAAAATATCAGCTGCACTGAATGGAATAAAAAAGAAAAAAGGAGGGAGAGGGAATTTTTATACAGGCAGAGAGCGACAGGACAAGCGAGAATGGCTGTAAACTGAAAGAGAACAGGGTTAGATGGGATATTAAGAAGGAATTCTTGGCTATGAGGGTGGGGAGGGGCTGGGATAGAATTCCCAGAGAAGCTGTGGCTGCCCCTGGATCCCTGGAAGTGTGCAAGGCCAGGTTGGATGTGGCCAGAGTGACCTAATCTAGTGAATTAGGTTGGTAGGAGGGTTGTAATTGGATGATCTTTAAGGTCCCTTCCAACCCAAAGCATTCCATGATTTTATAATGATTTTCATGCCCGCATTTGATCCTCAGTGAAATGATCCCGGGGGTCAGGGAGCTGATTTTCCAGGTTCTGTGCAGAACTTTTGCACAACAATACGTGGAGATGCAGAGCTTTTCCAATCCAACATGGTTAATACCAACTTTTGGGGGGATCAGAGCCAGACCTTGATCTCTCACTGTCACTCCAAAGCCACTCTGATCCTGTCACCAGAAAATCCCTCGATGGCAACGGGGTGAAAACCTGGCAGGAAGCTCCAGAAACCTTCTGCTCCCTTTTTGTGACCCCTGGAAGCATCTCCTGCCTTATTTGAGGACCACAGACGTGGAGGACACTAAACCAGAACCCACTGGGTGCCTGCACTGTCTGCATTTCTCCCAGGATGGTTTTGCAGGTTGTCCCAACGTCGGGAACAACCCTCTGCTCTGTCAGACCTGAGCAGCTCCTTCTCCCCTGCTCTCCCACCATCCCCTTCCCCCAGTGAAGACCCAGAGGGAGCCACAATCCCTACAAGAACTTGGAAAATTCATCCAAACTTCTGTTTTGCCAGAGATAGCCAAACTTCCTCTGTTTGGAGCCCGAGGTCACCACCATTCCCAGGCTTTTCTCTCCTCCTTCCTTCCTTTAGGACATGGAACATCCTCCTCCAGCACCAGGGGCAGCTGAACTGAGGCTCAAAGAGCCCCTCAGTCCCTACCAGAGGTGACAGAAGCTCAGCAGGGGTCAGGTCCCACCATCCATAACAGCTGGGATTGTTGTCCTTCTTGTGTCTTATCAGAAGAGCAGGTGGTCCAAGAAGTCCAACAAGTCCCATGAAAGCCTAAAGGGATTTATATCTCTCTCCTTTTCCCATTTTAAGCTGAATTTACCTGGCTGAAAACGCCAGCAGGAGATTAAGTGTCTTTTCAGAGCTGATGGAAGTCGCTGGAAAGACTTTCCATTCACTTGGGATCCTTGGAACAGGCCCTCAAAGAAGCTGTTATGTGAGGGATGTATTAAATTAAAGATTAAAACAGCTCAGAGACAATTTGGTGTTCTGGATCTGAAAAGTGGGAGGGTTTTTTTAGGTCATCTTAAACCTGAAATTTTTGGATTAATAATATCTATTAAGAAAAGTATATAAATATGCATTTCATTGCTAAACCACCAATGTTTCTACGGCTATAAACACTCTGCTGGTTTAATAATGTACATTTTAAAAGCTTCCCATCTTCAGGATTTATACTGCAGGGTCAATAATTCTGTGTAACTCATTGCAAGAATTTTTTATTTGTTTTTTTTCCAAAAAAGAACCAGTAAGTTGGTTTTGCTAAATCTTTATATATTCAATTCAGCTTCAGGGATACTGAAGCATCCCTGGGTAAGTTTGCCTAAAAAGCTGCTCATTGGGAAAGCTGGACTAGGTTTAATAGCTTAAAATAGAGGTTTAGCCAGTTAGATCAGCTTAAAAAGACCTTTTTTAAGTGCATTTTCAAGGTCAGGGTGTCCTGGCCATGAGATGTTGTTGAGGTCAAGAGCTGAGTGTGGAGGAGAAGGACATCAGGCAGGTTCAGAGGAACAAGAGCACGAGGAGTTACAGTAAAAATAACTACTGAGAACATCAGCAGAGGTGAGGTGGTGGAGTAGAGACCTGTAGGGAACCTCCAGTCGACCCAGGAAAGCAAATTTTGAGGGCAGAAAAAACTCCGTTGCATTTTCCTGATGCAAAGTTCTCTGGAATTTCACCTTGCCCTGGATGAGCAAACCCAAGGAGCTGGTTTCCTCATTTTTCAGCTCCAACTTTTACAACAAAACCTGTAGAAAATCTACCCAACCTTCTCTCTGCCTCTAGGAGAAATAAAAATATGAGTTTAAAGGCGTTGTATCACCAAGTTGTAAGATATCCGAGTCTCAGAGTGGACTTGGGTGTCAGGGTCTAATTCAGCAGGTTAAGGGAAATATAAAAATTCCTAAAACTTAAAAATCTTTTGGGGCCACGTGAGAGTTTGGTACCCAGGGGTTTCTTTTCTCTCTTTGGGCTAAGAACAAAGGAAGATCCATCACTTTTGGCAGGGGATGACCAGTGGCCAATTAAAAAGAAGGATAAACCCCTTTTCAAGAGAAAAGAAACCTTTCTAGGAAAAAGTGAATATATTAAGCTTGTCTGAAAAAGGTGGGATTTTTGTAAAACTGTAAAATGCATGAAATTTAAACCCAAGAGGTCTTTTCTTCCCAAAGAACTCGGTGTGAGACCAAACCCAGCGTGCTGAGTAAAATCCTTTCTTTTGTTTCATGAGTTTTTACCATCCTTCTAAATTCAAGAGAGAAGTTTTTCTCACACCTCTGTCCTGTGTGGTTTGTTTTTTTTTCCCCCCTGTGCCTTTCTACTACTTTTCCAGGCCTTTTTCCCCTCCTGGAGCACCAGGCCAATCGAATCCCACAGGTATTTGATCCAGCACTTAAGCAACGTGATTTCAGCCCTGAAAGCTCTTGTTTATTCAGGCAGGAAGAAAATGGTTGTGATTCAGTCGGGCTTGGCAGTAAACACTCAACAAACAGTCTTGCCATCCATGATAAAGATCAGTGTGTCTCCAAAAGAAGATGATTCCCTGCCTAAAGCCTGAGCCTTAGGGAGGATTTTAGACTTGTGGAATCACAGAATGGTTTGGGCTGGAAGGAGCCCTAAAGATCATGTAGTTCCAACCCTCTGCCATGGACAGGGACACCTTCCACTAGCCCAGGTTGCTCCAAGTTTATCCAAGCTGGCCTTGGACACTTCCAGGGATCCAGGGGCAGCCGCAGCTTCTCTGGGAATTCTATCCCAGCCCCTCACCACCCTGACATGGAAGGATTTCTTCCCAATATAAATATATTTTACATTTTCTCTGTGTGTCCCTTTGCTCATCCAACAGGCCTTTGTCTCTCTGGATCACCTGAGGCTTGTAGACAACTGGCTTTGGGTCACCCCAGCCCCAGGAAAGATCTGTCACTTGGCCTGTCACCTTCGCACTGGGGTGTTTTGGAGTCAGAAGAAGCCACAATCTGGATAATTAGAAATAGAAACTCAAATTCCATCCTCCTGTGACCCTCATCCCTCTGCCAGTTCCAGATTCAGTGCAGTGAAACCCTTTAAAACATAACTCAGGTTTAACTGTGTTAATAATCCCAGAAAATCAGTGTGTCCAGTCACGACACCTCAAGGAATCTGCGTATCCAGAGACATGATTAAATCCTGATTACCTTCCCATCACTCCTGATCCAGAAAACATTTTCCTTGAAGCACAAAAAGGTGTCAATCAGACCGTGTATCCCGAAGAAATTCTTCTTTTGTCTGCCATGGCTTTCAAGGGATAGGAACAACCTTTTCTTTCTTCCAGAGACTCTTTGCTTGACACTTTCCCTCCCGTCCCAGCCTGGGAGAAGACCTTGCTTTGCAAATTCTGGGTGTTACTCATTTAACAACTGGGCAACCCTTCCACCATCGATCGGCCCCCTGTTGCAATACAGGGTGTTAATCGACTTTAAACACTTAATTATGGGCTGTTTGAGCACAGCCTTTTACAAGCACAGCGGCTCATCACAGTGCTGGAACCAGCACGGTCCAACATCTCTAAAAACGATGCACAAATAATAGATTAGTTTCAGCAGTAGGTTTGTCGGGTTTTTTTTTTTCAGCAGCGTTAATAAAATCCCCTCAAGCGTGCCCAGGAGCCAACGGGGCCAGGAGGGATTCTCGGGAGCTCTTTTCATCCAGGAGGCACATCTTTTTTGTTACGAAATTCCTCCATGCCTTTTTCCCTGACTCCCTAATGACCGGTTAAATGGGCTCCCAGGAGGATGCCTGAGTCAGAGCCAGCTCGAAAAAACTGCTGAGGAAACATCCTCCCTTTACTGGAAATGATTCCCATCCAACTGCCGTGTGTGTGCCGTATTTAGACGGAGCGGGAATGCCAGACACGGGGAGCCGAGTTCACAGGCCTTGGGATTCTGCTCCTTGTCAGAGGAGATTTGTCTTTGTCTGGGCCACAGTTGCTTCAGGGCCATGAGTTCAGAGAGTGGTGGTGAACAGAGCTGCATCCAGTTGTTGGCCGGTCACCAGTGGTGTCCCCAGGGATCAGTGCTGGGCCCAGTCCTGTTTAATGTCTTTATTGATGATCTGGAGGAGGGGATCGAGTGAACCATCACCAAATTTGCAGATGACACCAAGCTGGGGGGAGTGTTGATCAGCTGGAAGGCAGGAGGGCTCTGCAGAGGGACCTGCACAGGTTGGAGGGTTGGGCTGATTCCAAGGGGATGAGGTTCAACCAGGCCAAGGGCCGGGTCCTGCCCTTTGGCCACAACAACCCCCGGCAGCTCCAGGCTGGGCCAGAGGGGCTGGAGAGCAGCCAGGCAGGAAGGGAGCTGGGAGTGGGGATGGACAGGGAGCTGAACAGGAGCCAGAGTGGGCCCAGGGGGACAAGAAGGCCAATGGATCCTGGCCTGGCTCAGGAACAGGGTGGCCAACAGGGCCAGGGAAGTGATTCTGCCCCTGGACTCAGCACTGGTGAGGCCACCCCTGGAGTGCTGTGTCCAGTTCTGGGCCCTCAGCTCAGGAAGGACATTGAGGTCCTGGAGCAGGTGCAGAGGAGAGCAACGAGGCTGGGGAAGGGACTGGAGCACAAGTGCTGTGAGGAGAGGCTGAGGGAGCTGGGGGGGCTCAGCCTGGAGAAGAGGAGGCTCAGGGGAGACCTCCTCACTCTCTGCAACTCCCTGACAGGAGGGGGGAGCCAGGGGGGGTTGGTCTCTTTTCCCAGGCAACCATCAGCAAGACAAGAGGGCTGGGTCTTCAGCTGTGCCAGGGGAGGTTTAGGCTGGATATTAGGAAGGAATTCTTTGCAGAGAGGGTGCTCAGCCATTGGAATGGGCTGCCCAGGGAAGGGGTGGATTCTCCATCCCTGGAGGTGTTTAAGGACAGACTGGATGTGGCATCAGTGCCATGGGCTGGGAACCACAGCGGGGTTGGATCAAGGGTTGGACTTGATGATCTCGGAGGTCCCTTCCAACCCAGCTGATTCTGGGATTCTATGATTCTATGAAACCCAGTGGCCAGAGCCTGGTTTGATCCCAAAATGTGATATCAGGTCCATCTACTAAGACCTAATTGTGGGAGAGCTGATCTGGGCAGTCTGTGCTAAATACACGGTTTAAATCTCGATATTTTCCCTTCTTTCGTGGCAAATGCATAACACAGGAATATAAAGCAACACAGAAAACTTATTTTCCTCATTTTTCAGCTACAGCTTTTACAGCAAAACTCCTTGAAAATCTACCGAGCCCGGTTTGACCCAGAAATGAGATATGAAGTCCATCTACTAAGACCTAATTGTGGGAGAGCTGATCTGGGCAGTCTGTGCTAAATACATGCTTTAAATCTCGATATTTTCCCTTCTTACGTGGCAAATGCATAACACAGGAACATAAAACAACAGAGAAAACTTATTTTCCTCCTCAGAGAATCCCTGCAGCACTTACTAGAGCACAGGGACTTCTAAGGTCATTGGAGAACAGAAAACTCCTGCCCTGTGTTATGCAAGAAACCCAACATAAATCTGGTTTGGTTGTTTTGGTTTTTTTATGATGATTTTCTTGCTTAGCTCAGTGTCTACGAAACAGATAACGGTGGCTGAGAGCAAACCACATGCAGGATATTTTCTTTATTTTCCTCTAATGAAGAGATTTGTTGAGTCTGGGTTGCTTAGGTAGCTGGCTAAAGCAGTTTTATTTTTAGAACTAAGGGAAAATGTTTACCAGGGACTGGAGGCAAAAGTGACTCCCTGGACCTCCCCGTGCTTGTTGTTCGTGTTCAAACCTTTCAAAAGGCCTCAGCTTTGCCGAGTTGTGTTCCCATATGAGCAGCTGTTTTATGGCAGGGATTGGGACTGGATGACCCTAAAACATTCTGTGATTATCTGGGATGGATTTGAAAACCCCAGGGTGGAGGGGAAAAGGTTTTGGGCAGTGTGTTCAGGGCTCACTAGACCCCACTCCCCTGAAAAGCCTCGAAGAACCTCAGCTGAAGCTCCTGCTCCTCATAAACACCCATGAGTGCCTCAGGGAAGAGTTTTCCAAGTCATTCCCAGCTGCTGGTCCTTCCAGGTGTTGTCACCTGGTGTTCCTGCCAGCCCCAGTGTCAGGAACCCCATTGACCCCAGGGGAGGAACTCTCTCCATCAGCTCCCAGCATTTTGTTCTTCACTCAAACCACAGTGATGTCCCAGCCCACAAACATCTCCTTTCTCCCCCTCTCTGCTCCCAAACACCAGGAATTCCCCATTTTTATTCTCTCCCCTGCCAGGAATAAACAATATTTCAAACTGAAACGCTCAGAAATCAGGGGGGCTGCTGTAATTAAGACTATTCATCTCTGGTGATGTAAGAGATGTCTGGGGCTGGGCAAGAGTGTCTGGGTTTAAAATTGGATTAGAAGTCCAGGTTGCTCAATACCTGTAGGTGAGGGAGTTGGGGCCTCCCCATGTCCTTATCTACAGGTCTAGGTTTGAGTTTAGGTCGAGCTTTGGCAAGTTAATTCTGGGCTCTTTTTCATAAGAACTGAATAAATGGAGGAGGCTAGCTCTGGGCACGAAGCAGGACAGGGTGGTGGTGAGGTGGTATAAAATCTGAAACATCTGTTTTGTTTGCTGCAGAGGTTGGGAAATATGAAGCCAACGAGTCAGGGGTGCAGAGGGACAGAAAGGTCTGATGTCAGGGCTGAGGATTTATCCCAACAAGTCATGCATTCCTCGTTTGCTGCGTTCCAAACCTGACTCGCCAGAATGTTGAAACTCGGCTTCAATCAAACAATCAAGCAAGTGGCATCTGCTCTGGGATGTTGGTGTTAGTATATTAAAGAGGCAGAAAAAATAAAACTCTCAGGCTTTTAGAAATGGAAGATTCAAACCAGCATAGGAGGTCAACTGAAGGTTGTTAATATCTGTTTAATATCTTTATTGATGATCTGGAGGAGGGGATTGAGTCCATCATCAGTAAAATTTGCAGATGACACTAAGCTGGGGGGGAGTGTCTATCAGCTGGAAGGCAGGAGGGCTCTGCAGAGGGACCTGGACAGGCTGGATCCATGGGCTGATTCCAATCATGATGAGGTTCAACCAGGCCAAGGGCCGGGTCCTGCACTTTGGCCACAACAACCCCCGGCAGCTCCAGGCTGGGCCAGAGGGGCTGGAGAGCAGCCAGGCAGGAAGGGAGCTGGGAGTGGGGATGGACAGGGAGCTGAACAGGAGCCAGAGTGGGCCCAGGTGACCAAGAAGGCAAATGGATCCTGGCCTGGCTCAGGAACAGGGTGGCCAACAGGTCCAAGGAAGTGATTCCTGCCCTGGACTCAGCACTGGTGAGGCCACCCCTGGAGTGCTGTGTCCAGTTCTGGGCCCTCAGCTCAGGAAGGACATGGAGGGGCTGGAGCAGGGCCAGAGGAGAGCAACGAGGCTGGGGAAGGGACTGGAGCACAAGTGCTGTGAGGAGAGGCTGAGGGAGCTGGGGGGGCTCAGCCTGGAGAAGAGGAGGCTCAGGGGAGACCTCCTCACTCTCTGCAACTCCCTGACAGGAGGGGGGAGCCAGGGGGGGGTTGGTCCCTTTTCCCAGGAACCATCAGCAAGACAAGAGGGCTGGGTCTGCAGCTGTGCCAGGGGAGGTTTAGGTTGGAGATTAGAAGGAATTTCTTTGCAGAGAGGGTGCTCAGCCATTGGAATGGGCTGCCCAGGGAAGTGGTGGATTCTCCATCCCTGGAGGTGTTTAAGGACAGACTGGATGTGGCATCAGTGCCATGGGCTGGGAACCACGGCGGGGTTGGATCAAGGGTTGGACTTGATGATCTCGGAGGTCCCTTCCAACCCAGCTGATTCTGGGATTCTATGATTCTGTGATTCTATGATCTATGAGGTTTTTTTCTGACTTAAATGATTATGTAAAACAGGGATATTTTACCCTCTGCTTTCAGCAGGGCACAAGGAGTTAAAAATCCCTCTTGTCGGTGTCGACCACAGGAAAGGCAGCGAGGAAGATGAGAGTGGTACCTTCAGAGCAGGCTGGGCACCAAGGAAAGCCTGGCATCACCCGGGAGGCAGAGGGCAGAACTAAACTTGTCATTATTTGTGTGTGCGGGGTGGAAAAAAAAATAGCTTTCGGACCGTGCCTGTCACGAGGCAGCACAAAAAGGCTGCAAATAAAGGTTGCAGGAGCAGCCCGATTTCGGAGGGCTTGATTTGCAACCTTAATAAAGTGCTTTGACCTAAAGAGGGATTGGTTTGTTTGTTTGTTTGAGGAGGGTAATTGCTTTCAGTCACGCAAGGAGATTAGCAGCTAATTCTTTCCTGAGCGCATCCAAAAGAAGGGGCTGATCCCGACTGGTTAGGCTGGGATCACACTTAAAACCTGACCCGGAGGGTAGGTGGAGCTCTAGGCTGCATCCATAGGGTTAAACCTCTTCTGGGAAGATATTCCAGCTTGTGCCACCTCCAAACTTTGCCCTGGCAAAGTCCCAGCTGGCACAGGCTCAGATCTGACCAGGGGGGTTGACGGTGGTAAATTAATAGGAGCAAATCCCAGGCTCACACTTGAACCCGTGCCCCAGGACTGGCTTGTTTTCTGGGATATAAACAGCTGGAATATAAGTTCCTGCTGCTCAGGAAGGTCAGGGGCACATCCCCAGCCACACCAGTGGCCTTCTGGTTATCAGGGATTGCTGTGCTCCTGGGCTCTGGAGCTGGGAACACCCCACCAGGTCCCAGAAATAACCCCTGAGCATGGACACAGCTCATTCCAGAAGTTATTTTGTGGAGGTGGAAGGGACTGGATGGGCAGGACCGACTTGCTCTGCTCTGTGCACGGCTCTGGCACCATCCCAGGAGGTTCTGAATTCCCTGCACCCCCCATCCTGACCCCACACACCAGGAATCAGCACCTACTCTCACAGTCCTGTTACCCAAACACTCCTCAGAGGGGCTGCAAAGAGCCCTTTTTGACCTGTGTGGGCCAAATTCCTCCTTCCAGCAGCAGAAGACAAAAATGCCTGACTGGAGGTGGTTGAAGCACCCCAGAGAGATCCAAAGGGATGCAGAGAGATCCAGAGGATGCAGAGACATTCCAGGGATGCAAAGAGATCCCAGGGGATGTAGAGAGATCCAAAGGAATGCAGAGAGATCCAAAGGGATGCAGAGAGATCCCAGGGGATGCAGAGAGATCCAGAGGGATATAGAGAGATCTGAAGGGATACAGAGAGATCCTGAGGGATGCAGAGAGATCCCAGGGATGCAGAGAGATCCAGAGGGATGCAGAGAGATTCAGAGGGATGCAGAGAGATCCCAGGGGATGCAGAGAGATCCAAAGTGGATGCAGAGAGATCCAGAGGGATGCAGAGAGATCCAAAGGGATACAGAGAGATCCTGAGGGATGCAGAGAGATCCCAGGGATGCAGAGAGATCCAGAGGGATGCAGAGAGATCCCAGGGGATGCAGAGAGATCTTAGGGGATACAGAGAGATCCAAAGGGATGCAGAGAGACCTAAAGGGATGTAAAGAGATCCCAGGAGATGCAGAGAGATACAAAGGGATGCAGAGAGATCCCGGGGGATTCAGAGAGATCCAGAGGGATGCAAAGAGATCCCAGGAGATGCAGAGAGATCCAAAAGGATGCAGAGAGATCTCAGGGAATGCAGAGATCGAAAGGGATGCAGAGAGATCCCAGGGGAGGCAGAGAGATCTCAAGGATGCAGAGAGATCCAGAGGGATGCAGAGAGATCCCAGGAAATGCAGAAAGATCCAGAAAGATGCAGAGAGATGTCTGGGGATGCAGAGAGATCCAGAGGGATGCAGAGAGATCCAGAGGGATGCAGAGAGATCCAGAGGGATGTAGAGAGACCCAGGGGAAAGAAGAGAGATCCCAGGGGATGCAGAGAGATCCAGAGGGATGTAGAGAGATCCAGAGGGATGCAGAGAGATCCAGAGGGATGCAGAGAGATCCTAGGGAATACAGACAGCTTCCCTGTCACCATTCAGTGTGCGGGAGGCTGAGGGGGATGAGAAGCAGAAGGTAGAGTGGACATGGAATTATAGAATCATTGAACGGTTTGGGTTGGAAAAGACCTTAAAAATCATCCAGTTCCAAATCCTGCCATGGGCAGGGACACCTTCCACTAGCCCAGGTTACTCCAAGCCCTGTCCAACCTGGCTTTGGACACTTCCAGGGATCCAGGGGCAGCCACAGCTTCCCTGGGAATTCTATCCCAGCCCCTCCCCACCCTCACAGGGAAGAATTTCTCCCTAATATCCCATCTAACCCTGCCTTCCTTTGGTTTAAAACCATTGTCCCCTCTCTGCCAGCAGAAAAATACCCTCTCCCTCCTTTTTATAACCCCCTTTAGGCACAGAAAGGGGGTCTCCAGAGCCTTCTCTCCTCCAGACTGAGCACCCTCATCTCTCCCAGCCTGGCTCCACAGGACAGGAGCTCTCCAGAGGCATTTTGTCCCAAAGTACTCCCAAAAAATCCCACCTTAGCCAAACTCTGCCTGTAAATCTCCAGGACGTGGATCCTCCAGCCCTAAACCTGAGTGTGAGCACAGCTGGTTGAGAGACAGAAAACATCCTGAGCCCTTCCCAGGCACCCCAAAGAGCCTTCCAGAATGATTTCTCCTGTAAAATATCCTCTGGGAGGAGCTGCTGGGTGAGCAGGGCAGTTCATTTCGTTGCCTGGTGATGGATTTGGGAGCTCTGAGTTTTGGTATCTCAGGAAGGATGAGGGGGAAATGTTGTTTCATGTTGGGTTCATCCATTTGACAGTTGGACAATTGTTATGTTTTCTCGTTTTCTGAACTGACCTAATCACCTGCTCTGTAACAAATTGTCACTTAAGGTTGTTGTTTTACATGACCTGGTCAAGTTTTCTTTGTCCTGCTGTGAATTTGCTTTATCTAATTCAGAGTTTTCATAAATCCACCGACAATTGCCTCTTTAAAATGAGAAATATAAGCTTGATTCTCTTATCTCTTGCATCCCTGGACAAATAGGGTCACTTGTTTACACCCTGCCCTTTGAACAAACAGATGCTTAGCAAAAAAATAACTGAAATCTGCTCTAATGGCAAATGTCTTCTCTTCCTGTTTGTTTTTTTTAAAAATTTCTCCTTTCAGAAGGTTTAACTGACTCAGAGCTCTCACACTTCTCAAAATTAGCAGAGGCAGATTCGACTTTATATCCCATATAACAAGCTCAAACCAATAAAATAAAGGGGAAAATATTGGTTTTAATGATGTATAAAATGAAAATGCATCTTTTTGGCTCAAAGGTAATTTAGTTCCAAGCCCCTGCCACGGGCAGGGAACCTTCCACTAGACCAGGTTGCTCAGAGCTCCATCCAAAGCTGGCCTTGCAGACTTTCTGGGATGGAATTTCCCTGATTTCCCCGGGAAAAGTTCTGGTTCTAAAGGAACCACACCTTTCTCAGCTCTTAGGGACGTGTCTATAAAGGTCAGTTGTGCCCAAGTGGAGCAGGAGAAAAGCCTGGGGTGGTTCCAAACATCTTCCAGAGGCACAACAGCTGCTTGATCCTCATGGAATCCTCTGCTCAGCAGTGCAGGAATAGCACAGGAATCATAGTCCTGAGATTTTCCTCCTCCAGTGCCCAGGCAGTGCCAGTTTGGTACCAACACAGCCCTGCCAAAGTATCCCTCGTGTCCAGGCTTTCATTGGCCCTATCCTGAGAGTCCCAGAAATGTGGATTTCCCTTTCACTTCAAAGCATCCCCCCCTGCTTTTCCTGGAGCTGATTTTCTTCCTGCTCCGTTGTCCTGCCCCAAAATCAAGCCCTCAAAGTCAATCTTTGATCAACAGCAGCAGGAAAACAGACTCTGTTACCTGGTGGAACTGGGTTACCCCAGGTACAGACTGGGGATGGTTTGGGGGTTGGTTTGTTTTATTTTTTTTCCAGGGCTGGAAATTATCCATCACTGCCCAGCAAAAAAAAAACAAAAAAAAAAAGGAAATTGGAAGCAGTTCCCCTTTCCCTCTGCTAAAAACCAGATGAATTGGTGTCTGAGCTCTGTGGAGGAATTCACAGCACCAATCAAAGAGCCCAGAGTGGGGCTGCCACATAATTAAATTGGAGGCAGCTCTATTTTCCAGCAGCAGGTATGTGCCTTGAAATGAAACCTCCACGCTGGGGATGGAAGCAGTTCCAATTAAGGGATTTCTGCTTTGAGATCTCCCAAACCCAAAAAAAACCACACAGTGTGGCTTTTGTGCCCTCAGCTATTAAACTGGAAATACAACCCCCTCTTTCTTGTGGTTCAAACAATCTCCAGGAGATAGCTTTTCCTGGAAGTTTTCAGTCCTATTCTTCACATCATATCGGGCTAAATTGATGATTTCCATGACCTTTTCATATAATTACGAGAGTGTTGTGTGTCCATTTTGATTAAATGGTTCCCTACCCCATTATGGGGCGGTTGTTTTTAATGTTGCTGAAGTAATTAGGTGCTCTCCTCTCGCTCTTCTCCCTGATTTCTTAAAATCAGGACCCACTTTTTTTTTTTATGGCACCGCATTATCTGATCTTTCCACTCGGCTGATGTAATAAATTGGCCCATAAATTTTATGGCTGATCAGAAGGAGCTGATCATAATCACAGGGAGGAATTTATAAAGAAGACCATTAAGAAGAGTGAGCCAGACCCTCCTGTACTTGGGCTTCCTTGCCATGCAATTTTACAAATGAATGGCACGCTTTAATGACCAGCAAATTAAAATTTAATGGACTCTCCACTGCCCACTGTCTGTGCCTTACTGGAGCTCAAGGTAGAGAGGCTCTATTTTCTCTTAATTTGGCTGTCTTGTTGGATGCTTTCCATTCAGTTAAGTGACCTAGAACCTGGATTTGCTGGTAATAATCAGTGGATAAAACCAGAAACACGGATCCTTCAGCTCTTTCCTTGTATTTGTCATTGTTGTTGTTTTCTCAGCTACTTTTTTTTAATCCCTCAGTCACCAAAAATCCTCGTTCTACAGGGAGGCCCGTGCTTTAAACCCCCCAAAAACGACAGTGGGCAAGGGATTAGGGAGGATTGTAAAATATTAATAGCAATTGCATTGCTAATTTCATTAGCCCTGGCCTTATCATTGCATATTAATTATTACAGCTCTGCCATCGAGTGCTGGTCTCAAACTCCGACAGCACCAATTCCCTCAACGTGTCTCGTGGTTGCTGAGCGTGATCAGGGCTCGACAAACTGCTGCTTTCTGGCAGCTGGGAGGTGACTGAAGCTGTGTCTGTGTTTAAAAGGCACTCCTGAAACCTCTCCTGCTCATATTTGGGAAGGAAATAAGGACTGAAAGTGGAATCACGGCGAAGAATCGCCACTGCCGGGACCGCGAACGAGAAAAATACATCCTTGAATCTGAGGCAGGATCAAGGTTTAGATGTTTTTAATTTGTTGGTGGGGTGAACCAGAGCTGAGAAAAGCAAAAATCTCCCCAGAGGATGGACCTCTCCTTCATTGACCACTCTCTAAGGATGGACCTCTCTCCTTCCTTGACCACCCTCTAAGGAGCAGCAAAGAGCATCCCCGTCGTTCCTGGCAGAGAGGGGACATGGAGGTGACAACAGAATCCTCACCACCATCCTGGTGAGGAGAGAGGGGGCAGTTTAACCCTCCTGCCACTTGAAATCCTTCATCCTGAAATCAAAACAGCTCAAAAAACTCATTGGCAACCCACTCAATGTGTCTTCTGCCCAACTGCTCAGCCCAGCGAGGGCAGGGAGGGCGGCTGGTCCAGATGTTCTGGAGCTCGCACGTGACCCTCACCCGTGTGGGAAGTGTTGGACAGACCTGAGGGTTCTTCCTTTGCTTTCTCATCCCTCCCAAAAGCTTCATTTTTCACATTTTTAGCTTTTGCTTGTTGTGTCTTGCTTTGGGTTGTATCTACACGCTAGCTGGGAATGAAACAGGGAATGTGCACAGGGCTCAGCGAGAGCTCTTATGGTTGTTTAGGAAACTCAGGCTCACTTTGGAATTAAATCTGTATAAAACCAGGCTTTTAGATAAGTTTTACTTAAGCTACAAGCTTCTTGCATCCTGTACAACATGTATGCATAAATCCAGAGCACTGACCCTGGTGGAAAACTGCAATTTACTGCAGGAAAACAACCCTGTTGAATAACAATTAATCATTTACATTGAATTTATATTATTTCCCAGTCTATTTAAACTGTGTACTGCTACAACATTCTGCTTCCCTTTTAGTTTTTGGCTCCTGGCTTGAAAAGAATAAATACAGTTGTTCAAAACAGCGAGAGCACGTCGTGCTGCAGCATCCATGGAAAGATGTTTTCCAGCCACAACACAAACAGTAATTCATTCATCCCTTGCAAAATTCCAGCAAACACTTTAGAGGCCTCTTTGTAATCCATTCACTGCTTTATTGACCCAGAATCCTCCAGGGAATGTCATAAATCCATATAATGTGTGCTACCGTTTGTGTCTGCATCCTTGATTTAACTGAAGGACGGGTTTAAAACCCACACAGAAGCTGTTCAGTTCTCCTTGGGTCACAGGCATAAAAAGCAGCTCAGATATGTGAATTAATTCTACAAAAGCCACTCAGTGTTGCCACAATTCAATGAACTGCTCAGCTTTAAGCACGTGTTTAGAGTTCATTGGCATGAATGGGAATTACCCACATATTTAAATGTGAGCACAGGCCCAACTTGCTGGGCAGGAAAGCAGGAATTCCTCTCATTCCCAATCCAGGTTTGGGATGAGCAGATGGAGCAGCCCTGGGAGAAGGCCCTGGGGGTGCTGGTGGGGGAGAGGCTGGACATGGCCCAGCCCAGACCCCCCGTGCCCTGGGCTGATCCCCCAGCGTGGGCAGCAGGGCAGGGGGGGATTGTGCCCCTCTGCCCCTCAGGGGAGACCCCCCTGCAGAGCTGCTCCAGCCCTGGGGAACAGCCCAGCAAGGACATGGAGCTGCTGGAGAGAGGCCAGAGCAGGAACCAAGAGGATCCCAGGGCTGGAGCAGCTCTGCTGGGAGGAAAGGCTGGGAGAGCTGGGATTGTTCAGCCTGGAGAGGAGAAGCTTTGGGGTGACCTGATTGTGGCCTTGCAGGGCCTGAAGAGAGCCTAAAGAAAATATGGAGAGAGACCATTTACAGGAGTATGGAGTGACAGGACAAGGGGGAATGGCTTCAAACTGCCAGAGGGCAGGGTTAGATGGGAGACTGGGAATAGATTCTTCCCTGTGAGGGTGGTGGGACCCTGACACAGGTTGGCCAGAGAAGCTGTGGTTGCCCCTGGATCCTTGGAAGTGTCCAAGGCCAGGCTGGATAAACTTGGAGCAAGCTGGGCTAGTGGAAGGTGTCCCTGCCCATGGCAGGAGTTGGAACAAGGTCGCTTTGAGGTCCCTTCCAACCCAAAGCATTCTGTGATTCTTTATCAGAGTATTTAAGATTTGTTTCTGTCCAGGTGATTGTCACCGGATAAGTCACAACTCCTGAGCTTCAGCTGCCTCACAAACACACACACATCCCACTGGACAGAGGGGAATTAGAACCCTGATCACCCAGCCTGATGCCATAGAGGTACCACAGCTGGGGTCCCACCTTGGGTGGCAGAAGACACATTAGTGATGCACCCTGACAGGGTTGGAGCCTCCTCAAAAGCTACATCAGCACCACCAGAAATTGCATCAGCCCAAATATAGACCCCCAGGGTCACAGCTGTGTGGTTTAGGACTATCCTGGACGTTTAACTTGCTGTCAAACACGCCCTTTGGAGCTGAAACCTTGCACAGAGAGGTCCTACATGACAGTAAAGGGCGGGGAAGCTGCTCAGTCATCTCTTCTCACACCAAACCACTGTGCCTGGATCCCTGCCCTGACCAGCACAGGGATCACAGAGCTTTGGAAACCCTCCTTTTTGGAAGGATGGCAGAATATCAACGCTTTTCCAGTTAAGAACAAGCACATTTAGGGGTCTGGCACGTTGGTCTGGAGAATGTGGCTTTAACAGAGGAGCTTCTACCAAGGTAAATAAAACAACAACCCAAAAAGTGAGCCCTTTTTTGGCTGCTTTTCTCCTATAGGTAGTAACCAGTTAGTCCCATTAAACCCCTTTAAGAGTTCCCATGTTTTGGAGCACAGGAGAAGTCGCTGTGCTGAGGAGAGCTGAGGAAACCTCCCCTTTGTGGTTCTCCACAATGAAGGATCTCACAAGAGCCGCAGCTAAAATTACATTTCCTGGTCTTTTTTACCGTGTGCTTCCCAGCAGACATCCATTCCTGAAAAATGTCTCAGCCTCTCCAGCGAGTGAGGGAGCCATCCTGTCCTCCAGCACCTCCTTTCCTGCAGCAAACGTCTTTCCAACCACTTGGAGAACAAGCTCATAGATCCCAAGGGGCATGAGCTGGAACAGTAACGTGCCAACGTGCAGCAATGGGATACTCAGCCCCAAAGTCTGTACCTTCAGCCTTTCCATGCCCATTTTCCAAGGGTTTTCCACCTATATTTGTATCTCTGGCTCCTTGTGCCTCCTTGCTGGTCAACAGCCAGCTGAACACGAGCCTGGGTGTTCCCAGGGGGGCAAGAGGCCAAAGGAACTTGGGATGGATCAGGGATAGTGTGGGCACAACCCCAGGGCAGGGATTGTCCCCTGTGCTGGCACTGCTGAGGGACCTCCAGGGCTGTGTCCAGGTCTGGAACCTCATGGAAGAGAGACCTGGAGGGGCTGGAGCGTGTGCAGGGAAGGGAACGGAGCTGGGGAAGGGGCTGGAGCAGCAGGAGGGGCTGAGGGAGCTGGGGGGGCTCAGCCTGGAGAAAAGGAGGCTCAGGGGGGACCTTCTGGCTCTGCAACCCCCTGACAGGAGGGGGGAGCCGGGGGGGGTCGGGCTCTGCTGCCAGGGAACAAGGGACAGGAGGAGAGGGAACGGCCTCCAGCTGTGCCAGGGGAGGCTCAGGTGGGACAGGAGGAGGAATTTGCTGCTGGAAAGGGTGGTCAGGCCTTGGCAGGGGCTGCCCAGGGAGGTTTGGAGTGCCCAGCCCTGGAGGTGTCCCAGGAAGGCCTGGCCGTGGCACTCAGTGCTCTGGGCTGGGGGACAAGGTGGGGATGGGGCACAGGGGGGATCCATGGGCTGGGGGGGCTTTTCCAACCTCAGGGATTCTGGAATTCTGAATGTCATAATTTCCCCAGAGCTCAGCACAGCACAAGCACCACAGCCTTGGACAGGCTTGGAATGCAAAACTCCCTCAGGTCTCCATATCTGGACGGGGCAACTCACCCTCCTGGGCATTGACAGCAGTGACAAAGGAGAACTCTTTCTCCAGAGCCAGGAGGGGATTATTCCCTGTATTCTGGATCAAAATGGTACATTAACAGTACCACAGGAACTGGCAAGGAGCTGCTGAGGAAATGTCCATTAATTTAACATCTGAATGATCACTGCCTAACACTACATAAATGTTATAAATCACTCCACTTAATCTTGAACAGAAGTGACTGTTATGAAAAGAGCCTTTTGTTCAAGGCCCAGTGGTTTGGAGAGTTGAATAAAGGACTAATTAAAAAAAAAAAGAAAAAAGAGGAGGCCAGAAGAACATTTTCTTTAAATGGGAGTTTTCCTTTGACCCTCTCTGAAATATCTGAAGCTTTTGGGGGGTTTTATTGAGCAATAAACTACGGTGAGGTTTGAGTCTCTGGTGTCTCAGAGCAATTGTTAAGCCTGGAAATCACATGGCTGAGCGAGTGGCACGGCAGGAATATTTGGCACCGCGAACAAATGAGCAAGAAAGGAGAATTTCTTGCACAAGTGTAACCCAATTAATGTCACCAAACACTTGTAAAATTTATGGTTCAATTTGTCTCGGGGAAAAAAGGGCAGAACTGACCCTTTCCTGTACCTTCTGGGCCGAGTTCATTTAGGAAATTCGCTGGTGTCTTGTTAACTCCACGCTCCAGTTTCACACTCAGGGGCACATTCCCAGTCCTGCATCCCTGAAAGTCGGGGTTAGAGGTGGAGTTGGAGCTGTTAAAAACACGGGAACTCTTGGATCGAGGCCACGACTCCAGAGATTCAGGTAAAACCTACGGAATTAACTCAAATCAAGAGCTGATCTGGAGGACTAAGAGGGACAAAAACCCTGCTCCAAACCCTTTCTGAAGAGCAGGAAAAGTAGGATTTGTCTCAGATTTTTCTCAGAGTGTCTCCCTCTTACTTAGGCTTCTTTATCTCAGAATCAAAAGATCAATTAGGCTGGAGATCATCAAGTCCAACCTTTATGTGCTTATTTAAACCACTTGAAAGTCTAATACTTCTTTTAGGGTTTTATTCTTTTTTGTAGGACACTTATGTGACTGTGTAGTTCTGGTTACACATTTGGAAATCTCATCTAAGATGCAAAATGGGGTTAATGAACAAAAAAACCCCCTCTTTTAGGGTTTTATTCTTTTTGTAGGGCATTTATGTGACTGTGTAGTTCTGGTTACACGTTCAGGAATCTCATCTAAGATGCAAAATGGGGTTAATGAACAAAAAAAAACTTGCTGAGGGCACAGCAGGAGTATTTCTGTGCTTTCTCAAAAATGGTTTTCTGAAGTGGTGAATTTTTCAATAATAACAATAATAATAATAATAATAATAAATAAAAATTAAAATAAATAATAATAATAATAATAATAATAAAAAGGATTTGTTAAAAGGAATTTAAACACAGCCTAATCCCTCTCTCCATGCAAAGGTTGCTACGGGTCAAAGGGAGAAAATCCACTCAGCCAAAATGAATCTGGGTAAATAACCCAGCATTTCCACCTCACTTCCCCTGTTCAGCTTTTCATCTCCTGCTGGAACTGCTGTGCATTCTTATTATTGTAACACCCTGGTGGCAGTTTGACTTTTTCCCTTGGAGAGGGACAATTGTTTCCTTTCAGTCTAATCACTGGCACGGGTCCTGTTTGATCACTTTGCAAGACTTTCTTCCCTTCACACTTTTGGAGAAGTTCCTTGTAAAGTTTTATGGACTCTGTTTTAATTGTCCCTGCTCTGTTCTAGGTTGATTGGGTCGATTCATTTCTTTCCAGGTTTGGAAAGTTGGTTTTCCTTTGGGTCTTTTTTCTTTTTTTCTTTTTTTTTTTTTTAATGGATTGTTCTCAGAGTCTGATTCTCAGAACTGTGTATTTCACACAGTTGCACCTCTGCAATCTTTCTACTTGCTTTTCCACTTGACTAAAACTCCATATTCATCATTAATTATGTCCCAGTCCATTCTTTTCTCCAAGGGGTGGGTCATGTCTCGAGTTATAGTCCCAAAAATGAGCACAGCAAGACCTGTGAAGTCAAGTGAGCTCCACTGAGACCCACCTGTTTAACACTAAAAACCTTCAGATGATTTACCAAAGTTGTCGAAAATGCCCTTAAAATACAGCTGATTCCATTTATTACATTAGAAACCATTCTATTTGACTGCATTTAGAATCATAAAATGATTTGGGATAGAAAGGACCTTAAGGATCATCTCATTCCAACCCCCTGCCATGGGAAGAGACAACTTCCACCAGACCAGGTTGCTCAGAGCTCCATCCAACCTGGCCTGGAGCACTTCCAGGGATGGGAAAACAGTAGAAAAAAAAAGAAAACAAGGAAGTAAATGAAATATCAGACAGGAGGCTTTCAGTTTAAGGCTCAGAGTTTGGGTCCTTCCCTGCTTTCCCTCCGTGTCACTGCCTGCAAACATCAGCTTTCCTGAGATGGATTGCCTGAAGAATCGAGGGCCAAACCCCAAATCTGTTAAAAATAATGAAGATTCTTCTCAAAATCTCTGTGATAACACCCTGCCACCCTTGCTCAGGAAAGCACAGCCTTGTCCTGAAGCCCTTGGAGCACATCCCTATCCCAGCCAGGGCAGGTGCCTTGGGAAGGGCCGAATTTCCCCCCAGGAGTTGGAACCAGCCCTGGAGGAGGTTTGAAGACGTGTGTTTTTCCTCAGGAATGGTTCCTGAAACAGCAACTTGCTTCACCAGAAGACGAGAGCCAAAGGAATACTCATTTCCTGCCAAGATTTAGCAACCCCCCTTCCTGTGAATTATGTTGCTCCAAGGTCAGGGATGGATGGCAGTCACAAGGACATGACAGGTTTAAGATCCAGTTTATTATTCTTGCCACTTTATTAGAGGCAGAATAAGGGAACTGGATGTCATTAGGAAGGGGAATATTTCTATATATTTGACTGCCAGAACACTCCCTTAGAGATCTGGCAAGTTGCAAGGTGTCAAGCTTTAAAAACCTGCTCTGAGAGAGCTAGGGGGTTATTTTTAGAACTTTCTTACGATTTATGAAAGATTTATGTTTCCTGTTTTGCCTTCAGACCTGTGGAGTTGGCTCAAAGCAGGGCCCTGAGTCAGAAAGCAGATGATTATTGTCCCCTCAGAAGTCGCTGGTGCCACTGGGAGGGTGCTGGGCTGTCACCTAAAATCATCTTCCTTCACCAAGTGGTGTGGAAATGCACTTTGGAAAAACATTCCCCCACCCCTGGAAGTGTTCAAGACCAGGTTGAATGGAGCTCTGAGCAACCTGGGCTAGTGGAAGGTGTCCCTGCCCGTGGCAGGGGGTGGAAAGATGATCTTTAAGGTCCCTCCCAACCCGAAGCATTCTGTGATTCTGTGATTTCTGACGGGTCCTCTCCTGCAAGCCTCAAATTCTGCCCATCCAGCGACTCTGGGGACTTTTTTGGCACAACCTGCACCACATCCTTGTGGCTTTACCCCTGCAAGAAGTGATGCCACCTCAGACTCCTGCAGGGAAATCCTTGTGCCTGCCATGGGAGTCAATAAACTGTTGGAGAGTGTCCAAAGAAGGGACAGGAGGATGGGGTGAGGCTGAGGGCACTTGGGGTGTTCAGCTGGAGAAAAGGAGGCTGAGGGGAGACCTCACTGCAGTTCCAACTTCTTCAGGAGGGGCAGAGGAGGGGCAGGGACTGAGCTCTGCTTGCTGGGAGCAGGGACAGGACCCAGGGAAGGGCTGGAGCTGGGACAGGGCAGGCTCAGGGTGGATCTCAGGACAAGGTTCTTCCCCCAGAGGGTGGTGGGCACTGCCCAGGCTCCCCAGGGCAGTGGGCACGGCCCCAAGGCTGCCAGAGCTCCAGGAGGGTTTGGATGATCCTCTGGGGCACAGGATGTGACTCTTGGGGATGGTCCTGTGCAGGGCCAGCAGTTGGACTGGATGATCCTGGTGAGTCCCTTCCAACTCAGCACATTCTGGACTCACTGTTCCATTCAACACCTCTTAAATACCTGCAGAAGGATCCCAAAGACCAACATTCCAACCAAGTTGGGTTCCTGGCTAGAAAACGGGGCAGTGCTTTATAAACCCCAACAAGGCCCTGCATGGCAGATGTTTTACACTGAGATACCACCAGAGCTTTGTGGTAAAATCCTGCCCTAAAATCCTGCCCTTCGTTTCATAGAAACTCCTTCACGAAACCAAAAAAAAACCCAAAAAAGGATCACTGAACTTCTGTTTTACCCCAAAGAGGAGTTATAAGCCTTGCCAGGAGGAGAACAATAACACACTGTGGGCTGAACCATGGCAGTCGTGTGGCTGTTAAAAACCAAACTGCAGCACACCAGTCATAAAATACGGCCTCGTGTTATTTGTTTATTGTGAAATGCCAGGAAAAATGGGCTCACCTTTGGGCATTTTTAAAGGTAAGGAGCCAGAAGGTGTGAAAGCACGCTGTCAGAAGTCTCATTAAGGCATTATTTACTAGTTCAAAATGAATTTACATTGATCTTTCGAAACTATCGCTAACCACAAATGCATTAAAACTAAACAGTCTTCATTTGCTGAGAAATAAATGTGTCAGCATAACCTTGACTTTTGTCCAATGCTGTTCGGGCTTTTAATTCACAGGAGCTCAGTGTTAAGCAGTTTATTGCTTGTTGTGCTAAAACACACTAATTTAATTGCTAATATATTGCCTTCCTGCAGTCATTTTCAAAATAGTTATCTGGAGAAAATATATACATTTTTCAAGAACCTCCCTCAAAATTGTGGCAGTGCTGGGACATATTCCCTGAAATAGTTGTTGGTTTTCATTGAATTTCCATTTTCATTGAATTTCCATTTTCCCTGAATTTTCATTTTCACTGGGATTGTTTTCTGCTGCATATTAGGAATTGCTTAAAACATCTTTTTTAACATCTTTTTCACGGGTGAAACATATATGAAAGAGATCTGACTGTTTCCACGTAGATTCTAAAAAGCTTTGTGAAGTTTTGTAAAGTGTATAATCCTCTTTAGCATTTCAATCAGTAACTCAATTTTACATTGAAGAAAATGACACCTTTGTTAGTGGCTCCAGATTAGCTTCTAAAAAATAATTGATTTTTATTTTTTTATTTGTTCGATAACTTTATAACACACACTTAAAACACCACTATTTGTGCCCATTCCAAAGCCAGGCCCTACCAGTTCACTTCACTTAGTCTTTGGACTTAAGTTTTTCCTGGAGCAAGAAATCCAAGCCAAGAGGGCAAAGAGAAATTCCAACATTTGGTTCCTGACTGTAGCCACTCTGGATTTGCCATCAACCTTTCTTCTCCAGGAGGGTGAATGAGGAAAAACAGCAAATTCCAGGATGGATTCCAGTGTGACTTTTGCTTTTCCTTGCTGGGAGGAAGCACTGAGTCCTCTAATTTTAATCAAGAGTCTCAACAGTCTCACTCTTTGAAGGTAAAATAACATCCTTTCAGCTTCTTCTGCATCTTTCTCTTTGCTGTTGTTTCATTCCTGTTTATTCCCACGGGAACTCTCTAAGTGGGATTTATCCCTGCAGGACCATGTTGAGAAAATCCACGGCCCTGGGGCTGTTCCTGGCAGGAAGAGCTGCTCCACGGGCTCAGCCTGGAGCTGGAGCTGCCCCTGCCGTGGAGAAAAGACCCAGCAGGGCCAAAGAGGGCTCTTGGAATTGCAGACAGACCCACTCAGGGTGCTTTGGGAAGTCATTCCTTCAATCCCTGAGCCTCAGTGCGAGGAGGGGAGAGGACACCAGACAGCACGAGGTTCTGCAGCTGAGGACCCAAGATTTGAGCCCAAGCACCTGAGACTCTTGAAACTTCATTTTTATAGAATTCCAGACTGGTTTGGGTTGGAATGGACCTTAAAGATCATCCAGTCCCATCCCTGTCACAGGCAGGGACAACCTTCCACCAGCCCAGGTTGCTCCAAGCCCTGTCCCACCTGGCCTAGGACACTTCCAGGGATCCAGGGGCAGCCACAGCTTCTCTGGGAATTCTATCCCAGCCCCTCCCCACCCTCATAGCCAACAATTCCTTCCCAATATCCCATCTAACCCTACTCTCTGCCAGTTTGAAGCCATTCCCCCTTGTCCTGTCATTCCAGCCCTTGGAAATAGTCTCTCTCCATCTTTCCTGGAGCTCCTTCAGGCCCTGCAAGGCCAAAATCTTCCCAAAGCTTCTTTTCTCCAGACTGAACAATCCCAGCTCTCTCAACCTTTCCTCCTTTCAAGTTGTGAGTGACAGAAACTCAACTCCCAAATGTCCCACCATGAAAACCCCCAACATTTTTTTGGTCAGGCTGGGCCAGGGGGCACGGAAAGATCCAGAACAGAGCTCAGAGAAGAGCAACACTGAGAAGAGCTCTCATTTGGAGAATTATCATCTCAAAATCAGGCAGAAAATAAGCAAAGAAGGAGCTCTTTGCTCCAGTGGAGAGAACAGCTGAAGACACAATAATTGTCTTTGTGTCCAATACTCTTCTGCTTTTTGCCACAGCACACAGAGAAATAAGATGGAAATATGCCTGTTTAGACACTTTCTGATAAAAGCAAGAAATTTGGCTGCCAGGAGAAGCTGGAAAACTTGTCAGGTTGAGATGGTTCTGTATCAAATGGCTCTGTGGCTCTTTAAATGCCTTAAACCCCTTTGACTCCTCTGCTGTTGCTCCATTTAACCCAACCTGGAAGCTGTTTCCTGGGTCTGACTCGTGTTCAACCCACTCTTAAGGCCTCCAAATATCAAGATATAGGAATTTTCCTAAAAAATCTGTGTAACCCAAATGTCTATGGAATATTTTCATAGTGCCTTTGTGCCAGGGAATATTGTCTGTATTCAAACATAACTGTATTTCTTTCCTCTAGATATCGATGTTATGATTCCCTTTCCAATCCCAGAAATCACATATTTGCCTGTTGCTAATGCTGATTTCTACCCCAGCATTCCCAAAGTCCCTCAGGAGCTTGGGAATGCAGGTGTGAATACAAACTTTGTGCCTCTTAAGATCGTGGAGCACAATTAATTAGAAATCACATTTTGCCCAATTAAGAGGCAATCATGGGTTGTGGGCCCCAGGATTTGTGTGGGATTGGAAGCAGAGACAAAAACACTTGGGAAGGTGCTCAAGGGAATTATTATGGAAATTCTTGGAACCTGGGGAATGCTGAAGTTGTCTTATTATTCCAGTGCTGACCCTTCATTTCTGCTGGACAAAAATATATGCTCTTAGCTTTGGTACCTTATCAAAGTTGAAGAGAAAGAAGGTTTCAATGAGCAAAAATAGTCTTTGTTAGTCATTTAAAATATCCATTAAAAATATTAAATTCATACTGTGCAATACAGAGCTACAAAGTGGCTTCTTTTTATAATGAGAAGTTGAGAGGCAGTTAATTGTCCGTGAGCTGGGATGGTTCAGGTGGGAAATCAGGAGGAATTTTTTCATGGAAAATGGTTGCAAAGCATTGGAAGGGGCTGCTCAGGGAGGTGATGGAATCCCCATCCCCTGGAGGTGTTCAAGGAATGACTGGATTGTAGACTCATGGAATGTGCTGAGTTGGAAGGGACCCACCAGGATCATCGAGTCCAACTCTTGGTATTTAATAATAATAATAATAATAATAATAATAATAATAATAATAATAATGGACGTGGCACTCAGTGCTCTGCTCTGGGTGGGGATCAGACACAAATTGGACTCAAGGATCTTGGAAGTCTTTTCCAACCTGAATGAGTCTCTGATTCTATGAAAATAAAACATTTCCCTCCTCTCCCCCCCCCTCCTCTTTCCATTTTCCATCTCACCTGTACCTCCAGCTCTGCTTTTCTAACTCTAAGTCACACCAAAATGCTTTGCAGCTGTCAGAAAAGTGCTAAAAATCCTCACATGATCATTCAATTAAGACAATAAATATTGACCCAGGGGTTGATTGGAACCACCTTTTGCTTCCCACATTTCCACGATTTCAGATGGAAGCAACAGAGGAAATGTTGTGTGGAGATTGCTCCCACATTCCCTGCTAATGGTAGGAATGTTTTAGTATCCCCTGCCCGGGGCTGAGAGAAACCAAAGTGGTTTATTGGTGATTTATGAGGCGCATTATGACTTTATTTTGAAAATGGTCGCATTAAAAATTAACGTTGTGGCGAAGGAAGGAGGCACAAGTTTCAGCCATCAGGTTCTAGCAGGGGGGAGAGGCCACTCCACCATTTATTCCTTGTAATAATCCACTGAAACAGGCATTTCCAGGATGCTGGAAGAGGCAGCTTGTCCTGCTGGAGCTTCCCAGGTGAGGCAGATCCACGGTCGTATCCAGCTGAACTCCAGGAGGACCTGGGTCTTTTGAAGCCCTGAGTAGTTTCTAACCAAACCTGAATAATTTATACCCAATGTTCTCAGCATTGATTAGTGTTGTTCTTTTGTACCAGAATGTCTTTGGGATAATGCTTCGTTCCTTTAATGCCTCGTGCAAACTCCAGGAACCAGCTGTTGCTTAATGGGAAAAAAAAAATCTGATTTTATTTTAATCGGGAGTGTGAGGGAGGAGAAATAACTGGCCTTTTTTTTCCTCTCCCAGGTATGTGCAGCATTAACACAGAGACACCAAAGGCCCAGGCAGGAGATGAGTTAACAATCCTAAGGCACCTCTTTTCCCGTGGGCTCTGGGAATGTCTCTCCACCTGGCCGGGATCATTCCTTGGGATAACGTTCCCCCAGCCCGCAGGCAGGAGCATCCCCTGTGCCCCATCCCCACCTGCCTCCAAGGAATTCATGCCTGGCTGCTTCCATAGTGCTCTTCCCATCAGCAGCACCATTAAACGACTCCAGAAATTAATAGGGCTCCCGTGGGAACGAGGAGGGAAAGGGGAATTGTTGAGGGCAATAAAGAGTGTCAGTGGTTGGGAGGAGGGAATCGATCCCAGGAGGCCTCGAGTCCACAAGTGTTGCCCCTTTCCAGCAGGATCCAGCTTGGACAAGTTGCACCTTCCAAGAGTTCTCATCTCCTCTTAATATTTCAAATTTCATATGGTTTTAATAATATGCAAACTAAAGGAATACAACAACTAAAGGAATAAAGTTCCTCCTCCTTTCTGATTTTTTTTAAATGCAGATTGACACAAAAATACGTCTGTGAGAGGAAAATATTTTCCTTTTGTGACACAGATGACATCAAATCCAAATATCTTTATAAATACTTCTTTTTTTTGACTGATAATGCCTTATTTGGAGAAAAGAGAGAATTTAGGCTTAAAGTAAAGAAAATCATTACAAACTTTGGAGTGGAATGCAAACATTTGCAGAGGCTTAGGTGCCAGACTCCTTCATTGGAGCTCCTGTTTGGTTTTTAAGTTCATTATTAAATGCTCCCTGGGTCACAAGCAATATCCAAGACTTCAACCAGAGTCACACTCCAGACACCTTTTTATTCCAGGAGTATGTCTAATTTAAACACATTCAGAACTTAAGTTTCTTGGACTATAAAGCAAAAAAAGTATCACTGAATTAAGGCCATAATGCTCCATGTAAGAATATTCCCTTTGGGATTTAATGGGTATTATATAAAATAATATTTAAATGGGCTTCAACCCCTCAGGCAACTCATCTTAAATTCCCTGCTTGTCCTTCCTTATTCAGGGATACTCCAAAAAACACAATGTTCAGAATAATTGCACTCTTTTCTTCATAGGCAACTTCTGTACCAGAAGGGATTTATTTCTAGAGGCTGTTTCTGAAATTATTGCCACAAAAAAAAACAAACCACAAAATCTCCTTCCAAAATCCACGACTTTCAAACAAACTCTGCTTTTATTGATACCCAAATAATCAAAGTCTGGTTGTCAAATACAGGCACATGGTTGCAGCTGAAGGAGGTGAGGAGAAATTATGGAATCTCAGAACGGTTTTGGGTTGGAAGGGACCTTAAAAATCATCTTTCCAACCCCCTGCCATGGGCAGGGACAGCTCCCACTGGCCCAGGTTGCTCCAACCTGGCCTTGGACACTTCCAGGGATGAGGAAGCCACAGCTTCTTCTCCAGGCAGGGAATATTTCCCTCTGTTACATTTTCAAACTCAGATTTTAGGCAATAAAATCCAGAAAAGACCTTCTGGGGAGCTACACTTCCCCCGACAGGTCCGAGGAGCGCTGAGGGAAAACGGCCCTTCCATGGAGCAGCTCCATCAGATCCCAGCTTTTGGGAAACAAAACACTTGATGTTTTGTCTCTGCACATTCTTGACTCCTCATGATTAATAAAACATTAATAAAACATTAAGCTTTGCCTTCCCAGGCAGCTCGCAGAGGGCTCGGAATCCTGGATTTTATCCTGGTCTGTGCTTCCACCAGGAAGATCCAAAAGTGACCCCACTGAGGAGGCTCCACACCAAACCATCCCACCTGCCTGTGGAAGAGAAGGCTCTGGGGAGACCTTGGAGCCTCTTCCAGTGCCCAAATAAGGTTAGAAAAAATCCCTGGTAGGGATTTTTCCATGCTCGTTATTAGGGTCCTATTGAGGGAGCTTTCATTAGGTTAAGAACCCTTTAATTCAGAGTTTAATTCAGAGGGACTTTTTATATGGGCAGAGAGCGACAGGACGAGGGGGAATGGGTTTAAACTGCCAGGATGAGGGTTAGGTGGGATATTGGGAAAAAATCCTTCCCTGTGAGGGTGAGGTTGCCCGGAGAAGCTGGGGCTACCCCTGGATCCCTGGAGTAATTTGAGACCTCTTGTCTGATATCCCATTTATTTCCTTGGTTTCTTTTTTTTTTTAGTGTGATCTGCTGTAGATACAACGTGCCCCGTAAATTCCAGGTAAGGAATCTGAGGAGGGAATATTAACAGTGTATTAGCCCTGCTTTAATGAAATCAGGAGGGTGACTGACAGCTCTTTGCCTTGGCTGGGAGGGCTCTGGTTGCAGGATCTCACACCCTCGGGGTCTTGTTTTGCAACTTGCTGCAAGAAGGATTTCAAGATGAGGTCTGGAGCATCTCTCCAGGCTGGGAGAGCTGGGAATGTTCAACCTGGAGAAGAGAAGGCTCCAGGCAGACCTTAGAGACCCTTCCAGTGCCTAAAGGGGCTTTAAAAAAGGAGGGAGGACTTTTTATACAGGAAGAGAGTGACAGGACAAGGGGGAATGGCTTCAAACTGACAGAGAGTGGGTTTAGGTGGGATATTAGGAAGGAATTCCTGGCTGGGAGGGTGGGGAGGGTCTGAGATAGAATTCCCAGAGAAGCTGTGGCTGCCCCTGGATCCCTGGAAGTGTCCAAGGCCAGGTTGGAGCAACCTGGTCTAGTGGAAGGTGTCCCTGCCCAGGGAAGGGGACTGGAATGAGATGATCCTTAAGGTCCCTTCCCACCCAAACCCTTCTGCCATCCGGGCACCTCCAATGGCCCCACCCTTCCCTGGTCTCCTCCAGGCCGAGGAATCCCACTCTGGACAACACAATTCCCGACTTCAGGCATGAAAAGACTCCTTGGCAGAGCCCAGGCCTGGCTTGGAGGCTGAGGCCTGTTCATCCCGAGGCCGGATCCCTCCCGGCCCCGCATTCCCAGGCCTAATTCCCGAGTCCTTCGGCGCTCCGAGGAGATTCTTCGCGACGTTCCCTTCTCTCCAGTATCCAATTAAAGCTTTCAGAGGATCTTGGCTGAGCCGAGATGGCCCTTTTACCAAGTGCTGCTCCCAGACAGCTGGTCCAGAGCAATTGAAGTCATAATGCACGGTGGAAAAAAAAAAAAAAGAAATTAAAAAAAATGACTTTTCTAATGGTGGCCTTCAAGATTTATCTTTTTTTTTTTTTTTTTTCAAATGTAATTAAAAAGTAGCTTTAGAAATACGCTCGGCAACCCAAAAGATTAAATATTAATACGGGGCATAATTAATGAATGATACAGCTCTTGATTACTAATGGGTTATTGACTCTAAAAGCCTCATGTTATGGAATATCAGGGCAAACAAAGGCTTTGGGGGAATATTTCAAAGTTTCCAGGATGAAGCCGAGCTTTTTTCCTTCTATAAAGTTGAACAAGTGTTTCAACACCCTCCAAAATGCCAAAAAATAGCATTAAACTGATTAATGTGATTGTTAAAACCTCTTTTTTTGGTGATTTTAGCATTTATTTTGCAGTGGAATCCCACCCTGCAGGTTTTTTCATCAGTGAGAATTCTGCTTAAAAAGCTATTTTGGATTAAAATATGAATTTATCCCGTTGCCTGTATATTATCATTTTATTTCTTTCAAAACCAGTCATGTCCGAGCACCAATGTCTGTGCTAAATGGACCTCAATAATAAAGAGAATTTGAATTCTTAATTCAGAGTATTAATTAATAAAACCCAAAAAATCTCAATTCAAAATATCAAACAAAATTCTTGATGCCTGTCAAACTTTCAGGACAAACATTTTGAGAGATAACACCCGATTTTGAAAAAAATTACGGCAAAATATCAGGAATACAGACAATTCTGCATTGTAACATTGCATTTAATTTTATTTAAATTTAATTCTACTGGGAGATCCATTTGCTTTGCCTGTTTGAGACATCAAACTGCCCAACAGGAGGGTCCATAATCAAGGTGTTGCTGCAAATTGTCTTTCCTCGTGTCCTCATTTTCCTCATTTTGATACAAGCAAAATTCAATTTATCATGGAAGAAGCTGAGACTGAGAATATAAACAAGTGTTTTAACCCAGGAATTTTATCCTTAGCAAATAAAAAAAAAAATCCTATTTTTTTCTTCAGATTATATCTATTATTTCTCGAGATATTATTATATATCTTCTTTATTTATGTTCGTTTTAATCCTGACTTCTGACTGTGCCTGAAGCTTCTCCCAGTTTATCAAATTTAATCCTTGGTAGGGATTTTTCCATGTTCATTATTAGGGTCCTATTTAGGGAGCTTTAATTTAGGCACAGAACCCTTTAATTCAGAGTTTGGTTGTTGTTTTATGAGGGTTTTTTTCCCACTTACCTGGCTCAGATTTAAGGACTAAAAACAGATAAAATTGGGGGCTTTTGTTATCCACAGGTTTTTTTTAAGATGGATTTTCAGACACTATTATAATAATATGTAATATGGAATAATTAATATAATATAATTATATAAATAATAATATTCAAGTAATAATATAAAATGTGTAAGTATATAAATACATAGAGTATATAATAATATATAATAACACATGCCTAAATAGCATAAAATATTTAATTTAATGCTTTGACTTCATGTTTTGATTTAATGTTTTTATTTAATGTTTCAATTTAATTATTCAATTTCATGATTTAATTTAGTTATTTAGTTCAATTAGTTAGTTTAATCATTTAATTTAAGCACCAAAAGCAGGGGGAAAGCTGAAACAGAAATTCTCCTTCCCAGTGAACCAGAGCCATCCATGATGTTCCAGACTGAGGAGGCTTTCAGGGAAAAGTCCTGACCATATTGATAAGCTCTTAATAATCATTTGAAGCCACAACTAAAACATTCATTGCCCTTTAAATGTTTGATATTTTCCCTCCAGGAAGCACATCCCGAAAATCTGCCCTTTCCATCCGTTCTCACCTTCATTCCGAGTAGTTTGTGCTGTTTAAAAATACAAAAAAAATGTGTTTTAGGGGTCAGAATGGGTGATATCAACTTAAAAAAGGTGATTTTTAAAGAGTACAGGTGTTTTACACATGAATTTTTGTATTTGAGGATCATTCCTGAGGGGAATATCAGCCAAATATATCTGGCAGGATGTGTATCAATGCTTAATTGATATTAATTCTATAATATAATGTATAATGTACAATATAATAACCTATATTGTATGCTATGATGATGATAATGTATAATATAATAATCTATATTATCTGCTATAATAATATATTATTGTTATCTGTTCATATTTTATAAAATTATAAAAATATATAAAATACAATACAATAATTAATTCTTAATTAATAATTGACAACAAATACCTAAATCCAGTTTCCACCAGAGCACAACCCCAATCTCCCTTGGCTTTTTAAACTTTCTGTGGCCTGTGTGACATGATCTACTTTTAAAAATCGGGTTGATTAAAAGAAAGCCACTCCCAGAAGTGTTTCACTTATTAAATCAAACTCTTACCTGTACAAAGCACAGCAATGAAATTTATTTTTGAGCCTGGGAACGCCCAATTCTGTCTTTTATTTACAGACTTCACACAATCTGGGTGATTTTGCTTGGCCTTCCCGACATTCCCTGGCAGAAAATGCCATAATTAAAGCCCTACATTTTAAGGGCTTTGATATTTAAACCTCAAATCAATGTTTTCACTTTGATTGTCTTTAAAGCCAAGCCTTGTTTAAGAATCTCCCCGAGACCGCCAATATAAACCCTAAATGGCTGCACGGGGGACAACTTCCAGAGCTTTTTGGGGTGAAACAGGTGTCTTGCTTAGCAGGGCACCCTACAAGACACAAAATAAGCAATTTTGAGTATTTCTGAGGTGGAAAAAAAAAATCAGCTTTCACTTGGTTTATTTAATTATTTGTACCTTTTAGTCTCTTCATGGTAAACCCAAATTCTCAGGGAAACAGGTCCAGACTCTCCACAGCTTTCCTCTGAATTTCCAGACCTAAATTTTAGGTGTTGCATCCTAAAAATCCTTTGTTTTGTTAGTTTGGTTTTAATTCTGACTTGGTTTGTTTGGAGCCAAGATGATCTTACCCTGAAGAGGAGAGGAGCAATTCCAACACCCATCCCAGTGATTCCAACACCCATCCCAGTGATTCCAACACCCATCCCAGTGATTCTAACACCCATCCCAACAGTTCCAGCACCCATCCCAGTGATTCTGACACCCATCCCAGTGATTCCAACACCCATCCCAGTGATTCCAACACCCATCCCAGTGATCCCAACACCCATCCAAACAGCTCCAACACCCATCCCAACAGTTCCAACACTCATCCCAGCGATTCCAAAACCCATCCCAGTGGTTCCAACATCCATCCCAACGGTTCCAACACCCATCCCAGTGATTCCAACACCCATCCCAACAGTTCCAGCACCCATCCCAGTGATTCCAACACCCATCCCAGTGATTCCAGCACCCATCCCAGTGATCCCAACACCCATCCAAACAGCTCCAACACCCATCCCAACAGTTCCAACACTCATCCCAGCGATTCCAAAACCCATCCCAGTGGTTCCAACATCCATCCCAACGGTTCCAACACCCATTCCAGTGATTCCAACACCCATCCCAGTGGTTCCAACATCCATCCCAATGGTTCCAACACCCATCCCAGTGATTCCAACACCCATCCCAGTGATTCCAACGCCCACCCCAGTGATTCCAACGCCCATCCCAATGATTCCAACACCCACTCCAGTGATTCCAACACCCCTCCCCAACGATGTTTGGCCTCTTAAGTCACAGAAAATGCAGAATATTATTCAACCATTCCATTAAAAGCTGTGTTTTATCCTGGAGAGCAGCTTTGAGGGAGCTTTGGGACACCTTTTCTCCCCCGGGCAGTGAATTGGCTCTGACTCCCAAGCTGGCAGAGGGGGAATATCTCCTATCTCAGGGGAAGGCTCTGGCCATTCCTCTTTTTTTATGATTCCCTCAGTGCTGTAGCCACAAGACAACACCTTCTCTCACTCCAGTAAGACCAGTGTCCTCCAGGCCATTCACCCACCAGAGCAGAGCAAACCTTGAGCAGGGAAGGGCAGGTTCCACACAAAAATGTTGCCAATGTAATAATAAGGGAATAATCCCTTGGAACTCGTCGGGATATGTAACAATAAAACAAAACAAGCATGTGCTGGAAATTAAATCTCCCAGCTGTATTGATTGCTAATGGCCTTTTTTAAATTTCAGCCTTATTTACTGGGGAGAGATAAGAGCTTGACTGTGAGCACTTTGTCTGCTTCAGGAGCTCGGAGAAGAAATCTAAAGATCACTCAAATTAAGAGGGGATGGGTAACTGCTCCCCTGGGTTAGCCAGGGGAATATTTTATTTGCCCCCATTAGAGCCAAAGAAGAGCACAGAGCAGGCTCAGCCCAATCAGAGCCACCATTCCACAGAAGAGTTGCAGCTGCTTTTTGTTTTTCTTAAGGAGTGGGGAAAGATAAACCCACTTCCATTAGCACCACCCTTCCCTCCTTGGCTTCTCTGCTGCTTGGTGTTTGTCATCCTGCAAAGTCCAGAGATTGGCAGAAAACGTCTTTTTAAAGGCAAAACAGCTTTTTCCAGGTTACCTGTTCTGAAAGATAATAGTGGATTTGTTCATGTTGGAAAAATTCTGGATGTGAGCCCAGGTGTGCCCAGGGGGGTAAGAGGCCAATGGAACCTGGTTTGGATCAGGGATAGTGTGGGCACAGCCCAGGGCAGGGACTGTCCCCTGTGCTGGCACTGCTGAGGGACCTCCAGGGCTGTGTCCAGGTCTGGAACCTCATGGAAGAGAGACCTGGAGGGGCTGGAGCGTGTGCAGGGAAGGGAACGGAGCTGGGAAGGGGCTGGAGCAGCAGGAGGGGCTGAGGGAGCTGGGGGGGCTCATCCTGGAGAAAAGGAGGCTCAGGGGGGACCTTCTGGCTCTGCAACCCCCTGACAGGAGGGGGGAGCCGGGGGGGGTCGGGCTCTGCTGCCAGGGAACAAGGGACAGGAGGAGAGGGAACGGCCTCCAGCTGTGCCAGGGGAGGCTCAGGTTGGACATCAGGAGGAATTTGCTGCTGGAAAGGGTGGTGAGGCCTTGGCAGGGGCTGCCCAGGGAGGTTTGGAGTGCCCAGCCCTGGAGGTGTCCCAGGAAGGCCTGGCCGTGGCACTCAGTGCTCTGGGCTGGGGGACAAGGTGGGGATGGGGCACAGGGGGGACTGGATGACCTTCAGCTCTTTTCCAACCTCTGGGATTCCAGAATTCTGCAAAAGAGACTTTGTGGCAGAACAAAAATCTCCTGAGCTACAAGAAACAGAACAACACCACAAGCACAAAACATCTTCTCTCGTTCCAAACAGGCACCACATTTCCTGCAGCTCAACAGCCCTGAGATCACAGCTGAAGGTACTGACAGAACATCTGAGTAACCAGCACTGATTGAAAGCCCTTATTAACTATATTTTGGTTTTATATTCCCCACGGGACTTGGCATCACAAATAGAGCTGTCACGGGCAGCAATAGAGCAAGAAGTGGCTGTTCTTTCATTATTTTGAACTTTCCCAGCTGGATTCACCGCTCTGGCTTTTCGGAGCCACTTGTGGTTTGGAGCCTGCAGGCAGCATGTGCATTATGTACCAGGCTGCATATTTCTACCTTAAATAGGTGGTGGAACTCTTCAGAGACCGAGGAGACCTGTTTGCAAAATGTGAGTCACTCCAAACCTCAGCACGAAACCTCAAACCAAACTCTAGACTTGCAGAATTGGTTCAGAGAACGGTTTCTGTCTCGTGTCTCTGTGGAGAATAGGGTTGGTGGAAGGAGGCCAACACCCTGGGAGAGGATTAAAAAATCCCCCATGTTTTATCCTTCCTGCAGTCTCACAGAACATCCCTCAAAATGGGCCTGGAAAAGAAACAAAAATAACACTCTGCCACAAGACACCTTTCGGGCATCAAGGGATCTGAAGGGCTGGAGGAAAGACCTCAAAATTAAGAGAGAAACGCATCCAAAAATTTTTAGAGAATCCCAGAATCATAAAGGTTGGAAAAGAGCTCCAAAGGTCATCAATTCCAACTGTGCCTGATGCCCACCTTGTCCCCCAGCCCAGAGCACTGAGTGCCACCTCCAGTGGTTCCCTGAACACTTCCAGGGGTGGGGACTCCACCCCTCCCTGGGCAGCCCCTTCCAGTGTTTAGCAACCCTTTCCATGAAGAAATTTCCCAACAAAGGCAAGAAATCTCTGCAGGATGGAGATGGACCTGGGGCAGGGGAAGGGACCAGCCAAGAGGGTTGAAGCTCGTTCAAAACTTCTGGAAGTCAAGGAGAGCCTTGGCATGGCCCTAAATGGGTTGGGGACATCAGGTGTGTGCTGAATCCAGGGGCTTTCAAACCTCATCCCTGTTCTTCTGAGACAAGGAAAAGTGGATGAATCCCATAACAGCTTCAAGTGTGTTGCCCAGAGAAGCTGTGGCTGCCCCTGGATCCCTGGAAGTGTCCTAGTCCAGGTTGGATGGGGCTTGGAGCAACCTGGGATTGTGGAAAGTGTCCCTGCCCATGGCAGGGGGTGGCTTTAAGGTCTCTTCCAACCCAATCATTTCATGATTCTATATTTCCTTATTCTGGAGCAGATTTGGGTCAAGAGATGCTTTGCCATCACAACCAACACTCCTGTTCTTCAGAATCTGGGTTATTGCAGAGGAACTGCCAATCCCAAACCTTCCCAGGGCACAGGAAAATTCTCCCTGGATGATCCAATGAAGGCTAAATCCTTTTTTTTTTTCTGAAAAGATTCTCACAAGTAAATCTCTCCCACCATGTTCGCTTTCAAGAAAAAGAGAATATAATCCAACAGGGTTGTGAAATAAAGGCAGTAAAAACGCACATTTCTCCAAATTCCTTTAATGTTTTTTTCCCATTTTATTTTCATTTTTTTAGTAATCTTACTCTGATAGAATGTGGTGTCTGGTATCCAACTGTATCAGTTGACTCCCTGTTCCTAGAGACAGACTTATTCCTGAAGGGAGGAGGGAGAAAAGAAGGAAGAAAGGAATGACTTTTATCCCATTTCTGAATTTTCTAGAAACGTTTAATGAAAGTCTGAAGGAAAATGAAGCTCTTCCTGGTGTTATTTCATAAATGCATTCAAGCAGATCCTTTGCCAATGGTCATAAATAACTGTTTGTACTCAGAGGAAGCAAAATTAGGTTTTTTAAAAGCTCATTAAAGGAAAAAAAAAAACCTCCTTTTTATGCTCTACCACAAATGCAACACTTTGCTCCACGCCCTGAGCTGGCAGGGCAGGTTTCAGGAAGAGGGTCAAAAACTAAATTGTCTTCTGCAGGATATTTCCATGGGAAAGAAATCCTTCCTTTCAAACTGGCAGGGTTGCATTGTCACTTCTCGAGTGTCTCCCAGCTTTGTTGATCCTGAAACAGCCACTGAATGTTTCAGCCCAACAGATTCCAAGAGTGGGGCGATTTCTCTGCAGGAAAATTTGGATTTCAATCCCAGTTTGAAGAGCCTGGTTGGGTCTGTCCCTGTAACCACGGCACAGCTCCTCCAGCATGCTCACTAGATGGATTTTATTCATTTACACCACTTCAAAGAATCTAAAATAACCCTTCAATCCAGGAAGTAAATCCTGAAAAAATCCTCACCACCCCCCATGCACACAAACTTGGGAGTGCTGGAATATTTTCTCTCGGAAAAAAAAAGGAAATGCTCAATTTGACTTTTTATTAATTGCTACCAAAACTTCCCATCAAGCCATTTTTCCCTTCCAGACCAATCAACAAACTAAAAAAAATAACCTATGGTTGGTACAGCCCCACCACATTTTTTGTTTCCCTGTGCCCTCCAGCTTTATCCTGGGAATCTTCTCTCCAGGAGATGCAGGAGTGGGCACCAGAGCTCAGCTTTCCAGGGCCCTGGAAATGCAGAAAATGATGGTTTTCTGCTTGTAATTTTAAACACAAGGTAGGGTGGCACATTTATTTCAGTGACAACACTCATCTCCCTTCCTAGAATTCATGGTTGGTTTTTTTTGGGGGGGGAGGAACAGATGCCAGTGTGAAATATCACAAGTTTGTCCACAGACAGGCCCATCTCCTCCTTCCAAGCTCTGCCTTGGAGCTGAATGGAAAGTGAAAAAAAATTGAAAGGGAAAAAAGGGAGAAGAAACACAAAGAGATGGATTTGTCCTAAATTAGGCACATCTTGGATGTGAACAAGGCTTAAATTTTCAGTTTGTTGGGGCTTGACCTTGGCAGGACTGAATGTCCTGAGTTGGGAGGGACCCCCAAGGCTCATCCAGTCCAAGCCCTGGCCCTGCCCAGGACACCCCAACACTCCCCCCTGTCCCTCAGAGCGTTGTCCAAACCCTCCTGGAGCTCTGGCAGCCTTGGGGCCGTGCCCACTGCCCTGGGGAGCCTGGGCAGTGCCCACCACCCTCTGGGGGAAGAACCTTGTCCTGAGATCCACCCTGAGCCTGCCCTGTCCCAGCTCCATCCCTTCCCTGGCTCCTGTCCCTGCTCCCAGCGAGCAGAGGTCGGAGCTACCCCTTGGGAAGAGCTGCAGCCCCCAGTGAATCTCCCCTCAGTGTCCTCTGCTCCAGCTGCACCAGCCAAGAAACCTCTGCCAGACCTCACATGGCCCCTCCAGACCCTCTCCAGGACACAGGCAGAGCCAAGGCAGGGCCAGGCAGGAAGGCAGGAGAGTTCTGCAGAGGGACCTGGACAAGCTGGATCCATGGGCTGATTCCAATGGATGAGGTTCAACCAGGCCAAGGGCCGGGTCCTGCCCTTTGGCCACAACAACCCCCGGCAGCTCCAGGCTGGGCCAGAGGGGCTGGAGAGCAGCCAGGCAGGAAGGGAGCTGGGAGTGGGGATGGACAGGGAGCTGAACAGGAGCCAGAGTGTGCCCAGGTGGACAAGAGGGCCAATGGATCCTGGCCTGGCTCAGGAACAGGGTGGCCAACAGGTCCAAGGAAGTGATTCTGCCCCTGGACTCAGCACTGGTGAGGCCACCCCTGGAGTGCTGTGTCCAGTTCTGGGCCCTCAGCTCAGGAAGGACATGGAGGGGCTGGAGCAGGTCCAGAGGAGAGCAACGAGGCTGGGGAAGGGACTGGAGCACAAGTGCTGTGAGGAGAGGCTGAGGGAGCTGGGGGGGCTCAGCCTGGAGAAGAGGAGGCTCAGGGGAGACCTCCTCACTCTCTGCAACTCCCTGACAGGAGGGGGGAGCCAGGGGGGGGTTGGTCTCTTCTCCCAGGCAACCATCAGCAAGACAAGAGGGCTGGGTCTGCAGCTGTGCCAGGGGAGGGTTAGGTTGGAGATTAGAAAGAATTTCTTTGCAGAGAGGGTGCTCAGCCATTGGAATGGGCTGCCCAGGGAGGGGGTGGATTCTCCATCCCTGGAGGTGTTTAAGGACAGACTGGATGTGGCATCAGTGCCATGGGCTGGGAACCACGGTGGGATTGGATCAAGGGTTGGACTTGATGATCTCGGAGGTCTTTTCCAACCCAGTTGATTCCAGGATTCAGGCAGGGATCTCCTGGACCTTTCACCCCATCTCACTCATAACTGAACATCTCTATCCTAGACACGAACCCACCTTCCTGCCTGGCAGTGATGGGCACCCCTTTCCCAGGGATCTTAGCAGGGAATGGGCCCATGGAGAGGTTTAACTCCATCCTTCCCACCTTCCAGGAGGTTTTATTTGCTACCAGCTCCCAAAAGGGAGAAGCGATTTCGATTCTTCGCTCTCCACGTTGATAAGAGAATGACACCAAAAGGCCGAGAGAAGAAATGCAGGCAGGGAATGTGTCTGAGATCCTTCGGGAAGGCAGATTCCTGCTGGAGCACCGCTCCGGGGTGGCTCTGCTGCCTCGGTGTGCATCCCACATATTTATAGGGGGAAAATAGGGGTACATGGTTGTAGAAAGTGAGGATCAGAATAATTTGCAGGCTCCACAAACAACAACCTGAAAAAAAAAAAAGTAAATTAATCTAATTTCTCAAAACCTGCTCATCCCAGGAAATTGCTTAAGTTAAAAAACATGTTAAAGCAAACACCTAAATACTGTTTTTATTAGGGAGCACAATTTCTCCTCAAAACGAGGGGAGGGGAGGTTTGGGAAGGGAAGGTTTGGGAAGGTTTAGGAAGTCTCGGGAAGGGAAGGGAAGGGAAGGGAAGGGAAGGGAAGGGAAGGGAAGGGAAGGGAAGGGAAGGGATCAGTCAACAAATGTGATGTAGGTTGATATTCTGCAATCCCAAATAACAAGGGAAAAAAGGGAGGGGAATTAACCCCAGTTTAATGCCTGGCAAGGCCAGGCAGCTTTAAATGCAAAAGGGACCCAGAGTTCAGGTCTTTGCAGGATTCACTGTCCCTTGATACCTCCAGGAGGTTAAACCACGGGAGCTCAGGTCCAAAAGCCAGAGTAAAAACAGGGAAATTCAGAAGTTTGGGGAAAATGTTCTGACGATTGAATGTCATTTTTGGTGGGTTGGGGACATCAAGGTGAAGGTGTCACATGTGCACCCAAATGTAGGTGTGGGGTTCGGTTTGTTCCCAGATTTTCCCACATTGGCTGGTTCCATAGGGGACTGCTCCTCACAGGCAGTTGAATCCCGAGGATGCAGAGCATGGACATTCCACCATCTGGTGGGAATTGTGGCAGCTCCAGAGGGCACAGCTGATGAGGTTTGAAGTGGAGATCCTTGGATTTGGGGTGAGGAGCTGCAGGCAGCACTTTGCTGCCTTTGGGGGAAAAATAAATGCCAAGTGGCCAGAACAAAGGAGAGGATGTTTTTTCCTTGCAGGGCCGTTTTTGCTGAGGATAAAAACGTGGGCTAATTCCCAACAGGAATTCAATAACTGCTCTGAAATGACACAAACTGGGTTGCTCATGTTAAAAATGTTGGGTTTGAGGTCTGTGATATTTTAATTAATGTTTTTTCGAGGAGGAGGAGCAAGATGGACACCTTTGACTCTTTGCAGGAGAGGGTGCTGTTCCTTGTAGGGCCATTTTTGCTGAGGATAAAAACATGGGCTAATTCCCAACAGGAACTTCAGGAATTCGATAACTGCTCTGAAATGGCACAAACTGGGTTTGTGTTCTTAAAAATGTCTGGTTTTGAGGTCTAGGATATTTTAATTAATGCTTTTTCAAGGAGGAGGAGCAGAGTAAGAAGGACAACTTTGACTCTTTGCAGTTATATGGGAAGCCCCTGACCTTGTCCAGCTCTGGATTTGCTCTATTCCTGGTTTTTGGATGTGGAAAAGTGTGTGGGGATCATTCATGGAAACCTTCCTGCCCTTTTCCCACCACTTAAAAACGAGCTAAAAGTCTCTCTCATCATCAAGGCATGTCCTTAATGGAAATCTGTGACACCAGCAGAGCAGTGGGAACACTCAAAGTGCTGGAAATGGCCAAGAAAATCAGGAAAAAAAGGAAAAAACTCAGCCAGAACAACCCCAAAATGTCCCATATGACAGGGAATCATAAATTTAATTCAATCCTAAAGTGCAACCAGCACTTGAGACACGGGCTGAGTTCCCCCTGCACGACAATAAATCAGGATCACTCTCTGGAGGTGCTTTGTTATAAAGCAGTCCTGTTTTTTTTTTTCCTGGAATTAATGCCTTCAAAAATCCCTGCTAAAGATTAACTGGCTGCCTTTAATTTCATTAAGGGGAAGCAAAAAAATTGGGTAATTTGAGGTGAGTGTTTCCTCAAATTTGGAATTTTTTTAAATATTTTTCATGGATTGTCATTCGATTTTCATTCTTTTTGGGTTCCTCTCAATTTTTGCTGATTTTCAGACTTTTTGTTTTCATTTTCTTGTCCCTTTTGACAATTTTCAGCGATTTTTCATTATTTTCATGTAAATTTTATTGAAAATTGATTATTTTTTAATTTTAGGGCTATTTCTACTATTTCATCTCTTCTGGAGTTTTTTTGCTATTTTTAAAAATTTTCATCAATTTCCTATAAGTTTTGTGGCCTTTTGATTCTTTGTCTTACTTTTTATATTTTCTTGTCATTTTTGTTCACCTTTTTTTTAATCCTTTTTGGCAATTTTACCCATTCTCCCTAATTTGGGGTGTTTTTTTTAGTCCTTTTTAATATTTCTAAAATCTATAAATTTTTATATATTATATATATTGTAATTTTATATATTTTATAATTTATATATATTATAATTTATATATATTTTATAATTTATATATAAATATATGTCTTTTTATATATTTTTATATATTTATATTATATTTATATATAACACAAATATTTATATTTTTATATAAATATAATATACAAATATCTATAAATATATATAAATATGTAAATATATTTAAATGTATTTATATATATTTATATATATTTATATATAATTTATATATATATTATAATTTTATATATTTTTAACCAATTCTGCCCATTTTCCTTGCATTCACCCCATTTATTTTTACTCATTTTTCACTGTACAGATGACAAATTCCAAATGGACCTTTATTTGAAGTGATCCTCCTGGGATCCACTGTTATCTGGGATCTCAATCCTCTGACAAGGATTTCTCCCACTATTCCCAGGATATGAAGGATTCAGCTGCACAAACTTCCTAAGGAAAATTGGGACAGAGTTCACATCTCTGATGCACGGAAAGAGCTGAAAAATGTGTTTAAAAGTAAAAAAAAAAAAAGGATTTTACCATATTTAAATTTCTAATTCATTCCCAAAGCTTTCTCCAGGTATGTGAGAAATGATTGTGCACTCAGCCCTCCTGAAATAATTAAAAGGTCGTCAATTTGCTGTCATATGCTTTAATTACTTTCTAAAAATCTATTGAACCAGCTATCAGAGGCAGATTATATTGCTGAGATGGGTTATTATTTTAACAACAAACCAATGCCTGGGCAGTGGGAGGAATGCAGGAAAATGGGATCTGAGCACAGCTGAGATGAATCCAAATCTTCTGTACTGCAGCATTATCCAATTTTCTGAGCAAAAAAGAAGAACAAAAGGAATTATACCTGGAAAACCGTTGTTTACACATATTCCACCTCTGGATGTCTGGCAGTGTCAGTGCAGGCAGAGCAATGCCGTCAATTAATCACGAGTTCTTTCCTAATTAATGAACTCTGAAAGCTAAAATAATTTTTTGGAGACAGAAAAAGGCATGGAGGGGGAGGAACCTGTAAAATACATGGGCTTGGAGCCAATGAATTGTTATTTATCAACCTCAAATCCCTGTGTTCCGTGAGCAGACATCAATTTATACCAACAATGGATCTTGCACAGCGAGACTCAACATTATTTTGGGTTGAAATTTGGGTTCAGGCTGAAATAGGGGAAATTTAGGTTGGATATGGGGAAGAAATTTCTCCCTGTGAGGGTGGTGAGGTTGCCCAAGGAATTTGTGGCTACACAATTTCTGAGCAACATAATTCCCCAAATGTTGAATCCATACTCAAGCCAGGTGATATCCAGCTGATTTACTTTCCAGAATAATCAAAGTGTGTCCAGCTGAAATCTAAGCAGGAAGCTCAAATAAGAAATTTATTTTATTTTATTTTACTTTATTTTGTTTATTTTATTTCATTTTCTTTATTTTATTTGACTTTATTTTATTTTATTTATTTTATTTTATTTATTTTATTTACTTTATTTATTTTATCTTATTTTATTTTATTTATTTTATCTTATTTTATTTTATTTTATTTATTTTATTTATTTTATTTACTTTATTTATTTTATTTTATTTTATTTTATTTTATTTTATTTATTTTATTTTATTTTATTTTATTTATTTTATTTATTTTATTTACTTTATTTATTTTATTTTATTTTATTTTATTTATTTTATTTAATTTTATTTTATTTATTTTATTTACTTTATTTATTTTATCTTATTTTATTTTATTTATTTTATTTATTTTATTTACTTTATTTATTTTATTTTATTTATTTTATTTAATTTTATTTTATTTATTTTATTTACTTTATTTATTTTATTTTATTTACTTTATTTATTTTATTTTATTTATTTTATTTTATTTACTTTATTTTATTGTATTGTATTTATTTAATTCTATTTATTTCATTCATTTTATTTTATCCCATCCAAAGTAAAAGTCTTCATCCTCCTGTGAAAACACAATGACATGGAAACGTTCCCTCCACTGGAACAAGGATAGGGAAGAAAGATGAATTCAGCAAAAAAGAACAGAATACAAGAGATTTGAACTCCATCTCCAGGACCTGTCTCTTTGAGGTGCCTGTTGAAAGGGCAATTTTCCCTTTGCTCCTCACCAGGACAAAGGAAGGTGGAGAAACAACGGGAAAAGAGGAATTCCAGGCTTGAAACTCTACCCCTCAACTCGGCTGCACTCTGAGACTCGAGGCTGCCTCGACAATTCTGCAGGATTAAAGAGAGATAATAAAAGGGTAATTCTGGAAGAAAGGAATCAGCGAAGGGTCTGGAACACCCTGGGGAATTTTGGTGACCTTCCCGGGAGGAATTTCCAGCATCCTTCAGAAAATGTTCCATCCAAACCATCCCTGGTCAGGTGTAAGACACCTAAAATCTGAATTTGCCAACAAAAGACTGGTGTCAGCGAGTCCCAAGGCTGCTGGAAGTGGGCCTGACCTCCATGTCCCAGGGAGGTGTCCTCAGGTCTCCTGAGGTGTCCTGAGGTCTCCTGAGGTGTCCTGGGGTCTCCTGAGGTCTCCTGGCATCTCCTGAGGTGTCCTCTTGGTCACTTCCAAGAGCTCGTGTTCCCACTGCCCTGGCAGAGCTGCCAGGAGAATCCCTCCTACATCAGGATTTGTTCTCCCTCCTCGTTCCAAGGAGGGGACACACCGTGGCATCCAACTTCAGACCTCCTGGAGGGGTGGGGGTTGAGGGTGGAAAGTTCAGCCAAAGTTCTGCCAACCAGCTTGTCCCACTTCCAAACAGAGCAAAGAGGGACCAGCTGGTCTGGTGCTGCCTTTCCCGTGCTCCTGGACCAAGGAGGAGGTGTCATCCCAGCAACATCCACCAGCGTTTGCCAAGCAAGTCCACTGGCTGTGCCACCTGTGTGGGAGTCATGGAACCATGGAATGGGTTGGGTTGGAAGGGACCTTAAAGCTCATTCAGTTCATCGAGGTCAGGGACACCTTCCACTAGCCCAGGTTGCTCCGAGCCCTGTCCAACTTGACCTTGAGCACTTCCAGGGATGAGGAATCCAAGGGAAAAGCTGGTGGTTGGAAAAGCTGTGGAAAGTCTGTTCTTCATCTTGATGAGTTGTCACAGACCCACGGTGATGGCAGAGAGGTGAGAGGTGCAATTCCATGCTTGGACAGGGGATGCTGGAGGGTGGTGAGAGCCACCAGAGGGGTTGTGGATTCCTCATCCCTGGAAGTGCTCAATGCCAAGTTGGACAGGGCTCGGAGCAGCCTGGGCTAGTGGAAGGTGTCCCTGACCTGGGTGAGTTGGATGAGCTTTAAGGTCCCTCCCAACCCAACCCATTCCATGGTTCCATGACTTGCACACACAGGTGGCACAGCCAGTGGACTTGCACCTCCTAAAACAGCCCTCCCAAGGAAGGTGACACTCCAAACCTTCAAGACAAGTGGAAGGATTGACACATAGTCGAACAATTCCTTGGAAGATGAGCCCTGTTGAGCAGGCTCAGGGAGCAGAGACAGCAGAAATAGGAAAACAGGCATTTAGGATGCAGAAAATGTCATTTCATAGCAGAAGAAGTTTAATTTCAGCAGTGAAAGAAAGTTAATCTCAGTGAGGAGATGAGTGTGTGGGGCACCGACTGTCCTGTGGCAAAACAATTCCATGAAGTTTGTGCACTTGAGGACACAAAACTCATCTCCAGGACGTACTCACAATTTGAATGGGTCTAAAAACAGACAACTGGAGAAGAATCCCTTTCTCCTTCCCAGGTGAACCTCAGAACACACTCTGGAAAGCACGTTTTGTGGGTCAGTCACAGAATTCCAGAATGCTTTGGGTTAGGAGGGATTTTAAAGATCATTCATTTCCAACCCCCTGCCATGGGCAGGGACACCTTCCACCAGCCCAGGTTGCTCCAAGCCCCATCCAACCTGGCCTTGGACACTTCCAGGGATCCAGGGGTAGCCACAGCTTCTCTGGGCAACCCTTGCCTGTGCCAAATGGCACTAAAACATCTGGGCATTATTTGGGCATAATGTTCTCCGTGCAAGCCCAGAAAGCTGTTTCTAAACTGTTTTCCTTTCTTCTTGTCCTGCCATTCCTCTGTCTTACCTACACCCCTGAAACTTCAGCTTCCCTCCCTTTAAATAAAACCCCTGAGAATTAGACCCTTTCCTCCTCTCACCTTGTTACTTTGTGCTCAGAGCTCCTCGTAGAGCCTTTTTTTCCCCTTCTGGGATACTCCTGGTAACCGCCACGAACTTCTCCCGACAACAATGTGCCGAATTCAAGGCACATTTTGGTGGGAAAAGCAGCACAGCAAAACCCAGGACGCTGTTCCTGCATCCAACTAAGCTCAGGGAAGACAAGTGAGAGCCCTGAGCAGGCAAATCTCCTGCTGGCTGGGAGGGCTGTGGTCGGGAAGCGTTTCCATCCATTAAGTTTTGCAATCAGCCCCACGCAAAAACACCCCCCAAGCTTGTGGTCAGTGGTTGTGTGCAGACTCTGTCATTCGGCTGAGCTGACCACACATTCCCATTGATCAATCCCAAATTGGATTATTGTTGGGTTTAAAAGCGCCTCAACAGCAGAAAGTGGCGGGGGAGGCCGGCGGAGCAGAGATGGATCGGGGAATAACCAGGCCAAGTGACAGGATTTCAGACTGAATTGATCACTGTCAGCGAGTTAGTGGTCAGCTGTCTGACCTTCGGGGCCCAAAGCAAACATCAGAATAATGTTTAGACAAACACATTTGATTTTTGAGGTAATGGGTATGTCAACCAAATGACAAACCTTGGAAAGGTCAAAGGGAAAAGCCATTTTTCAGGCTTTTCTCGGGCATTAATCGTTCGCTCGGGGAGCGGACGGGGAGAACTTCACTCCCTGTGAATGGGGCACCACGGGCAGCAGTGCCACCACACCCAGCCTGGCACAGGCACTTGCCACTCCCAGCTGCATTTTGGTGCCTGAACAGCCTCCAGCCCCACCTCACCTCTGCTTCTTGCTGGAATGGATTTTCCGGAGGAGCTGTGGCTTGGGTGAAAACTGTTTGACAGAGCAGCTTTAAAAACTGGGCTCTGGAATGTTTTCCAACCTGAAGAGCAAAGGAGAGATGTTGCAAAGCACCAGGGAAGTCACAAGAAGCCCAGTTAAATATTTGAGGAATATAAACTTCCCTGGGAAGGAGCTGTTCAGTTCCATAGTGACATTTACTGGGGGGGAAAACTTCTTGCTGTGGATATTCACAACTTGTTGCTCTGATCCCCTTGTTCTTCCCTGGGAGAGGGTGGGGAGGGGCTGGGATAGAATTCCCAGAGAAGCTGTGGTTGTCCCTGGATCCCTGGAAGTGTCCAAGGCCATGTTGGACAGGGCTTGGAGCAGCCTGGGCTAGTGGAAGGTGCCCCTGCCCATGGCAGGGGGCTGGAAATGAAGGATCTTTAAGATCCCTCCCAACCCAAACCATTCTGGGATTCTAAATATCCCAATATGATCTTTCCAAAATTGCCCCATTATTTTAATTTTTTAACTAGATCTAATGAGTGGGCAACTTCCAAAAAAAGTGAATGCAGACCCTCCATACTCCTTGTGCATCCTAAATGCTGTAAATAGATAAGAAATATTAAAATCCCTGTGATAATGGCAGAAATTTAATGCAGGGAGACACCCTAAAGGTCAAAATATGAGTGTGAGACTCCCCTTAATTTTGCAACAGCCACAAGGTCTGTGACAGCAGCACATCAGGCCTTGGAGTTTCTTCATGATTTGTGGCAGGATCCATAAAATCTCCTGATTCACTGGGATGCCTGTAGTGTGGTGATATTGGAATTTAAGGGATTTGGGGTTTCCCATCAGCTTATAGTGGGAATTATTGTCCTTGTGCTGCACAAACATTCCCCAAAGTTAAATATTGAGGTGTAAAGAAGGAGAGTGTGAAACCTGGCCTTGCCAAAGTGAGGCACAGGAGATTGGGAATATCAGGGAACGATTTTCCTTTGGGGAATGAGGGCTGGCACAGGAGGCAGAGGGAAGCTGGGGAGACTCCATTCTTGGGGATGCTCAAAATCCATCTGGGAATCTGAGTCTTGAGCAGCAGGGTTGGACCAGGTGACCTCCAGAGGTCCCTTCCAACAACATCAGCCTTTCATTCCATACCTGGAATTTCTGTGAACTCCACTAAAGGACTGGAAATGCCCCCTAAACCTTCTACCAATCCAATGACAGGGTTTTAACAAGGATCAAAACCTGGCCTCTGCAGAAGGATTGTCATGGAAACACGGGGTTGTCATGGAAACAACTGACTCCACCCTGGCCAACAGAGCCATTCCCATCACCAGGCAAATCTCACCATCATCACCCCAAACCCCTCTGGATCTGGAATCCCCAGCAACAATCTGCTGGTATTTGAGCTCCAACTGGCACTGGGATTTTCCAGGCCAGGATTTGACTGATCCTTGTCCCTCCCAGCAGCCTTTGGAAAGGTCCTTGCAGATACATCGATTATCCCCACTTGTGTGGAACTGCTGCTGTGTAGCAGAGCACGGTGTAAAATGAGGAAAAATATTGATTTGGAGAAAGTTAATATTATTAAAAGGCAGTTGTATTAATCTCCTCCTTGAATTTTAGCTGGGGGTTTTCCCTCCTTGGAAAATCAATGAAACTAATAGTCTTGTTAGAGCAGCACCACTTGTTAGACTATTTTTTCACTGCAACCCTTTTAAGTTCTGTTAAAGAGCAGAAGAGCTGAGAGGCTGTAAACTTATTGACTGGGACTTGGAGGGCTTGGGTGGCTGAAGGCTTTATGTTCATCATCTTTTTGTCACTTTATGTGGCAGAGAAAAATGTCAGTGAAACAGGAATTGAACTGGTTTCTGTTTGCACCACCAAAAAAATAACACGTGGTATTCGAGGCAAAATCTCATCATCCCAATTTGCTTCAGTGATGGTAAATCAGATTTGGGGAAGAACCTGAGCACCCCTCAAAAATATTCAAACTTACACAAATAAACTTCTGGGATAACACTGGAATAACTGACAAGCAGATGTTTAATGTTTCTCTTTATAAATTCAGTTTTCTGCCTTGACAATGGCTGAGATTTTAGCCCCATAATTCTTGTTGGGCATAAAGGAACAACTCATTTCACCTTCTCACCACCAAATCCCTGACAGGATCCAAGGCAAAACTGGCAAGGCCAAAGCCAGGCACGGTGTCAGCTGGAAATCAAAATCCCAATAAGCCAAAAAAACCCCCCAGTTTCCTCAGGAGAAGCTCATCATGACAAAACCATCTTTGTTTTTATATTTTGAGGGGGTTTTCCCTCAGACCTGATGAAAAAATACACCATGAACAGCTGTGAAACCCCCCAAAATAAACCAAAATTGTGGGAGCTGCCACATCTTCAGCTTCACACCCTCTGTTTTAAAGGAGCCTCTTGGAAAAATCTTCTGGCTTTTCTTCCACCAGGAGGGTTGTTTTGAGGATGAATTCTTCTTTTACTTCATTTTTTTTATGGATCTCAGTATTTTTTTTCAGGTGGTTTTACCTCATGACGGGGGAAAAAAAGGGATATGACAACACCCAGATCCCCACATGAGCCAAGATTCCCACCCTGGGCCAGCAAAATTCCAGTTGCTAAAATGTGATAAATCCCTCCAGGTTGTTATTTTTATTTTTTTATATATATTTTTTTAACCGATTTCTACATTTCCCTGTAAAATATTTGAGGAAACTGAAGAATTTTGCACAACCTTTGGCCACCTTTTTTTTGTTTCCTCTGCCTGGTCCCTCTAAATCTGTCAGTGTGATTATCTGCCATCAGCTCCACGTTATCAACAGGAGATAAATGTGACAAAAGGAGCACCACAAGGACATGATTTGGAGCCAGATGAGGCCTGACAGCAGCTTGTCTGACCTGCTCTTGAAAATCAAAGGTGGCATTGGCATAAACAACGAGTTCTGGGTTAGGAACTGGCTGGAGGGTCCCAGAGATAGGTGGGAATGGAGCTGGAGCTGCTTCCAGTCGGGATCTGGTCACCAGTGGTGTCCCCAGGGATCAGGGCTGGGCCCAGTCCTGTTTAATGTCTTTATGATGATCAGGATGAGGGGATCGAGTGAACCATCAGCACATTTGCAGATGACATCAAGCTGGGGGAAGTGTTGTTGTGCTGGAAGGCAGGAGGGCTCTGCAGAGGGACCTGGACAGGTTGGAGGGTTGGGCTGATTCCAAGGGGATGAGGTTCAACAAGGCCAAGGGCCGGGTCCTGCACTTTGGCCACAACAACCCCCGGCAGCCCCACGGGCTGGGCCAGAGGGGCTGGAGAGCAGCCAGGCAGGAAGGGAGCTGGGAGTGGGGATGGACAGGGAGCTGAACAGGAGCCAGAGTGTGCCCAGGGGGACAAGAGGACCAATGGATCCTGGCCTGGCTCAGGAACAGTGTGGCCAACAGGGCCAGGGAAGTGATTCTGCCCCTGGACTCAGCACTGGTGAGGCCACCCCTGGAGTGCTGTGTCCAGTTCTGGGCCCTCAGCTCAGGAAGGACATGGAGGGGCTGGAGCAGGTCCAGAGGAGAGCAACGAGGCTGGGGAAGGGACTGGAGCACAAGTGCTGTGAGGAGAGGCTGAGGGAGCTGGGGGGGCTCAGCCTGGAGAAGAGGAGGCTCAGGGGAGACCTCCTCACTCTCTGCAACTCCCTGACAGGAGGGGGGAGCCGGGGGGGGTTGGTCTCTTTTCCCAGGCAACCATCAGCAAGACAAGAGGGCTGGGTCTGCAGCTGTGCCAGGGGAGGGTTAGGTTGGATATTAGGAAGAATTTCTTTGCAGAGAGGGTGCTCAGCCATTGGAATGGGCTGCCCAGGGAAGGGGTGGATTCTCCATCCCTGGAGGTGTTTAAGGACAGACTGGATGTGGCATCAGTGCCATGGGCTGGGAACCACAGCGGGGTTGGATCAAGGGTTGGACTTGATGATCTCAGAGATCTTCTCCAGCCTGGTTGATTCCATGATTCTGTGATTCTCAGCCAAGGAAATGGTCTCCCCATGTGTGTGTGGATTCACAGGCACCACAAACACCCTCACACTGAAAACTGCTCAGTTATTGTTGTAAAAGAAGAAGGTAATAAACGACTCCTGATCTGAATCATCAATAATTCATTGAAGAAAATTATCTTTAAAAAAACCTTCTTCTTCCTGCAGTGCAAATGAAAGCGTTTCAAGATGCAGTAATTGCCCACAAATTAACTGAGAGCAGGGATGAGGAGGGAAATATCCCCCTGTTCTTGTATCCTGCTGGTCTTTTACAGCCACCTCAGAAGAACATCTTGCAGTGATCTCAGCATAGAAACTCCTGGCCACCAAAGCTGGTCCCACCAATGATATCCTGCAGCCAAACTGCTTTTCCTGAGGATCTGTTGGCACAAGAGGTGGGGTAACCAGGGCCAGTGAGTGACAAACTGGGAGAGGAGTGAAGTGTGTGGTCTGGGAGAGCTGGGAATGTTCAGCCTGGAGAAGAGAAGGCTCTGGGGAGACCTTGGAGTCCCTTCCAGCGACTAGAGGGGCTCCAAGAGAGCTGGAGAGGGACTTGGGATGAAGGCCTGGAGTGACAGGACAAGGGGGAATGGCTTCAGACTGATAGAGGGCAAGGTTAGGTGGGATATTGGGAAGGAATTGTTGGCTGGGAGGGTGGGGAGGCCCTGGCCCAGGTTACCCAGAGAAGCTGTGGCTGTCCCATCCCACCCCTGGAGGAATTCAAAGCCAGCTTGGATGGAACCCTGAAGAACCTGCTCCAGTGGAAGGTGTCCCTGCCCATAGCAAGGGGCTTGGAACTGGATGATCCAACCCAAACCATTGTGGGATTGTCTGAACAGGGAACAATTTCCATGTCCAACCCCCATCCCATGGAGGACACCAAGGATTAAACTCCACATCCCAACACGGATCCTTTTGGCCCCCGATCTGAGGGAAAAGAGGTTCCATCAACTCACAGACCAGATGATTCCTTCTCCCACCACCCTGTCCCACCCTGAGTTGCTCCACAAAGCCCCAAACCCCCAGAGACGTGCAGGGATCTCCCAGCCATGGTTTTCCACCACCTCAGCCTGTCCCAGTCCTGAAAAACTCCCAACCAGCTGAGCTGGGAGGGCTTCTCTTCTTTAAATAAGTACTTTGAAAACAAAACAAAAAAAGGTATGATTTGTGGCCTGACTGTGGGGATCTTTATTACTCTCCTCTGCCTGGGTCTAATAAACCCCACTACAACCCCCCCACACCCTCTCCCCGTCTTCCCCCAGCCCCAAGTAATTAATTCCTGATGTCCAGTGATCATCAAGAGACAAGGTGGCCTTTGAAAAGAAAGATTTAGCAATATTAATAACTCTCAGTTGCCCAATCTCACCCAGGCCACAGCTAGAGCTGCCTGGAATATTCTCAGTAAAACGTCATTTTGCTGAAATCTGTGTTGTTCATATCAAAACTGGGATATTCACTGGACATGGATTGGTTTGGTTTGGAAAAAAAGGCTTCTGAAGTCCTGGGTTCCTGACTAGTACCAAAACCTGGAGCTTTTCGAGCTGGAAGTAGTGATTTTTGGACAAAATTCCAAGTCAGAAAAACGCTCTAAAAATTTTGTTCTCATTCCAGTGCTGAACGAAATAATTTCTGGAAGCTTAAAAGTTTCATGAGGCCGAATTTTTTTTCTCTTAGCAGCTCCAGCAAAACTTCTCTTGGTGGGAGCTGATTGTGAATGAAATGTCTTTGCTTCATGGTGTTGATGCTCCTCTGCCTGTGTGAATGTGTCCATTAATTCAATTTATAGTGCTTATGATGTCGGGGTTTGGGCAGTTGGTTTCTGTAGGTGTTTATTGTGGCCTTGCTGTGGATCAGCTGTGAAGGACAGGACAGAAGGGCCCTCCAAGGAGTGGTTTTGGAGGGATAGGGCCCATTTCTCCTCAGGAGCTGGTGCAGTGCTGTGGGTTTGGTTGAGGGTGAGGATGTTGTTGATAACACGCAGAGGTTTCGGGTTTTCCTGAATTTACCACAAGTCAAGGACTTTTCAGGGTCTCCTGCTCTGCCAGTGAGGAGGGGAACAAAAAGTGGGAGGGAGCACAGAGGGGATGAGTGACCTAAACTGGCCGAAGGGATGTTCATGGAATCCCAAAATCAGCAAGGCTGGGAGAGACCTCCAGGATCATCCAGTCCCACCCTCACCCAGCACCACAATCACCCCTAATCCATGGCCCCAAGGGCCACATCCAGACACCTCTGGAACATTCCCAGACACAGGGACTCCACCATCTCCCTGGGACACTTATTCCAAGGTCTGACCACTCCTGCAGGGAAAAATTGTTTCTAATCTCCAACCTGAACCTGCCCTGGCGCAGTTTGAGGCCATTCCCTCTCCTCCTTTCCCTTGGACATGGCAGCAGAGCCCGACCCCCCTCCCTGCCCCCTCCTGTCAGGGAGTTGGGGAGAGCAATGAGGTCCCCCCTGAGCCTCCTCTTCTCCAGATAAACCCCCCCAGCTCCCTCAGCTGCTCCTCACAGGACATGTTCTCCAGACCCTTTCCCAGCTCTGTTCCCCTTCTCAGGATACACTTTTTCCATGCCCTTTATATAAGGAGTTATCCATATATGTATTAATAAGCTTTTTATAGAGAATCATAGAATCAAGGAATGGTTTCAATTAGAAGGGACCTTAAAGCCCATCCAGTGCCACCCCTTGCCATGGGCAGGGACACCTTCCACCAGTCCAGGTTGCTCCAAACTCTGTCCAACCTGGCCTTGGACACTTCCAGGGATCCAGGGGCAGCCACAGTTTCTTTGGGAATTTAAGGCTTTTTCCCTGCCACTACTCCCTCCTTTCTGCTCCCCATTCCTGTACACATCATTAATTCTTGGGTCTCCCAATAGGCCACATGAATTTTTTGATGCCTGTGGCATGAGCACTGTCTGAGTTAGGAGAGGGTTTTATGGCTTTTCTCAAAATACTGTGATAGTTGAAAAGATAAATAAGAAATTGGGCAGACTGTGCCTTTATCTTCTGGTGTTTTACCATGAGATAGTATGGAATGACATAGATTTTGTAATAATGTATAATCAGAGTTGTTTCTCCCTTATGAACCTCTGATCAAGTTATTTTCTGATTCTGTGAAGGTCATGATGTTCTCATATTTCACTGAGAACCCTCAATGCAAATCATCCAGTAGCTCCAAAGCAGAAGGTTGGCTGTTATCCAGCCAAGGAAGAGCTATTTGGGTGCAGATGAGCTGTAATTGGGGAGAGGAAGGGATCATTTAATACAACATTGCTGAGTCTGTTTGTCTTCCTCAGCACAGAAGATTTCCTCAAAAATCAGGTGTTTCCAAAAGGAACTATAAACTTAAAAACCTCATGCTCAGAAAATTTCATCTACAGGTCCCAAGACACTTCAAAAAGCTTATTCCTTCCATTTAAAAGTCATGAAAATTAACAATAAATACGTTCAGTGTCTTTTCCACTGCAAGAGCTCCATATCCAGACATGACCTGAACAGGCTAAGAGAGGGTTGGACTGATGGATTCTCCCCAAGACATTTCCTCTGGGGAGAGAATTCCGGGAAAAACCATTTCCCTGATCACTAATGACTGGCTTGCAAAGGACTGACATGTCTAACTCACAGCTTGGGTGATTTCTGCAAACAGATGGGTTAAAATTTTGGGAAGTCCTTTGCACGCTGTGCTGTAAGACAGAGAAGACACCGTGATCCAAACTCTCCAGGGGGGTTGTGATCCCTACAAAGCAAACAGCCTGTAGGTCTCATCTTTATTAGCCCAGGTTTAATGGTAATCTGGTTTTGCCTTATTGTCCCTCGAGACAAAACTGTTGGGAACAAATCCTTTAAAGCTTTATTGGTTTTGTGCTTCCATTGTTCCCTTGTCACGGCTCTGCCAGGCAAAACTTCCCTTTGACAGTGGTTGCTTCTCCCTAAAAGCTTCTGATTCTATGATTCTGGACCAGCAGGCTCCATCCCAGCCTTTCTCTCCTGTAATTGCCTGGGGCCAATTCCCTCTAAAAGAATTAAAAATGCAAATCTAATCTCATAATTGCGTAATATGATAAACTTGGCAGCTGGATCGATACCATCCCTCAGTGTCAATAATGCAGCTCCCAGGCACGTTTGTCAGCCCTGACCAATCCCACTTTATCACTGGGGTTTGTGCTCCTTCCCCATCCATGAGATGTGACAGTTTATTAGTGGCTTCCTATCAATCAGCTCTAATTTTTGCCTCCTGGAAACTCCTCCTGTCGTCCTTGCTCTCGGAGCCTCGGAGCCTTGGGCTCCTCCAGGCTGCCCTGTCGCAGTCTGAGGGGCTGGGACTGACAATAACACACTTGGGGCTCTTCATTTTCTGGCCACAAATGGGATTAGGAGCAAAGGATGTGCATGGGAACCATTGTGGAAAGGGAAACCCAGGGATCAATGAGAGAATTCCCACCGGAGCTTGTGCTGTTGGGTGTCTCTCTAAATTAAGGAAGACTCACGGTGAGATCAATTTTCTCCCCCTGCTGAGTGTACAAACCCCACTCCAGACAGTGCTTTGTTAATAATGTCTCCAAAGTAGGGTTTGGAATCTGTCAAAGGGGCTCCTGCTCCAAAAGAGAGGCGACTCAGAAGACGCAGTAATTAAATTAACACAGACATTGCTCCTTCCTGCCCCTGGAAGCAAAAGGACAACTGGCATTGTTCTGAAGTCAACACCCAGCCTGGAGAAACCTGCCTCTGTCTGCTTGGACTTGCTTCAAAATGCTGCATCCTTTGAAAAAAGTAGGTTTTAAAGAGGTTCCTTTAAAATATTGCATCCTCCTCTGCTTGGATTTGCTCTGAGGGTGACACCTCAGTGTCCCTCCCACTCTGCTGACCTCTGGAGAATTGTCCTTGATCTGCCCTGGGAAGTAAAACAGAGTCTGCTGGATTTTAGCCTGGATAATAATGGTAGAATTATTGCCAGTCCTGGAAAAAAAAATAGGGAAAAACAAAGAGAAAGCTGCCAAAAATCCAAGTTTGGTTAAATTTTGTGAAGGGGAGGAGAACAACAAAACCTGCTTCAGTTAATGAAAGGAATAAAAGAAGAGTGAAGAGCAGTGGGAAGAGAAGCAAAGTTGAGGATGGATGAAGGGTTTAATGTAATGAAGATTAACTAAAAGAAAATTAAAATCATCATTTGCCTTGTGATTATTAAGGGTCCTTGAATATGGAAAACTGAGAAAGGAAGGATAGTGAGAAGGAATGCACAGGAAAAGGAATGAGGTGAAAACAAGATACAAAGGCCTTCACATCCTCCATGGAGACTCTGCGATGTCCATCCCAGAATTCCAGAGGAAGAGGGGGGAATAATTCCACAGAGCTGGACATGGTTAGGAAGGGGGTTTAATAAACCTGTCAAATCAGTGATTGGAGCAAATCTTCAGAGAATCCCAAATAACTCACTTAAGGTATTCCTCCCCTTCTAACTCAGGTAACTCTGAGCTCATTAGTCTGACTTGATTAGTGTGTAGAGCTTTTAGACAAATTTTGAAGGAAAGAAGAATTAAAATCTCGGAAGAAAACAGCAAAAAATTCTTAAATGGACGTGGCATTTGCAAAGATAATCATCCCAGACTGATCTAATACCTCTCCCACGATGTGATGAGTGATTTATTCAGTTTTAAGTCTGCTGGATCTATTCATGTTTCAGTGAAACATTTGCTTTGGTGCCGTAGGAGAAGTTATTAGGTAATAGGAGAAGATAAAGATTGCAAGAGGAACATAAGAAAGTGGTTAAAGAGAGAGGAGAGAGGATAATGAACTTGGATGAAAGAAGAATGTTTGAATGGCTGGGAGGTTCCTAGGCCTGGAACAAGGGCATTGGGAGTTACTGTGTTAAGATGAAATTTAGGGAACCAAAAATGAAAGTTGGGAAGGAAAAACAGCAAGAAATTCCGAAAGGAATTAACAGCTTATCAATTAGAAAAGGCACAAGGTGAGAGATCTTGATATCTTGGCTATTTAACTGCAAATCCAGCTGGATGTGCCTCTGGAAAGGCAGGTGGGATCCAGGGATGTGTGAGGGGAAACACACCCAGGAAAGAACTGAAACATTTGTGGCAGAATTTGGGACTTCCGCTGAGTTATAATTTCCAAAGTCTTTCACCTTCTGACTCTGCCTTCAAGATTTTGGATGCTCCAAAGTGATTAAGGGAAGAGGAGGTAGTTTGAAGGACTCCTGCCCTGTCCACACAGACCATTGATGTTTTCTTCATGGCACACCCACATCAGGGCACGGTTTTGTAACCACTGCCTCGCCCAACTTTATTGTGCCAACCAAAGCAAATCCAGGCAGAATTCAGCCCCTGTGACACTCCCCTGGCCCTCACCAGGCAGTTGCCACCACCAGCACTGGGTGGACCCACCACAGGGCCCAGGCACCACCATTTTTGTGCTCTTTTTGGTGTTGTTTTTGTTGATCCAAGTCCCAAAAAGTAGTGAGAGAGGTCCTTCCATAGCACGGCACCGAGATATTTTTGGATACTGGGGGAAGGGATGTGAGGAGATGATGAGGGGAAGGGATGTTGGGAGTGGGTTTGGGACCACACCAGTGCAGAAGAGGCACATCCTCAATTTTCCTAGGAGGTAGGAAACCTGCTGGTATAGATAATTGTATTCCAGAGGCCAGGAATCACCCATCAAAACTTCATTTTACCACTCCATCATCTCTACATCATGAACTGTGCTCTGGAGTCTCCATCTTTAGACTAAAGGATAAACATAAAAGGCTGATTTTATTTTTATTTTCCAGGCAGAAACATAATTGCAACAAGGCCAAAAATCACCGAGACCATCCCATCTTTTCTACGGGGATACCAATAGATCGTGTCATTAATGCACCCACATTAAAAAGGCCTTTTCCCAGTGGGAATTAATTTATTCCTGCTCTCTGTTCTCCATGGCCAGTTGGATGCAGATGAGTTTCCAGGTTGAACAGAGAAGGAAACTGGGAGAATGAAACACAGTAAATGAAAAAAAGAACCAAAATTCTTTACTTGTTTTTATCTCTTTGACTGAGTTGTGGGTCCATATTAACCCTGTGATGAGATTGCTGCAACAAACTCATCTGCTCTGGCCATCACAGCACAAGTATGGGCTGCAAGTGGCAGCAGTGTCTGGTTGTAAAGTCAAGTTTAGGTGAACCCTAAACACAAAAATTACCAGAAAGACGTGCAATGTAATTTCTCAAACTAGGAATAACTTGCAGTTAAGAAAACCTAAATTCTACTGCAGTGCAGAGGATAAATATCCAACATTCTCTCCCAAAAATAGCATTATTTGTGTTCTCCATTTAGGTTAAAGAAGCCCAGTTATTTATTGTTCAGCAGAAAAGTGGATATTCTGCAAACTGTTTCTTTTTAGCCTCTTTTTTTTTAATGTACAGAGAATTAAAACATCAAAACCAGAAAAAAAAATAAAAAATCAAACCCGAGGAACTGCAGTGGTACCAGAACACTTATTGAAGAAGCATAACCAAACAATAATTTCTTGCATTTTGTGGGTATAACCAGAGGTTGGCATTTGTTCCCTTTGAAAGAAAGAAGTGGATTAATCCTGGAGCTTGTCTTTGCTCTCTGGGGAGAACTCGGAGAGCTCAGGATCTGAAGGCGAGGCTGCCACAGATGCAACTTGTCACCTCTCTGAGGACTTCCAACGATCCAGATTATGGTGTTTAAAAGTATATTTAGGTACTGGAGCACCTGCTGTGACACAGTTCTTTGCTTTCTGGGCTCTACATCCCCTACAGTGATCTCCTCTTCCAGACAAAACACGGGAAAAAGAAAATCCCTCAATTCCGGGCTCGCTCGAACTCTGAGAAAATCTGCACCAGGAAACAAATCCTGTCCTCTCTTTTCAACTGCCAGAGGTCAAGAAAACATTGAGGAAGGTTTGGTTTGGGCTGGTGGAACAGTGCTTGGGATCAGCCCATCACACTGTTATTGTTCCTTCCAAACCAACTCAAACCCTACTGCTGTTGAAGTCCATCCTTTGGGGGGTACGTGTTGGAGGAAGGAGGTTTTTTGGAGGGAAGATCATCTCATCAAAGACCAAAGACTGTAAGAAAATGCCTGGAAAGAGGTATAGATTTGGGACCCTTGGATTTTCCAAGACATGGCAATGAGTCACGGTGAAGTTTTACATTGTGTGGGCCTGTGCTGGACAAAGAATCATGGAAGGGTTTGGGTTGGAAGGGATCTTAAAGATCATCTAGTGCAGAGTGTCTGTGTTCACTTTTTTTAGTCATTCACTCATTAGATCTAGTTGAAAAATTAAAATAATGGGGTAATTTTGGAGAGGTCATATTGGGATATTTAGAATCCCAGAATGGTTTGGGTTGGGAGGGATCTCAAAGATCCTTCATTTCCAGCCCCCTGCCATGGGCAGGGACACCTTCCACTAGCCCAGGTTGCTCCAACCTGGCCTTGGACACTTCCAGGGATCCAGGGGCAGCCACAGCTTCTCTGGGAATTCTATCCCAGCCCCTCCCCACCCTCAAGTTGTGAATATCCACAGCAAGAAGTTTTCCCCCCCAGTAAATGTCACTATGGAGCTGAACAGCTCCTTCCCAGGGAAGTCTACATTCCTCAAATATTTAACTGGGCTTCTTGTGACTTCCCTGGCACTTTGCAGGTTGGAAAACTGAAGAGCTGGGTTTTTAAAGTCGCTTTGTAAAGTAGTTTTCCCTTCTTTAAAGGACCAGAGGAGACTCTCGGAGCAGCTTTCGTGAGTTCATCCCAGAGCCTTCAGCCTCCTGGAGGGGAGCGTCGCCCACCCCTGACAGCATTGATTTTCAAATGTCTGATTGCCAGTGAAATATTAAACCCTATTGATTGGAAATTCAGGAGATACTCTGCATATTTTGGGGGCTGGACAGTTTCATTTATCAGCTCTTCCAATTGCAGAATAATTAGAGCTCCATCATGGTCCTGCTTTTCGAGACGGAGAAGTTCCCGTCACGGCATCTGCAATCATTGAAAGTGTTTCTCTGCATTATGTTTGCTAATTGGGCAATTTATCCTCCCCAGGAAGCTTTTTGCATTAATTTCCAAGGAAAGACACTGGGACAAAGACATCCATCTTTTCATCCACTGGAATTTCACGTTGTTCTGTCTTCTGAACCCCGTGGAAGAAGTAAGAGGAGAGCGATGGAGATTTCCACCATCAAACCAAAAAATCAAGGGAATTGTCACAAGGATTTAAAACAGAGCTGTGGGAAACACCTTTAAATTCAGGCAGAATTTATGTTTAGAGCTGGGGAGTGAAAACTGCCACAAAACTGCTCCAGGGAAAGAACGTGGTGATACAAAAACACTTGTTGTTGGGGACTGAAGGGAATCCTGACTGGGATGTCCTTTGGAAACTCAGAAATCCACAGGAACATTGGAAAAAAGAAGTGTGGCTAGTGGTTTTCATGCTAAGAAAGGCACTGAGGGACTAAACTTGATAAGTTTCTTACCAGATTAAATTAATAAAAGAGCCTATTCATTCCAAATGTAGACTTTGATTTTCTGGGGAGCCTAAAGCTGAGCAAACCCCTCTATTTAATTCCCTCTCCATGTTGAATCTCCACCTGGCACCCAAATGTCTGTTGCTTTGCTGATTTCTACCACTTTTTTAAAAAAAACAAAACAACATATTTCACTAGGAAAGCAACTGAATGAATTCAGCTCATTTGTATCTATTCACAGTCTTTTAATTTTCCCCTCATAGAAAAATCCTGCTATCACTTTTCACAAAAAAAACCCAAACTTCCTTTCCTTCTTCCTCTGTTTTACACCTTTCCCTGTGGTTTTACTGACAGGGTGCAACTTTTAATGCCATGGAGTTCTCGTTGCCTCTCCACAACTAAGGTGACAATTATATCCAATTTTCTTCCCTAACCTCAGATATTCCCAGAGCAGTGGCACCTAAAATCCAGCTGCTCTGTGTCAAACGTGCATTTTCAGTCTTAAGTGGCATCTACTAATTATTTCCATAACAAACTGCCTGAAAAGTGAGCGATTAAGAGCGTGACTATAAATTTTATCACACCAAAAAAAAATCCCTTTTTTTCCATTGACTAGCACAGACAGACAATCAGAAAGGTTTTAATTTGAAGATTAACCCTTTAAGAGATCTCAGGTGGAAGAAGAGAATTCTTTCACCAGGACAGCAAAGATTCCTCTCCCTGTGCTCTCAAAAAGCACTTAAAATGGGTTTCAGCCATTGACTGTGGTATTGAATTAAGATCAGTCAAAATCTGGGGAACATTTGTCTCAATTCCTGCCCGTTTCTATCTCATTAAACAGGCAAATGTAGAGGTGTCAGGTTCCTGACTCTGCCAGTGACAATGTCAGCACCACTTCAGGAATTCAAAGCCAACATTTCCACCCTGTGCAGATGTGATATATTCAGTTTGGACTTATAAAAAATTAACTTTGTGTTACCGTGAAAAAGGAGTTTCTTACTGGACAGCACGATAAAAAAAAAAAAACTCTTAATAAAGGAAATTGGGCAATACTTGCCTAAATTTGTGGCCTCAGACAGAGCCAGTTGGATTCTACTTGAATCCATAACTAAGGCGCCTCAGGACACAGCAGGATGTGGAGTCCCATTTGTGAAGGAATCTGGATTTATGGGGTTATAGGTGTCACTTTGGGAGTGAAGAGCAGCTGAGGAATACAGGGAGTGCTCCCTGTGCAGGGAATCTGGGATTGCACCCTCCACACTGGTGACACCACTTAGGGCAGTTGGGGGCTCCAGTTTGGACCCAAAAAAGGCTGAAATTCCAGGATTGTCATCACTTGGATGAGAATTTCCCCTTCTGTGTGAGGGATCTAACTCCAAATATTCCAAATATCACGACTTCTGCTCTCCAGAGGCAGGGCTGATCCACACCTTCTGAAGCCCAGACAGAGGAACACTGGCTCCCAGGCAGCCAGAATGAAGAAAACCAGTGGAGGACCCAATTTTAGGGGAAAGAAATGTCATCCCAGAAGCACTGTGGGATCTGAGGGAGCTTTCCTTTAGCTGCCCCTCAGCTCCAAACCTCCTGATTGCTCTGTCTCAGTGTGGAGGCAGTAGAGACAATACATCATTCCCCGTGTCATTTTGGTGTTTGGCTTTTTAAAATATTAATGAACAGTCTGGGCCTCCCTTTTGCTGACCACTGGAAACAGCCCCGTCCCCCTGGGGGAGCCAGGAATGATTCCTGGAGCCTGGGATTGAAATTCAGTCAAACCTGGGGGTGAAGGGAAATCATTCCTGGTCTGACAGTGACACGAGGCAGCTCCTTTCTGTTTGCAGGAGAGCTCAGGGATCCTGTGAATATTTATTGTCATCAGCTCAGGGCTGGGTATTGATGGATACCCAAAACTCCAGGGCTTTGGAGAGGGGAGGTTGCACCACAGCTGCAGGTTTGGCAGTGCCTGAGGTGGAACAAGAAGCACTTTGTTGGGTTTTTTTTCAGCAAGGGAACCCCAGCTGGTGGGTCTGGAATGGGGGTCCCAGAGGATGGGAGGGCAAATCTACCAGGGAAGCACAGTCCAGTCTGTCCATTCTTTCTGGTGGCATGGAATCACAGAATGATTTGGGTTGGAAGGGACCTTAAAGATCATCCAGTCCCACCCCCTGCCATGGGCAGGGACACCTTTCACTGTCCCAGGTTGCTCCAAGCCCTGTCCAACCTGGCCTTGGACACTTCCAGGGATCCAGGGGCAGCCACAGTTTCTCTGGGCAACCTGGGCCAGGGCATTGCCACCCTCACAGGGAACAATTTCTTCCCAATATCCCATCTAACCCTGCCCTCTGTCAGCTGGAAGCCATTCCCCCTTTGCCTGTCCCTCCAGCCCTTGGAAATAGTCTCTCTCCATCTTTCCTGGAGCCCCTTCAGGTCCTGCAAGGCCACAATCAGGTCATCCCAAAGCTTCTCCTCTCCAGGCTGAACAATCCCAGCTCTCCCAGCCTTTCCTCCCAGCAGAGCTGCTCCAGCCCTGGGATCCTCTTGGTTCCTGCTCTGGCCTCTCTCCAGCAGCTCCATGTCCTTGCTGGGCTGTTCCCCAGGGCTGGAGCAGCTCTGCAGGGGGGTCTCCCCTGAAGGGGCAGAGGGGCACAATCCCCTCTCCAGACCTGCTGCCCACTCCTCTCTGGATGCAGCCCAGGATCTGTTGGATGCCAGAGCTGCCAACACACACTTCTGGCTCATCTCCACCTTTTCACCCACGAGAATCCCCCAAATCCTTCTCCCCAGGGCTGCTCTCAGGGAATTTTTCTCCCAGTCCGTGCTCAGGGCTGGGATTGCCCCGACCCAGGGGCAGCCCCAGCTCTGGGACTGGTTGAACCTCCTGAGGTTCTCGTGGGCCTCTTCTCAAGTTTGTGCAGTTTGCAGTCACCTGCCTCAGTCTGTGTTGAAATCTTTCCATAACGTGAACAGTGTCCTAAAAGCAATTGCTTCACTTCCTGAAAAAGTGATGTAGAATCTCAAGGAGATGCCAAAATTAAGAGATTTCTGGGGAAAGATTTGACCGTGGTGCAACTTTTCCTCATTTAATGGTAATTGCTTTGCAGGATATTCCTGCAGGAAAAAAAAAAAAAAAAGGTTTTCTTCTGATGAGAGTTTCAGCAGGGCTGAGCCTGTTAAGAAATTCCAAATTTCCTTGTACAAATATTTTTTCCAAGAGGAAAAAAATGTAAATAAGTAAATAAATATTGCAATCCCCCCTTTTTGCAACTGAGCCTGAGTGTTTGTGACCTCCACTCCCGTGGAGCTCAACCTACTCTGAGTAACTTTCCCATGTTATTCCATTTAAATAAAAACAGTTTTGACACCCAGAGACTGAGGCATCCCAGAGATAATGCAATAACCCCCTGCAATCATTCCAAATCCAATTGCAATAATTCATTTAGGTGACCATACATATTTGTTATGTGTAATCTGAAGCATTGCAAAATGAAATCAATAGAAATGTTTCTTGTTAATGAAGATATACTGGGGCTGTTACGTGTGGGCTTCGGACTCCATAGCAGGGAAATCTTATTTGGAGCCTGAATTCCAGGGGATCAGACTAGTTAAAAATGAGGAAGACATGATTTTTTAGAATGACAGGGCTGAGCAGCTGGAAAATTGTATCATGCATTTGATTCCCTGCCTTGGTCATCGAGGATGGAAGCACAGACCCGCCGTGGGAGTTTGGTTGTTTTCTTCAGCATCATCACAGGCTTCACCCTGAGATTTTCAGGGATTATTCCTGGATTCCCAATTAAATCCATGCTCCTGACATGTGCATTCTGTTTTGAGGGTTGTGGTGGGAGGATATCAATTTTAAAAGGTAGATTAAAGTAAATATTACAAATATTGACTCCTGTGAAAGACAAACACCCTCTTATGTGCATTAATCTCTCCCTTCTCCTCCAGAGGCTGCTTTGAAAAGATGTCATGGAACAAAATCAAGTCTAAAAAGTTCTCATTTGATGGTTCCTAGTGGTCCTGGTTCTTATAAAAGCTACAAAAAAAAAGATTAAACAACCCCTTCCACCATAAAGTATCACTGCCTGGTGATCTGCACACACAAGTTGATGTGCAGAAAAGATCTCCATGACTTGGTTTTCAGCTTCAAGGAATGGGAGTCAAATTGCTCTCAAAAATGTCCTAAATCTGAGTTTATCACCCAGCAAATCCTCAGGGACTGAATTTCCAGGCCAGAGTTGTTCCAGACACCACAGTGAGACTTGTTACCTTCTCCCAGGATAAGAGGAAACAGCTTTAGGTTGTACCAGGAGAGGTTTAGATTGGATAGTAGGGGGAAAAAAATCATGGAAAGGGTTGTAAAGCTTTGGAAGGGGCTGCCCAGGGAAGTGGTGGAGTCACCACCCCTGCAAGCCTTCAAAAAATCCATGGATGTGGCACTTAGGGACATGGTTTAATGGTGAACATGGTGGTGATGGTTGGACTAATGGTCTTAAAAGGTTTTTTCCAAGGGATTCTGTTATTCTGTAAATGCAGCTGGATTTCTTGCAGTGCCCAAGCTACTCCAGTTCAAATTCCCTGGAGGATCAGAGTGTTGGAATATGACATACCCAGCATCTTGGCTCAGCCAATTTCTGCTCATTCAGAGGCTTGGAGCCAAAAAAACCTGGAATTACAGAGCTGGATAAAGGAGATCTCTGTAAAGAAAGAAGTAAAACCCAAAAAACTGTGGACATAGTAGATTATTTCACAGCCTGTGCTGCAAACTGTCATCCCTTTTCCTATTAAAAGCAAGGAATACCTTCAATAGTCAGTGCAAATATTAAGGCAGCATCAAATTTACCATAAGGATGAGCCTGAGTGTTTGTGACCTCCACTCCCGTGGAGCTCAACCTACTCTGAGTAACTTTCCCATGTTATTCCATTAAATAAAAACAGTTTTGACACCCAGAGACTGAGGCATCCCAGAGATAATACAATAACCCCCTGCAACCATTCCAAGTCTGAATTTGGCTGAATTTAATTTATTTAAGGAGTCATAAATTGGCTCCTCAAAGCCTTGAACAGAAACTTGCTGTGGGTTCAGCCAAGACAACACCGAGGCAAAGATTGTGGCTCTTGGAAGGGAAGGGAGAGCTCTGGACACAGTGATTAAAGGAGGTTGAACTCTTTGACCTGGAAAATCAAACTGGTGACAACTCAGTATGTTAAACTACATTAAAATTTATGACATTGAAGGAGAGGATCAATGTGTGTGTGTGTATGTTTAAAGCCTGGATTAGGAGATCTCGGGAGCAGGGAAAACACTCACCTGCAGGATTTTCAAACACCCAAAGAGGCAAAGGTTCCACGTTCATTTGCTGACCCCAAAATGACACAGAGGTTCCTTTGAGAGGAAGAGAGACACAGAATGCCTCGAAAAAAAACAAAGCTGCAAATGATCATTAGAAGGGAAATATCTGCAGCAGTTTCACGAATGGTTTTTTTCTGACTTGTGACAGCGACAACCTCGGGCACCGTAAACTCAACCCCTTTGCCACAGTTCAAGTGTCAAACGAGGGTCTGGGCTCTGCAAAACAAACTCCCCAGAGAGCTAAAAAACTTATGATGAAAAGCAGTGCATGGCAACACACCTCCTTCAAGCAGGTTGGTTCTTTTTTAATTTCAATAACGAGTCCCTGAAATTAAAGTGTCGTCTCGTAGAATAAGAAATATAAACCATGTATTTTGCTAGGAAGAGTCTTTTTGTTAGTTCAAAACTGGAACATTGAAGCAATTTAATTTTCAGTTTTACCCTTTAGCTTGCATTTTTATAGTTTTCAGCCTGAGCTAACAGGTTTATTTCTATTTATAATCGACTCCATGATGAAACTAAAGAAAGTCTCGTAACCCTTCCCTGGGTCACTTGTATTTCCAAATGAAGCAAAGCCAAATAACAGGGAGTTATTTTTCCCAGATATTACTCTAAAGCTACTTATTAGCTCCATTTTTAAATACCAAAAAAAAGGGGGAAACTGATAAAAAGCAAACTCAAAGCCAAACCAAACCAACAAGAAGCAGAGTTGCTTTGAATTTACGTGGCACAAATGGTTGAATATAACCCATGGAAAGATTTCTCCTGCTCTTTAGTGGCCAAAAAGGGAGCACTAGAAATGAACTTAACTCCCCACCTTGGCCACCACATAAAACAGAGCAGAAGTCTCTGCCAGCTGTGGTTTGTACCTGCAGAATTTATGTGTATTTTGGTCTTCATCCAAAAGGGAAGAGCTTCAAAAACCTTTATTTGCTTCCAGCATCTCTCCCTGTCTCCTTCCTGTCAAAAAGATAAAAGCTGTTGAAAGCTGGGATGTTCACTGTACATTTAAGGGCGGGTCTCCAAATAATTCTTTGGGATCCCCATGGAATATTTTCATTATGCCCAGTGGGTGACAACAGTGGCACACACACAGTGGTAAAATAGTTGTTCCTCGCCAGGGGGGATTCTTGGAAGTTGTCCTGGCTGCAAGCTGATGCTGGGATTGGAGGTGGGATTCTTCCCATGGCACCTGGATGTTGGGAGCAGTCCTGTCCTTCCACCAGGAACAGGATTTGAAATTCCCTCAGTGTTGCTCTCTGCTCTGTTACACCCAGTGCTTCCATGGTCAGCAGATGAGATCCACAGGCTTTTCCATATTCCCACTATCCTCTTCTGCCTCCTGTCTCTGGCCTTTTGTGAGGGTTGGCCGGTGCTCCCTCAGCCAGAGGGCCCCTGATGGCAGAGCTGATGTCTTTACCAGACAATAAATTAAGAGTTTAAGCTGCTTTGGCTGAATATTCTTCTGTTGAAATGGCACCTCTGCAGTGCTGAAGGAATCCCTGAGTGGTGAATGAAAATTCCAGAAAGATTTCCGAGCCAGGAAGGGAAGCAGAGTGTGTCTGACTGCAGGACTGACACCCAGCCAGCCTCCTGCTCCCTGGGCATCCCAGTCACACAGGAACTGGGATGAAAGCTGGGAGAGGTGTTGGAAAGGGGCAACCAAGCCCCATGGAACCTGGGATGGATCAGGGATAGTGTGGGCACAGCCCAGGGCAGGGATTGTCCCCTGTGCTGGCACTGCTGAGGGACCTCCAGGGCTGTGTCCAGGTCTGGAACCTCATGGAAGAGAGACCTGGAGGGGCTGGAGCTTGTGCAGGGAAGGGAACGGAGCTGGGAAGGGTCTGGAGCAGCAGGAGGGGCTGAGGGAGCTGGGGGGGCTCAGCCTGGAGAAAAGGAGGCTCAGGGGGGACCTTCTGGCTCTGCAACCCCCTGACAGGAGGGGGGAGCCGGGGGGGGTCGGGCTCTGCTGCCAGGGAACAAGGGACAGGAGGAGAGGGAACGGCCTCCAGCTGTGCCAGGGGAGGCTCAGGTTGGACAGGAGGAGGAATTTCCTGCTGGAAAGGGTGGTCAGTGGCCGTGGCACTCAGTGCTCTGGGCTGGGGGACAAGGTGGGGATGGGGCACAGGGTGGGCTGGATGACCTTGGAACTCTTTTCCAACCTCAGTGATCCTGGGATTCTTTGACTATAATTTCTTTCTGTGATGCAGCCACTAGAACAGTGTTCCCCAGTCTCACAGTGACAACACTAAATCAGGGTTTGCAAGATTGAGCTCATGAATTAATATGAGGGAAGGAGTCATAAAAAAAAGACCCCTTTTATTGCATCTTCATCCTCCTCACAAGAAGAATTCAATTCTCTTCCATACAGGTGAAACTTTTCCCTCAAAAAGAGATCCCACTTGGAGTGCTGTGTCCAGGTTTGGAGTCCTCAGCACAAGATGTGGACCTGTTGGAATCCAGAGGAGGTCACAAAGATGATCAGAGGGATGGAGCAGCTCTGGAGCCAGGCTGGGAGAGCTGGGGGTGTTCACCTGGAGAAGAGAAGCCTCTGGAGCCCTTTCCAAAGTCTAAAGGGGGCTCATAAATAGGAGAGAGAGGGATTTTTTATAGGGACAGATGGTGACGAGACAAGGGGGAATGGTTTTAAACTTACAGAGAGTAGGTTTAGACTAAATATTGTGAAGAAATTCTTCCCTGTGAGGGTGGTGAGGGGCTGAGATAGAATTCCCAGAGAAACTGTGGCCGCCCCTGGATCCTTGGAAGTGTCCAAGGCCAGGTTGGACAGGGTTTGGAGCAACCTGGTCTACTGGAAGTTGTCCCTGCCCATGGCAGGGGGGTGGAACCAGCTGATCTTTAAAAAGTCCCTTCCAACCCAAACCATTCCATGATTCTATGAAAATATTCTTTTTTTCCTCTCAGTTGCATTTTCCTCTCCTTTCACTATGACATTTCTAGCTCAGTGTGTCCCAGTGAATCCCAGTCCTTGCCCCCTTCTCCCCCTCTCTCTGATTTCTCCTCACAACCATCAGTCCAGCTCTGGATTTGTGTCCTGGGATCTAATGTAAATATATTATTTCATCCTAGAAGAGATAGTTAAGTTGTCCCCTATATATAGGCATGTAAATAAACCCTGTAAGTATTTTCCCCTTCCCCCAATGCTGAGTAGCTGTGTTTTGTCTGAAAACCCTCTCACACTGAAGCAAATTGTGGGAGGGGGGCTTGAACTTGGAAACTGGATTTTTGAGGGTCTCAAACCGCGACATTTTTCATCTCCCCTTTATTATCCTCCCTGTTTCTCCCACCAGCAAAAGCAAACCAGGGTGGTCGAATTGCACACTCCTGTCACCCTTGGTGGGCCCGTGACAAAGAGTTGAGCTGGTCTGGCCACCAGTTCCAGGTCCCACGTGTCCCTCCCGGGTGGGAACTGTCCCCCAGGAGCGCGGTGCTGAAGGAGCCCGGACACACAACCCTCCCAAGCTCTGCTGCCATCACCAAACCAGAGGAAAGAACCCCCTCAGGCACCATCAACTCCACTTTCTAGGTCCTGGGAGAACTCTCTTGAGGCTCCTCCCCAAAAAGAGACCTGTAAGCCACGTGGAGGCTCTTCCTCCAGGAGGCAAAACTCAGGAAAAGCTCCTTTATTTTAATGTTTCCTCGAACATTCAGAAATTTATCTTCTCACTCAGAAATCAGTGAAAAATTTACCCCTACAATTCTACCACCTGGTCCTGTTTCTAACCACTAAAAAATGAAATTATTATTTAAATTAAATATATTTTTTTCCTTAATTTAAACATCTTCTCCAGCCCCTCGTTATTTTTTTACATGTTTTTATTTTATTAGCCCTGGAGGACTTTTTAGATGTTCAGATGCATCTTGTGATCAGGTGATTGCACTTTGCATGGAGTTAATTTGTACTAAGAAAATGTAAATGATAATTATTCTCCCTCCCAACATTCTGTTCTACCCAAACCCTCTGCCCTTCTCTGGAAGGTTTATTCTCTGCTCAGTTCATAATATAAGGGAAAAAAATCAGATTTGATTCTTCTTTCAGCACCTATTTCTGGTCTTTGAGACATCCAGGAGCCAATAAACTGGTACATTTTGGTGCTGAACAAAACCCTTTCAAACTCTGGCATTTTGACTATTCCAATTGTTACAAGAGGCAATAAAACGTCTCCCTTTCCCCTCCAAACCTTTCTGTGTCAGATGACCTTGAAGATCACCTCATTCCAATTATCCTGCTCTGGGCAGGGACAATTTTCACTAGACCAGGATGCTCAGAGCTCCATCCAGCCTGGCCATGAAGAATTCCAGGGATGGGGAGTCCTGAACCACATAATCTAATTCCTTCTTCCCTTCGATTTTTGTATTTTGGGGTGGGGGTTTTTGGTGTTTTTTTCCCTCTTATTCATTTGCACGATGCCCAAATATTCCAAGTCAAGATTTGGAGACAATCAAAGCACAACATTATCTTCTTGGTTCCCTTGTCCTTCTTCCCAAGTGATTTAATTCCTTTCCGTTCTTCCCAAGTGATTTAATCCCTTTCCCTTCTTTTTTGCCCTCTCAGCTGCTGCTGCATTTGGTGCCGCTGTTCCTCAGCCACAGGACTCTCTGGAGCAGAAAAGGTGGACAGAAATACTTTTCTCCCCAGGATTTTTCCACTAATTGATCCACCTTCAGCTCCATCAGCTTCCAATACTCTCCTGAATTTTTCAGGACGCTTGTTTCCCACGGGGATATTGGATCGAATGTTTTGGGGCCATTGCTGGGATAAAAAGTAGAGTGTAGGCACTTAAAGAGGACCTTGGAAGTTTGTCTTGTATTTACAGGAGGAGGGGGTTGTTCTTGGTTATTTATCCTATATGTGAATTGCAAAAAAATAAATGTCATTTTGAATTTTTGGACATTCTGAATGTTTGGGATTGTTGGGGTGTCCTGGGCAGGGCCAGGGGTTGGACTGGATGATCCTTGGAGGTCCCTCCTAACTCAGGATATTCTGTGATTTGGTGATTTTTTAATCTGCCAAACTCACAAGGAATTTTTCTCATAACTGCAACGAGCTCACAGTCCCTTCTCCACTTCTCCCACCTCGGTCCCACAGCACGAGAATGCTCTAAATTAAACATTACACTGGCAAACAAGGACATTTCCCTGCAAGTGCCAATGGAGCAGCCATTTAATGTCGTTAAAAAGCACCAAAAAATGTTAATTGAATGAGAATTTCTAAATATAACAGGTGTGCATCTTCACCTGGAGGAGGCTGGAGTTACCTGGGGAAAGGTTGCACATCAACTCTTGGATTGGGATTGGAGGATTCCCATGTTGGGATTTCATTAACAGAATTTATGGTAGTATTCAGTGATCATGATTTGTTTTCATTCTAGAACCACAGAAGTATTTTCTATACTTTATGATTAAAATCAAATTTCTTCTTGCACTCCCAAGTGCTTGTGAAGTAGGAAGCCCGATTTAATGACAAAGCTGCAATATTTTAACACCAACTCTTCGTGCTGAACCCTTCTAACCTGAATTAAATTAGTCCTGGTTGCAAAATGCCAAATTCTGATGGTTTTACACAATTTAAAGAGCATTTTCCTCGTCAAGTCCAACCAATTTCCAGTGGAAAATGTTGGTTGAGGGACCTTCAGAGGAGTCAGCCCAACCCCCTGCACGCAGCAGATCCTACAATCCATGGCATCCATTGGGTGTGGAATTCCTGGGGAGAGGAGGGAGGTGCAGCCCAGCAGGAACTTGGCTCCAAACTGGTGTTTATTAGGGAATGAAGACTTGGATCCACCCTGGAAAACAGTGGATCCCTTAAAAAACAACTCACCTGCTGTTCCCACTGAAATATATTTTGCCCTGGCATGTTTATTATCCTATTTCCAGTGTTACATTATCCTATTTTCAGTGTTACATTATTTTCCTCCTCATCAAACTGAATTCAGGAACTTCCATTTATTTCTCGAAGAATTTTGTTCATGTTTGGGAAGGATTTCTGGAAGGATTTGGGAAGTCCTTCTGGAGGGCTTTTAAAGAACTTATAACTGTGCACCTGCTTGCAACAAGAATTTATAAAGTCCTTAATCTTTCAAGTGCTAAAATAAATGGAATTTATTCCTCCATCTGAGGAGCATCTGAGGGAACTGGGGAGGCTCAGGGGGGATCTTCTGCCACTAAGTCCTGATTCCTGAGGAAGAAGTTCCCAATTATTTACTCCATCTTTCCCCTCCTCTCTCTTCTCTAAGGCTCTGTCACCACAGCAAAAAAAAAAATACTGAGAGTAGTGACAAGTACAATATCAATAAACATAATAATAATTGATTTCTGGGAGATGAAAAATCTGAGATTAGTGGCAATTTCTCCCCAGAGCGTTGTCTGATTAATTTAATGTTCATCTAAGTCTAAGTCATTCTAATACTTCTCTGCTCAGCAAACCTTTGGGATGTGTCTGTGGGCCAAGGACCAAAAGAAAGTGCAGGATTATTGCACAGTCCAGTTTTTTAAACTTTTCAAATGAAACAACAGCAAAAAAAAAAAAAAAAAGGCTCGTGGAGGTGCTAAAAGTCATGAGTTTACCCTAATTATTTTAATTCTACCATTTATTTCTGAATTAAAAATTTACAATGTCTGGGAGGAGGAGGAGGAGGAGAAAACATTGTCCCATCTCCTGTATTTGAATAATTGTTTGAAAGCATGAGCTGGTCCCCAAGAACATGTGAGGAGTGATGGTGAAAGGTGAACCTGGACTGGGATATATGTAAAAAAAAGTGGTTTTCAGGATGAAAGCCTGGGAAACAAGTGCAGATTTGAGAGCTCACTCAAATCTGAGAGGAGAGGGGGGGGAACTGTGTATTAATGGAAAATTTTGGTAAAAAAAGGGGAAAGTGTGACCCAGCAAAGGTTGGGAGGGGAAGATGTGCCCATGAAACAAGACACAATTCCCTGAGATGCTGGGGATGGATCATCAGGAAGCTCCAGGGAACAACTAGACAGTTTTCCACGGTGTTCCCTGTTAAACTCCTCCGGATTTCCCCGCTGTTGATGTTCAATTCTGACCAAATCTCTCTTGGCATCCCAGTCAACCTTAGGAATTTAAATCCAAATTCAGGTGCTGTGGCACTGTGGCGGTTTGACACCCCCAAAAATCTGATTTCTGAGTCCAAGCCCCCCCTCCCACAACTCACCCCGGCGTGAGAGGGGTTTTCCAGACACAACACAAGACTCAATAGGGGGGGAAGGGAATTATATTACAATTATTACCCAAATAAATTATAATACATTATATACATAATCCTAACTGTCTCTCCTATGACAAAGCAGTATTTACATTGGATCAAACCTCTTTTCCCTCCAATAAAAGTCCAGAAGTGACATTTATTATAATATTTCCCTTCCCCCCCTATTGAGTCTTGTGTCTGGAAAACCCCTCTCACGCCGGGGTGAGTTGTGGGACGGGGGGCTTGGACTCTGAAATTGGATTTTTGGGGGTCTCAAACCACCACAGGCATCCAGAGATCTCTGCAGGGCACAGTTGAGCCACAGAAGTTTCCTGAGCAGCCCTTTGGAGCCATTAAGTGACCCAGACACCCCCAGGATTGTTCATTACTGAGAGAGAGACAGCATTCATGTCTTTTAGGCAATGGCATCCTTCATCAGGCCTTAATAACACCTAAATTGAGCTCTCCTTAGTGGGCTTCCTCCTCGGAGAAAGTGGGAAGAAACCCTGCCCTCCAGGAACTGGAGTTAACTGCCTGATTCTTTGCACCCAGTGTGGTTTGAGAGAGGAAATAAAGAGCATTTAGAGCGACTGAATCACATCAGACCTTCCAGACATCCTCATTAAGCTGTTATAATTAGGGCTGTGTTGTTTTCTTCGTTTTCTCTCAACAGTGTTAGCCGGCGAGGAGCGATGCCTTCAGCCCTCTAATAAATTAATTATTCATGTGGGAGTTAATAATTCATGTTAATTGGTACTAGGAGCTACTTTCCCCCCAAACGAATGTGAGCAAAGGTCAAAACTTGTTAACAGCAGAGGTGAATTCTATTTTTAAGTGTTCTGGTCCACAGTCTATCTGCAAAAACCAACCTGTAGCTTGCAAAATTACCTGTATTTCCAAAGACAAACCTGTGTTCGGGGTGTAGCTGGAGTCTCTTCACTTGGGTTCAAAGCACTGGGCATTTGCACTGCCTTTCCCATACCCAGATTCACAGGAAATTTAGGGTTGCCCACCATGGATCAGCAGAAGGTATCTCAGCACAAGCCTGAGCAGGGAGTGACCAACAAAAAAAAACAGAGGGAGAAAATGTCAATTAATGGTGTTATTTTAATGTCATCTGGTGTGTTACAGCACGTGTTGCCTTCCCTGCAGCAGAAGAACCTGTTCAATCAGCATCAGAACGGGAGGTTCACCTCAGCAGGAGATCAAATAATTCCCTGTAATCCCTCCTGGCTGCTGGGATAAGACGGATTCGCCACTCACCCGCCGTCCGAGGTGCAGTGCTTTGATCACCCGCCCCTTAAACACCCCCCAATTCCGTGGGAGAGCATTCCCAGCCCTTCATCTGGAGCATTTGGAGCTGGGATCTGCTTTTCATTTGGTGGGATGTCTGAATGAGACCGTGTGCTGCCTCGTGTGTTCAGCAACTCAACGTTTTCCCATGTAAAGAATGAACCCAAAATCTCTCTCCAGCTACCAAGAGGAAACGATGGCTTTGTTTGGGCTTTGTTTACAAAGCAGGCATTCCAAAAAAAAAAACCAGGAAAGATATGTGTAGGCTTTGGGAAAGGCTTGAAAGGAACCAGTAAAATGTGCTTTTAATAAAAATAATTGGCTTTTCTTAATGTTGTAACAACCTATTGTGAGCAACTTATATAACATGAGGCTTTCCCTGGGCTCGTTAGAATTTGACAACTCATTTTTCGGCCTTAAAACATGAGAGTGAGATGGGATTTCATCCAACATCCACTGTCACCAGTGGGAATTCTTCCACTGGCTTCTGTGGGCACCGGATCCGGCCCCGGGCTCAGCAGTACGTTTTCTTTCTGGGAAGAAAAAGCAATCTCCCTGGAAAGCTTCTCCTCGAAGAGAATGGCCAAGATGTATTTGCTCCTTTCTGGTTATTTTGGAAAATCCAGCTGATGTTTTACTAAGGGAAGAAAGTCCAGCTCAGGAAAAAACAAGGATGGTTTTATAACACTTTATTCTATTAAGAGGAAGAGTTTAAAAATCCGGATGGGAAACATCTTGACCTCGTCCAACTTGTGTCAGGGTTTTCTACAACATAACTGAAGCACAGTTAGATAAATTCTGGGAAAAATAGCAAATCCAGCTAGGAATTTTGTTGCTGTCATGACTAAAATATGTCCCAAGAGCACAGAAGTGAAGCCTCTGCTCCTTTTACTGGTGCTGAACAAAGACTCTTTCGCATTTTTCCCCCGTGGTGAAGGCAGAGCTGGAAAATGCAACCTGGGGCTGCTGAGTTTTGTCCTCAGGGACGAGGATTCATCCCTGTGCTTAGCAAATAACAGGGACAATCCTTCCTCAAAGTCCAGCTCAGTAAAAAACAAGGATGGTTTTATAACACTTTGTTCTATTAAGAGGAAGAGTTTAAAAATCCGGATGGGAAACATCTCGACGTAGTCCAACTTGTGTCAGGGTTTTCTACAACGTAATTGAAGCACAGTGGGACAAATTATGAGAAAAACAGCAAATCCAGGTAGGAATTTCATTGCTGCCATGACTAAAATATGTCCCAAGAGCACAGAAGTGAAGCCTCTACTCCTTTTACTGGTGCTGAACAAAGATGCTTTCTCATTTTTCCCCTGTGGTGAAAAATGAGCTGGAAAATGCAACCTGGGGCTGCTGAGTTTTGGCCTCAAGGACGAGGACTCATCCCTGTGCTTAGCAAATAACAGGGACAATCCTTCATCTTCCTGCTGCCATGTGGAAGCTTCTCAGATTGCAGCCAGGAAGGGAAGGATTTCAGGTCCCTGGAGCCCCTTGGAGTCTCAACTGTCCTTGTTTTCTGCAAGAACCTCAACCTACAAGCTGCCTTCCTCTAGGATATTGTAGGTACTGTACCTCCCTCATTCGGGATTGGCCTGTTCAGGTGACACCTTGATCCCAAATTGCAGCACTTCCATAGGATAATCCATAGGACTTTCTGCAGAAGTCTCATTTTACAAGTTCTTCCACTTAGCTCAGAGAATCACAGAATGGTTTGGGTTGGAAGGGACCTTAAAAATCATCCAGTGCCACCCCTGCCATGGGCAGGGACACCTTCCACTAGCCCAGGTTGCTCCAAGCCCCGTCCAACCTGGTCTTGAACATTTCCAGGGATCCAGGGGCAGCCACAGCTTCTCTGGACAACCTGGGCCAGGGCCTCCCCACCCTCCCAGCCAGGAATTCCTTCCCAATATTCCATCTAATCCTATTCTCTGGCAGTTTGGAACCATTCCCCCTTGTTCTGTCCCTCCAGCCCTTGGAAACAGTCTCTCTCCATCTTTCCTGGAGCTCCTTCAGGCCCTGCAAGGCCACAATCAGGTCACCCCAAAGCTTCTCCTCTCCAGGCTGAACAATCCCAGCTCTCCCAGCCTTTCCTCCCAGCAGAGTTGCTCCAGCCCTGGGATCCTCTTGGTTCCTGCTCTGGCCTCTCTCCAGCAGCTCCATGTCCTTGCTGGGCTGTTCCCCAGGGCTGGAGCAGCTCTGCAGGGGGGTCTCAGCCAAGGGGGCAGAGAGGCAGAAATATCCCCCAATTCCAGAAAAATTTCCCCTTCTCTCCTGCCCTTATCCCTGCACTGCTGGATCAACCTCCCTGGCTCCAGTGTGTACATGAACTATTTTACCTCACACCTTGAGCAGCACTTCAAGAGGTGCAAACACTGAAATCTGATTCAAAGAGTGACAATAAGATGAATTTGTCAGGCTGTGGAATTAAAGCAGGCACCAGTTTGGGAGGAAAAGGGCAAGCACCAGGTTCTGGATGAGGGTAATTCACAGAATCCTGAGTTGGAAGGGACCCATCAAGATCCTCCAGTTCAAGGCCTGGCCCTGCCCAGGACACCCCAACACTCCCCCCTCTCCCTCAGAGCATTGTCCAAACCCTCCTGGAGCTCTGGCAGCCTTGGGGCTGTGCCCACTGCCCTGGGGAGCCTGGTCAGTGCCCACCACCCTCTGGGGGAAGAACCTTGCCCTAAAATCCAACCTAACCCTGCCCTATCCCAGCTCCAGCCCTTCCCTCGGGTGCTGTCACTGATTTTCTTCTCTAACCCCCCCGTGTCACTGCAGCACAAATCAAGAAAAACTCAATCCAAACAAAACCCTGAGCAAAACCAACCCCCGTGTGACGACACCTCTCCCTGACTCACACCGAGCTCGACGTCAAAAAAAAACTTCCTTTCCTCCCTCCTCAGCTCACTTGGAGCAAAGAATTTCAGCTCAAAGGAATGAAAACTGCCAAGGAAAAATCCCACAACAGACAACTGATAAAAAATGCTGCAAAAATCCTTCCTAGTGCACACAGTGGGAGGTGACAAACCCAGCTCTTGGCGGGTTGGGGATGGGAATCAGTGACTTTATTCCTGCTGGAGGTACCACGGCGAGGGTTTGCAGGACCCTCTGTGTCTTCTCTGCTCCATTCTCCGTTCCCCAAGTGCTGTTGAAGCCCAGCAAAGTGCAGCTTGGAGGGTGTTTGGTCTTGGAGACAAGTCTTTGCTTGTTCTCTCCTCACATGGAAGGAGCAGAGCTGGAAGGCAGCGACATCCTGCTCTTGGCATGGGCTGCTCCTGATTTTCCTTGGCACGCTCTGACTACCTGTCTGAAAAGCTGCTGCAGTGCAGGAAGGAAATTTTTCCAGAGATTAAACTATTATTGTTTCCTGTGTGGCTGTCTTCACTGTACAGGGGAAAAGAGAAAAAAAAAAAAAAAGGAGCTCTAAGGGCACTTGAAAAGAGATTTGTCTGAATAGCAAAGTTGTTGTGATTCATCCCCCGCCTCCCTCCTCAAAGAGTCAGGATTTGGCCAATTTCCTCAGGAAAGTGGTTGATTAGGGCCCATGGATTTATCCCCAGCCTACATATGAGATGTCATAAAGGTGATTAATGGTGACTCCTCCATCATAGGAAGCTCGGAGTTTAAGCAGAGCTATTTCCAAGGGCAGGGAAGGAAAAGAAGTCATTTGTATTTGTGCCAAAACGCTCCGAGACGTTGAAATGCCTCTTTGTGCTGCTGGCAATTAATGTGCTGCTGCCTATCAAAGCCCGGGGTATTTTCTGATTTTACAGGTTCCTTTGAAAAAATTGATTCAATGTGTTGCAGTGTTTGCACAAGAGGATGTTGTGGAATTAAAAGGAAATGTTTCCACAAGAGCCGCGTTTGTCGCGATCCCCGAAACCAAGCGTGGAGTTGGAAGCTTTTTATGCCCCTTCCCAAGAAAGGGTTCACCTGGATTTCCCCCAGAAAGGCAGTGCTATTCTAGTGCAGCTTGATGAGTGTTTGGGGAGATAATTACCTGCCCTGACAAAAAACCTGCCCTGAGCCTTTGGGAATTCACTAAAAGTTCCCAAACATTTTTCTTATGCTTCTGTCTGACACTTTACTTCTTTTGTCCAATCCCTCTTCCCACTACTTTAGGTCCCAGTCCTCCCTCCAAGAACCGTCTGCCAACTCTCACATATTCCTTTAATTTTTAACAGTGTGGTTGGACAAAAGGAAACACCACAGAGCATGAAAACAGAATTAGATCTCTCTTTTTTTTTTTTTAATGTTTTCCTTCATTTTTTTTGGTGCTGCACTCAAATCTCTGTACAAGCAGTCAGGGATTTCCCCCTGAGAGTGGAAAGCACGATCCTGATCCTGAGTTTAGGGAAAACAAACCCTCCCTCAGGTCTTCCACCATGAGGTAGGACTGCAACATCTCTGAAAAAACCAGGACAAACCTGCAAACAATACCAGGGATGATCTATAACAGCAGCTGTGCATTGGAAAATAATCTGTAGATCAAAATCCTGACACAGGCATTCCAATAAATCCTGGTGCTGGTATTAACAGAGCTCCCAGACTGATTCAGGTGAGAAGACAACATTCCCAGTGCTCTCCTGGGGCAAATTCCTGGCATCTGCTGCCAGCAGAGCAGCTTTTCCTCACACCACAAAGTAAACACTTTATGCCAGGAATGGGATGGAGGAAACCAAATCTGTTGGGCAACATTGTGCAACATCTGTTGATAGGAATTCCCTTGGGAAGAGCAGATTCCGGGCTCCTCTTGGTTTCCCAACTGCATTTCTCAGAGATGTTATGATCCAGTTTTCCCTCCTTCAATCCTTTGGTGTTTTGTCCCTGCTGCTCCTTCCTCTTCCTCATCCAGAGTTTCTCCCATCATTTCACTCCCATCATTCCAGCCCTTGCACCCATTTCCCCTGTTCCTCCTCCCACATCCCCCGACCAACATCTGAGTCTTTCCCCCCTTTCTGCCTCTCAGGCTCTTCCACCCCATCTTGTCTCCTCATCTCACTCTCATTCCCAGATTCCCTGCTGTTTCCAGGTCCTTTTGTCTTCTTACAGCCCCAATGGGACAACCTGCACCCTCAGCACGCCCACAAATAATTCCCAGCTCTGGATTTGCTCCCAGGAGGATGTTTTTCCACTTATATTTTCCATTTATCTTGCCCATGTGGGGTCATTGTGAGCTCTAGAAGGTTTTTTTAACACAGCATTGCTGGTTGAAATCATCAAGGATAATTATCCCTTCAACTATCACAACTGTGAGTTGTAGCCCACAATTCATTGCACACAGAAATTATGATTTGAAGCAACAGTTTCCAAAGTAAAAAAAGAAAGAGAGAGAAGAGAAGAGAAGAGAAGAGAAGAGAAGAGAAGAGAAGAGAAGAGAAGAGAAGAGAAGAGAAGAGAAGAGAAGAGAAGAGAAGAGAAGAGAAGAGAAGAGAAGAGAAGAGAAGAGAAGAGAAGAGAAGAGAAGAGAAGAGAGAGAAGAGAAGAGAAGAGAAGAGAGAGAAGAGAAGAGAAGAGAAGAGAAGAGAAGAGAAGAAAAGAGAAGAGAAGAAAAGAGAAGAAAAGAGAAGAAAAGAGAAGAAAAGAAAAGAAAAGAAAAGAAAAGAAAAGAAAAGAAAAGAAAAGAAAAGAAAAGAAAAGAAAAGAAAAGAAAAGAAAAGAAAAGAAAAGAAAAGAAAAGAAAAGAAAAGAAAAGAAAAGAAAAGAAAAGAAAAGAAAAGAAAAGAAAGAAAAGAAAAGAAAAGAAAAGAAAAGAAAAGAAAAGAAAAGAAAAGAAAAGAAAAGAAAAAAGAAAAGAGCTTATTCTACACATTTCTGGTCTTTTCCCAATCTATTGAAAAATGATGGATTTTAAGAGAAAACTGCCTAAAAATGTTGCTGGAAAACACACATTCTGGTGCAGCTGAGATGATCTTCTTTTCAATGGGATTGATAATCTTTCCCATACACCCAAACACCTGAGCTGGTCAGCAAAGCTGCATTTTAGGGCCATGAAGGTGATCCAAGGGCTGAAGTCCCTCTGCTCTGGAGCCAGGCTGAGAGGGCTGGGGGGGGTTCACCTGGAGAAGGGAAGGATCCAGGGAGACCTGAGAGCCCCTTCCAGGGCCTAAAGGGGATTTAAAAAGGAGGGAGAGGGATGTTTTATATGGGCAGAGGGTGACAGGACAAGGGGGAATGGTTTTAAATTGAAGGAGGGCAAGAATCCATAGGATATTGGAAAGGAATCCTTCCCTGTGAGGGTGGGGAGGGGCTGGGATAGAATTTCCAGAGAAGCTGTGGCTGCCCCTGGATCCCTGGAAGTGTCCAAGGGCAGGTTGGACAGGGCTTGGAGCAAGCTGGGCTGGTGGAAGGTGTCCCTGCCCATGGCAGGGGGTGGGTGTGGGGTGATCTTTCAGGTCCCCTCCAACTCAAACCATTCCATGATTTCAAACTCTCCAGTTGTATCAGCACTCGGAATTCCTGAGCCAGGCTGGAAAGATCACAGAGGGCCTTGGTTTTTTTGAGAACAAGAGTCAGTGCTTTGCTTGGCTCTTCCCCTTTTCTCCTGCAAATGTAGAAGGCTGGCAGGTGTCCCTGCCCAGGGCAGGGGGTTGGAACTGGAGGAGCTTCAAGGTCCCTTCCAACCCCAACCATTCTGGGATTCTGGGATTCATAGTGACAGCAGGACTGGCTGCACCAGTGAGCAGAGGTGGAGTTCATAAAGATTTGGGAGGAACAAAGATGCTTTTCAGGGGATTTGTCACCAGGCAAAGGTGGTCCCACTGGAGGC